>NW_009649585.1:338271-347389 GCF_000708025.1 Charadrius vociferus
GAGTTACTCGCTCTTCCAGATGCTTTAAATGATATTGTTATGGGAAAGGACATTGAACAAGCAGTTTCCTGCTGCTTTCTGGCAGCCGGTACGGGAGGTAGTGGTGCAGAGTGGGCTGTGCTTAGCACAGAAGGTGCTTCTCTGCGAAGGGTACGTATGGCCCGTCCGTTCGTCCTTTTCTAACCAGGTTACCAGTCTGCGCCGTTGCATGGGTGGCTGTGCTCTCCCCTTACCATGTTTTTGATGTGTACGTGCTGGAAGTGAGACAGCTGTTAAATGCTGAACTCTCTGCTTCCCCTCTTCCCTTTCTTCCAGAGCTTTGGCCAACTCGCGATGACTAAGGAGTCCAAGGCGCTGCTTGGACTCTACCACGGGCAGGTGCGCTGCAAGAAGAACAAGTTTGGAGCGCCTCAGCGAGAGGTCAAGTAAGTACAAGTGTGGGATGCCGGAGGAGCAGTCGGAGGCCGTCTGCTGAAAGTCTCTTGGGACCGAGTGGCCTAGAGTCGTGGAAAGCAGTGAAACAGAGCAGAGATTTCCAGCCTCCAGAAGGGCAAACCTCTGCAGTTTGGAGGTCTCACCCACAAGTGAAGTCTTCTTGTGTGACCTCACCAAAACAGTGGACAGGATCTGTGCAAGTCTGACAGCAGCAACGGAAATTCAGTTATTTCTAGCTTTGATGTGTCCCCCGGTCCTTTTCTGTGCAGGACGCTGGCAGTGCTGGGAGCTGGGCTCATGGGAGCTGGGATCGCACAGGTTTCGGTGGATAAGGGGATGAAGACCATTCTGAAGGACACGGCACAGAAAGGCTTGGACAGAGGACAGCAGCAGGTCTTCAAGGGGTACGTGAGTTAAAAGGAATTTGCTGGGGATGGGATGGGGCTGCCTTTAGTCAAAATGCTCCTCTGCTTTCAGGCAGTCAGGAACTCCTGACGCTTCTGTTCCCTTGGAGTCTTCTGCCATCAGATGTCACAGAAATGCTTTCTTTTAAGGTTGCCCTATGCAGTGTGCTGGGATATTGCTACGAAATAGGCCCAGCGTACTCAGCCTTAGTTCCTTAGGTAGGTAGACGGTCTAACAGACGGTTGCTTCAGCTTTTAGATTTAGCAGTAGCTTATAGAGCTAAGGGGGGAGGGAGTAATCCCGGCTGCCTAAAGGCCCGTGTCAGGGAGGCATTGGGTCAGGCTTCTGAAAAGCTGGACTTCTTTCCCCTGTCCTCTTGGCTCAGCAGGAGCAGCGCTCAGCTGTGCATCGCCGGGAATGTCAGCGATTGACCTTCAGACTAATGCGTACCAGCTGAGTTGTGTGAGCATGGCTCTCCTTTTTCCAGATGGAAGGAGGGGCCAGTAGGCAGAGTGACAGTCCCGCTGGACTGGAGGTGGTGTTTTGGGTCCCAGCTGCAGGAGGGAGGGATGCCCTTGGTGCTGCGGTGCACCTTTAGCACTCTGGGCTGTCCTGCCCAGGAGCCGTGACAGAGCTGTCCTTCCCTAGGCTGAACGGCAAGGTGAAGAAGAAGAGCCTGACATCCTTCGAGAGGGACTCCATTCTCAGCAACCTGACAGGCCAGCTCGACTACAAGGGCTTTGAGAAGGCAGACATGGTGATCGAGGCTGTGTTCGAGGACATTAATATCAAACACAAAGTGCTGAAGGAAGTGGAGGCCGTGAGTATCGGTTCTGAGCAACTTGTGCTAGATGGGGCCCTGTGGAGAGTCGGGGTGTCGTGTCCTGTGCTGCCGCGTTTGTCACATCTCCTTCGTGCTGCAGTTTGGTGCTTGGTGCAAGTTATTTCTGTCAGTACGTGGGTGAGTGTCAAGGGCAGGCTTCCTATTCCCTAAGGAGATTCACTGTTCTGTAAGGAGTCACTAGTTCCTAGCTGGATGGGGCAGTTCTGACATTCCCTGACTCCTGGGAGCCGCTCCAAAAAACCTTCCATTTGTCTGAGCACATTGATATGACAGTAATGTCCTTTGGTATCCCCACGACTTACAGTCCTTTACTTGCTATCTCTAGCTTGCTGCCACTGCTCTTTTCAAGAGTACGCTTGGGGAAATAACTGTATGGTAAAGGAGCTGGCCTGTGCCTCCCCGCCGTGTCTAACGTGGTTGCAGTGGTCTGGCAGAAACATGGGGGCTCCGAGACTACTACTGCAGCCCCAGGGAGAGTTCGGGGGAAGTCAGATCTGGCTGACTCGGGCTGCTGCTTTAGAACTAATTTCTAATACCGTCTGCCCTGACAGAGACAGTCAGGTTTGCTTTGTTTGTCAGGGTTACCAGGCAGTGGTACTGTTCTCTCAGGGCTCTGCACATCACGCTCTGGATCTGACTCTGGAGCCCGTGCGTTTACACTGTCTCTTCCACCCCCTGCCACAGGTGATCCCGGCTCACTGTATCTTCGCCAGTAACACATCTGCCCTCCCAATCAGCCAAATTGCTGCTGTTAGCAAGAGGCCAGAGAAGGTGAGTACCCAGTGCCACGTGCCTGCTCTGCGCTGAGCTACCTGCTGGTGGCAAACTGGTTTTGCCGTTGGTGAGCGCTGGGATCTTCTGTGTCCTCCTCAGGACATGAAACAGCTCATCCCCTGCCCCCAGTGCAAGCTTTGACCAAAGAGCTCGTGGTCCTTGGGCAGGTGGGGAGGGGATGAAGGTGGACTCAGCCCCAGTGTGACGTTGGCGAGGCAGGGTGCAGTAGGGAGGCGAGAGCACTTCAGGAAACATTAGTGCATGCAAGAGGGGGCAGAGAAGCTATGGAAGGACTCAAGCTGAGAGAATTCCAGCCAGGAAGACTTTAGTCATTTTGATAAACTGATTAGACATAGGAGTGACTTGCCATGGTGGGAAAAGCCCTTCTCAAGGAGAAGGGCGCTAACCTAGCAGCAAAAACTGGTGGCCAAGAAGGCCAGTGGCATCCTGGGGGGCATCAAGAAGAGTGTGGCCAGCAGGGCGAGGGAGGTCATCCTCCCCCTCTGCTCTGCCCTGGGGAGGCCACATCTGGAGCACTGTGCCCAGTTCGGGGCTCCCCGGGTCAAGAAGGACAGGGAACTGCTGGAGAGGGTCCAGCAAAGGGCTACGGAGATGCTGAGGGGAGTGGAGCATCTCTCTGCTGAGGAAAGGCTGAGGGACGTGGGGCTGTTCAGTCTGGAGGAGAGAAGACTGAGGGGGATCTTCTCAACGCTGATCAATCCTTCAAGGGAGGTGCCGGGGGATGGGGACAGTCTGTTTCCAGTGGTGCCCAGTGACAGGACAAGAGGGAACGGGCACAAAGGTGACCATGGGCAGTTCCATCTCCACCTGAGGAGGGCCTTCTCTGCTGTGAGGGCGGCAGAGCAGTGGCACAGGCTGCCCAGAGAGGTGGGGGAGTCTCCCCCTCTGGAGCCATCCCAAACCCGCCTGGACGCCGTCCTGTGCCACTGCTGGAGGTGCCCCTGCTCTGGTGGGGGGTGGGATGGGGGAGCTCCAGAGGGCCCTTCCAGCCCTCACCAGTCTGGGAGTCTGTGCAGAAAAGTCAGTGGCTGGAGGCTGAACTCGGAGGTGCCGAAGCTGAAGCCTTGGTCGGCCACGGGATCAGCTCCTGGGGGGCTGGTGGGGTTTTTCTCTGTGCCTCCAAATGATCCGTGTGAACAGGATACCAAGAGCAGCATAGCAGCTTGTGGCAGAGGTTTGGAGCAGAGGACTTCTTCCTCCCTTTGCTTAAAGTCTAAACAGCATATAAAGTAGCTGCGTCCTCATTTCGTAGCCCAGGCGAGCACAGCTGAGTAGAAGCACTGCTTCCCATGGAGCAGCCTGCCCTGAGGGATGGGCTTGGTGGAGTTACCACCTGAGGGGTGCGAATGTGCCGGACTGGGAGGAGTCAGCTGCGGGCTGTTTTTCATTGCCATCCGTGACTGCCGAGGGTACCCGTGATACCTGCTGGCGTGAGGCTGGCAGATCTGACGCGGGCCCTGCAGGAGACCTGCGCCCTTCAGGGAACAGCAGCAGACCAGACGTGACACCGCAGCGTCTGAAGTAAGGTGAGGGACCTGCGTGACCAGCGGTCACCTCCCGAGGGCTAAGCATCGCTCCAGGGCAGCATTGATGTAAAAAGGGGGAAACGCTTTCCCTCCTTTGAGGAATCAGCTTTGCCTACCCGGGGCTGCAGAAAATGCAGGGAAGAGCGAGCAGCTCGAGGTAGTCCCTTCTCCCTCTCTAAAACAGTTGGGACAGGGAGGCAGTAGCAGCTTGGGGAGAAGGAGAGGGAAGTTCTGGAGCTCAGCTGGAAGGTGTTACACAAATGTAAAGCATGGGTACCCTTGGCTGGTTCCCTAAACGCCTGCAGGGGTCTCAAGCCTGCCCAGGGCAGCGCGTTGCTTCTGCTGCTGGTGTTCCCACAGGAGTTCTGTGGACATCTGCAAAGGCTGTAGAGTAACAGCGTGTGTCCCCACAGCTGGAGGTTCCTGTGACCTTCACGAGCCTGTTCCTGCTCTGCTGTCGGACCTTAGTTGCATCGGAAATGCAAACTGAGTCTTTTTTTGTTCATATTTGCAAATAACATCCTCTTGCTGTATAAATTGCCTGTGTAATGGCTCTTTGTAGGGAACCTAATAGGAAGTCAGTTAACTAATTTCTGTATTTTCTTTTAATTATTTTTGCAGTCTGCAACTCTCCTGCAAGGTGCCTCTGACTTATAGAGATCTTAGCGCCAAGTGTAGCTTCCAGGAGGCACGAAGGTGACATGCTGATTACACGGCCGTGTTAAGAAAGAGAGGCACACAGCCGAATAATCTCCGTTTAAATGCTGCTCCCAGAGGAGGGCTGCACTTCCCTCTGTAATTAGTTCCCGGAAACATGCCTTCTCATCCTGAAATTCACTTTGTCACCAAAAAAGAAACAAAACGTTCACAAGCAGAACGCAGGGGCTCTGCGCAGCGTCTGTCTCAGTGACTGCTGTGCCACTCTCGAAGCCCAGAAGCAGCACTGCCCAGGCGCGGGGCTGCGCTGCCGCCGCAGATGGTACCTGTGCCCGTGATTCGCCTGCGGGCTGAGCTCAGCTAAGATTCCCAGACAGGTTTTGCTGCTAACGAGTACAGAGAGCGCTCTTGGTCCTGTAAGCATTACACCTAAATCCTCACTGAGGCAAGAGCTGTGGGGCATGTGCTGCGATGTCCTTGGGAAAGCCAGGGAGAGGAAGGGAGTTGGAGAGGGATACAGTGGAGTGTGCGGCTGAACGTGTAGCGCGCTGTGCTGTTGGGTGCCGCAGCCCGTGCTGGCCTGCTTCCCTCTGCAGCTGGGCACTTGACTGGCCCAACAGAATACCGTGGGAGCCAAAATCTGTCTTAATCCTGCTTAACCTTGATCTCTTCTTCTGCCCAGGTGATCGGGATGCACTACTTCTCCCCTGTTGACAAAATGCAGCTGCTGGAAATCATCACCACAGACAAAACATCGCAGGACACCGCTGCTTCCGCTGTTGCTGTTGGCCTCAAACAGGGCAAGGTCGTCATCGTGGTCAAGGTGAGGGAACACTGCACAAAATACGAGCTGGGATAGTAAATAGAAGGGCAGGCTCGCGCACTAAGAGAAGGCTGAAACATGGCTGTGAACACACTGGCATTAGCTACGTGCACTGAGAAGTAAAAGTGGAGGTTAGAAGAAGGCAGGTGCCCAGGTGATCCCTCAAGTGTCCTCTGAAGCAGCCATGGAAGGCCAGAAGGCGCAGGAACAGCCTGATCGGCCAGCACGAGGAGCAGGCAGTCTTACTCCACACAGCTTCCAGGAGGCTGAAGTCTGTAGTGGCATCCGAGATGGAGCAGAGTCTGGGCAGGACTCGCACCACCTCTTCTCCCTGGCGAGCCGCAAGGACAGAGGGGCCTGTGAGCAGCAGCCCTCCTCTTTCTGGCTTTAAATCTTGTGTGAGAGAGGGCAGAAATACACGTGCAAGTGTAGGGGAAGAGCTATACCAAGCAGAGGGAGAAGACTGAGCGCAGCACGGTGAGGCAGCAGTTGAGAACAAACTATCGTGGTCTCTAGGAGGAGGCAGCAGAGCCTCAGAAACGCCACGGGCTTTGAGTGATTTGTTATGTTCAACAGCAGCCGTCAGCCTATGGCTCTCCAAACAGAGCTGGTCTCATGCTTCATGGTAGAAAGCATCAGTGATGCCATTTCAGCTGTGTGAGAGGTTCAGCTGGTAGGCTCAGGGCAGTCTGAGTGTATTTTTGGGTTGGTCTTTTCACTGATGTGTGAGGTTGAGGTTGCCAGCGATGCCGAGCAGGTCCTTCCTGTGGCGCTGGGAAAACCGGCTTATCTAAAAGGGCTCTAGGCACCTCTAAAGGCCGGTGGAGACACAGTGCTGCTTCTCTAACCCTCATCCCCACATCAGGTGCTTCCCTGAATGGCAGTTTGCAGCTAATCTGTTGATTCCTGACTTTGTGAGCAATACCAGAGGTGAAACAACTGGTTTATGCCTGTTCCACTTGCGCTGCGCACCCTTTCATAGAATCACAGAACGGTTTAGGTTGGAAAGGACCTTGAAGATCATCGAGTTCCAACCCCCCTGCCATGGGCAGGGACACCTCCCACCAGCCCAGGTTGCCCAAGGCCACCTCCAGCCTGCTTTCCCCTGTCAGGCTGTTGTGGTTGGTGAAGCAAGGGGACTTCTGCAGCCTGCTCGGGACCTCCAGGCACTATTGCAAATAAAAACACTCTAGCAGGAACTTCCATGAACTTACTCCCTGGAAGTCTTCAAACACTGCTGAGCCCTACAGGAGAAAAAACTATTCTAGCAGTCAATAACATACTGTTAGAAATGGAGTTCAGTGTGTCTGCCCTGCACGTCAGTGCCTGAGCTGCAGCCTGGGCTGCGAAACGCGGTTCTTGCGCTGCCGCGAGAGGCGGTGTTCCTGCAGTTTGTACTCACCTGCCTTCCTGCTGCACTCCTCTTCCCTAGGACGGGCCGGGCTTCTACACCACCAGGTGCCTGGGGCCGATGCTGGCAGAAGTGGTCCGAGTTCTCCAGGTGTGTATCCCGTCGGCTACCGAGCATCCACCAAATACTCATGTAAACTCTGCTTCTTCCTTGCCCCCATCAGGCTGACTCCAGCCCTGGCTAAGAAGGGAGGTGGTTAACCAGCCCCGGTGCCCGTGGCTGTCCCCAGCCTGCTCTTGGCTGAGCTGTGGTCTGATGAGACCCGGTGCAGGCAGCGATGAGGCTCTTTCCTCCCCACAGGGTACCAGGGGAGAGGCAGGAGTGGTGCGAGCACAGTGACACTGCTCCTGTCTGTGCTCAAATGGCTAACGGGGCTGGTGGCTCTCTGTGGCCTCAAATGGGCAACAGCTTTCTGCCCCCACACTGGGTTTCCAGGACCCTCACCCAGAGAGATCATTGCTTCCCCTTCCATTCCTGCAGGAGGGCATTGACCCAAAGAAAATAGATGCCATCTCTACGGCCTTCGGCTTTCCTGTGGGTGCTGCCACGCTGATCGACGAGGTGGGGGTGGACGTGGCCACGCACGTGGCGGAGGACCTCGGCAAGGCCTTCGGCGAGCGCTTTGGAGGAGGCAGCATTGAGTTGTTCAAGCTCATGGTTGAAAAAGGTTTCTTAGGTGAGACAGTAGGCTGTTTTAATCGAACGGGTTTCCCCTTTGTCCCAGGAAAAGCACTAGCATCTGTCAGCCTCTCCTGCCTCAGGTGGGAGCAGTCAGAGAACAGCCCTGGGAGTGGGTCGGGAATCTCTCCCAGCTGTACCCTGGGTGCACTTCTGGTTGCAGCCAGACCTTACTTTGCAGAGACAGCAGCAGCAGGCAGAGATGTGCCCAGGGCAGAAGCAGCCCGCAAGCTCTCGTGAACCTCTGTCTGGCCCCTTCGTGAAACCTGCACAAGCGCTCTGGGACGTGGGGAGCAAGTGGCTGGAAATAATTGTGCCCGAGTCAAACGAGCCCTGAGCTGAGCTTTAGGAGCTCTGTGCAAGGAAAAATGATGTCTGTCCACATGATAGAAGCTGTGCCCTGGTGGCACGGGGGGCCAGAGGCAGCTGTGCCTCAGAGCACACCAGGACGGAGCAGCGTCCACCAGTGGGACATGCACTCGGACCATGACAGCTCTCACCCTCCAGTGCCCCGTGCTGTGCCCGGGCCCTGGCAGCGAGGGTTACTCGGGAGATCTTGTTGTCTCTGTCCCCTGCTCCCAGGGACTGTGTCTTTTTCCTGCTGTAGCCATGGAAATGGGGGGCGTTATCTGACTGTTCCCTGGACACAGTGAAGACACGAGGGCCTGGCACAATAGCAGCATCTTGCCAAGGAGTCAGCTGGACGTGGGCCCCCTTCCCTCTGTCCTTGTTGAGGCAGCAAACGGGCTCGCTCTGAAGTGCAGAGGAGCTGCCTGTGCTGGCAGGGTCTGCTCGTGCTGACAGACGCACAGTCGGAGTCACAAGAAGATCAGAGGCGAAGGTGTCACGAGCGAACGGGACCCGTGGTGGGATATGACTGTGTCTCTTTTTATCCCCGGCAGGTCGCAAGGCGGGGAAAGGCTTTTATGTTTACCAGGAGGGGGTGAAGAACAGGAGCGTGAATTCTGGGATGGATGAGATCTTGGCGCGGTTCAAAGTGCCAGCCAAACCTGAAGTGTGAGTAGCTGTGCGTGCCGAGGGGTGGTGTGGGCTGGCTCTCGCCCCTGCCCAGCTCCTTCTCCTGCCTCTGAGCAGCAGCACGAGGGCAGCGCCAGGCAGCACTGGAGGACATCACTGACCACGGAGTCACTCCAGATGGCATTTGGCTGCTCCCGGCTGGCGTGTACGGCGCAGGCTGTTGGCTCTGGAGAGCCTGTGCTAGCAGGGATGAGGCGTCCTGGAATCCATCAGCATTTGCTTGGGCGCCTTTGCAGAAAGCTTTTTCTGTGGTCGGGTTGGTGCAGCCCCTGCCGTGACCTTTGGGGCGTTGGAGCTGTTGTAGAGCCTGGCACTGAAACAGCTCCTGGGGCAGTTCCTGTCTGGTCTGAGGGAGCCGTTGCCATTCTTACGTGCCTGCCTGAGGTCACACAGAATGACAGACTGGTCAGGGTTGGAAGGGACCTCTGGAGCTCCCCCAGTCTAAACCCCCCGCCAGAGCAGGGGCACCTCCAGCAGTGGCACAGGACGGCGTCCAGGCGGGTTTG
>NW_009649585.1:347852-352188 GCF_000708025.1 Charadrius vociferus
TCCACAGAGCTGCTCTCCAGCAGGTCAGCCCCCAACCTGTACTGGTGCAGGGGGTTATTCCTCCCCAGATGCAGCACCCTACACTTGCCCTTGTTGAATTTCATAAGGTTTCTCTCTGCCCAACTCTCCACGACACAGAACTCGGTCCTTATCCTCACGGGAATAGAGACACTCGGTGAGAAACGATTCTCTGCCCTACCCCAGGTCTGCCTCTGTCCCCGACCTGCGCTGGCTTCACGTGCTCCTCCGTCCAGCCGCTGTGTTACCTGCGCAGCCCTTACAGGCTCTTTTCCTTGCAGCTGCACTGATGAGGACATCCAGATGCGCTTGGTGACGAGGTTTGTGAACGAGGCAGCTATGTGCCTGCAGGAAGGGATCCTCAGCAACCCCGTGGAGGGAGATATTGGTGCTGTGTTCGGCTTAGGCTTCCCGCCGTGCCTGGGAGGTAAGTGGGCTCAGCTGGGGTTTTGGCTTGGCTCAGCAGCTCTGTGGTGGCCTTGCCTAGTGGGCTCTGGCCACCAGAGGCGAGTCAGCTCTGTGAGCTGCAGTCTGACAAGCCCGAGTGTCCTTCTCCCACATAAAGCCTGAGCCGGAAAGGTTCCCCCAGCGTTCCCATCCCACGAGAGGTGGTAGTGAGCCTGAGAACTGCCGTGAGATGTTTGTGCCAGCACCCAGTGGAGTTCCTCTGCTGGTACAGCTGTTCCAGAGCTGTAGCTGGTGAGGATCAAGGGACTTGAACCAGGTCATGTGCTGTGTCTTCAGGTTTGAATAAGGAGGCAGAGCTGCGCCGGCCCCAGTCTCGTCAGTACTTCCCAGGAGAACTTCAGAGGAAGAGCTTTTACCCTGCCTGATAGTCGGAGGGGTGTAGGTGGGATGGGAGATGTGCGAAGGCCCCACATTTTTAAGAAATCCCTGGCTTGCTTTTGTGCAGCCGTATGGCACTTGGTGAAAAATGAGGCTCCGGCATCTCTCTTGCCACGACTACTTGCCTGGGTGGGCAGGCGCTTCTGGAACCGTGGTCTCACGCTGCACACAGAATTGAGAAAGGACCCAGCGTTGCCCTCATGCCCGCGCAAGGCACAGATAAAGCTGAGCTGATAACCTCAGCCATGGTGCGCAGCGCTTTTCAGGCCAAAGTACTTGGCTGGGCTCAGCCAGAAGCACGGGCAAAGTTCTCCTGGACCCATCTGCAACCTGGCTGGGGCGCCGTGGCCATGGCTTGGGCTGTGGATGAGCTGCGAGCTGAGGTTTGGGTCACAGCTGGAGGATACTGAGGGCTCTGGAGCATGAGGTGGTGCTTCTCCTGAGTACCTGGCTCTTGCCCTCCTTGAGGCAAGCTCAGGCTAGAGGAGGAATCCCGGTTATCTGTGCCCCAGCTTGTCTCCTTCCTTGTGCTCAGGCAGCCCGTGCTCGCCCCGCTGTGTCCCCGGGGACTGCGGGGACCTGTGTGGCTTTGCTGCCAATTTTAAGATGAGCATTTCGGACCAAGCAGAAGCACCAGCAGAGGTGGCAGCGTGTTTCTGCTCCCCTCGGAGCTCGGGTCACGCTTGGGAAGGACGGGCAGCTGGCTCCGGCTTCTCAGCAGCTGGGCTGTGATGGGCAAGAGGCTCCGACACACACTTGGACCATCCCAAAATTGGCCACCGCAGCAATCCAGGCTACCTCTGCTCAGTGCAGGCAGGGAGCAGGGTCCCAGAGGCTGTAGGGGGTCTTCCAGAGAAGGACAGGTCCGCCAAACCCAATGCTCTCACTCTTCCAGGCACCCTGGTGCCTCTTGGCTTCCTCGGCACACAGATGTGTCCCCCTGTCCCCGGCAGGTCCCTTCAGGTACGCGGACTCGTACGGAGCCAAGCAGCTGGGGGACAAGCTGCGGAAGTACGAAGCCGTCTACGGCTGCCAGTTCACGCCGTGCCAGCTGCTGGTGGACTACGCCAACAGCCCCAACAAGAAATTCCACCAGTGAGCGTGGTCCGACACCACCCGCCCGTGACGCGCCGACAGCTCCAGCCGGGACCGCCGGCTCTCCAGCGACACCCCATTCTCTGTAGGTTAATCTGCAAAGCGCCCGGGGGAGGCAGGGAAGGAAGGAGGGTGGCAGCGGATTGCCTCCTGGCTTGTAGTCATTTCAAGTGCCTTATCAGCTACTGCGTGTTGGGCACGTCCGTCCCGTGCCAGCGGGGGCCTGGTGGCTCCTCGCTGGGAGAGAGATTTTTCTTCTGCCTTCACCTCCATGCTGCGCCCTCCGGAGCTCCCGGGCTGGCAGGCGGCATCCAGCACGCAGCCGGCCCCAAGGCCTTGCCTTTCCGTCAACCTCCGACAAAATAAATCCCCCGTCTCCTGGGTTTGGACTCCGTGCCTGCTTCTCCTTCCCGTCTTGCTGGGGCAGCACCGAGGAAGGGAACCGCTCGAGTCGGAAATAAAGCGTTCAGGCAATCCTCTGGGACCCTCTCTGTGCTTGCGGGCTGGGAGACCCGCGAAGGGGCTGCGGGCGGTTGCTGGAGGGTGGGGAAAGGCAGGGGATGGCGGCGGTGCGGAACAAAGACCGTCTCTGTCACCTCTCCCATCAATCGGGGTCTGTGCGGAGCCTCCGGCTCTTTTGTCCGGCCCCGAGCGAGCGCTGCCGCCGGGGTTATCCTGGCAGATGGACCCGCCTGTAATTGCGAATCAAGCAGCCAAAGGGCCAGAAGGGTCCCCCCGCGGGGAGAGCTCGGTTTAAACTAAAAGGCTTTAAATCTCTCTGCACCTGTCACTGATTTCAGAGCTGCGCCGCGGTGCCTCCCCGGGCGCTCCTGCCTTCTCCCTGCGCCCTGCCGGGGCTCGGGCCGGTACCCGCGTGATGCTGCTCTTCTCGTGTCGCCCCTGTGCTTGTTGCTCAAAGCTCCCGGGACAAAATTGGGCTGAGACGTCATCTCATCCTGCCTCTGCTGCCTTCAGCCCTCCCTGGGGGGGAGCAGTAGCTTCCCCCCGAACCTGCCCCTGCCCGGGGGGCTGTGCAGGAGCTGTGCTTGTGGGCTGTGAGCTAGGACCGGGGTGGTCTGGTCCCAGACCCTCCTGTTGCTGTGGCCCCATCGAGGTGGGGTTTGGGGAGCTCAAGGGGTCCTTGGGGCACCTCACCCTCAGGCAGGGGACCTCCTTCCAGGACCCTGCTGTCACCCTGGGGCGCAGCCAGCCCCGAGCAGCTCCGAGAGCAGTGCTTTCATCGAATCACAGAACCGTTTGGGTGGGAAGGGACCTTCAAAGGCCATCCAGTTCCACCCCCTGCCCTGGGCAGGGCCACCTCCCCCCAGCCCAGGTTGCTCCAAGCCCCGTCCAACCTGGCCTTGAACACCTCCAGGGATGGGGCAGCCACAGCTTCTCGGGGCAACCTGCCCCAGGGGATCACCACCCGCACAGGGAAGAATTCCTTCCTCATATCTCATCTAAAACTCCCCTCTTCCAGTGTAAAACCTTTCCCCTTATCCCACAGCTCCCCTCCCTGACCCAGAGTCCCCCCCCAGCTCTCCTGGAGCCCCTTTAGGCACTGGAAGGGGCTCTGAGCTCTCCCCTTTTTGGCCTTCTCTTCTCCAGGCTGAACCCCCCCACCTCTCCCAGCCTGTCCTCCCAGCAGAGGGGCTCCAGCCCTCCCAGCATCTTCGTGACCCTCCTTTTCCTTGCCTGGAGGACACATGTCCCTTCCCACCTCATGGGAAGGGTGTGCAAGGATGGGAGCAACCCCCACAGCCCCCATCCCCATCATCCATTTTCCCCCTCCTCCCCGAGCAAAGGGCTTCTCCAGTGGCTCATTTTTCTCCCATATGTTTATTACACTAATCCACAAGGATTAAGTTAAACCAGTCAATGCAAACTCCAGTATTTTCCAGCCCGTTTGGGCCAAAATTAACATCCAGTGTTAAAAAGGAAAGGAAGGGAGGGCTGGGCAACGGGGCCGCGCTGCCGGGGAGGAGGAAACCCCACAGCCTGTGGGGCAGAGGCACTGCCGCATCGGGGCACCCCGCAGCGGGGCAGGGGACGGGAGCGGGGGGAGCCGGAGCTGCGGTCCAGGTGGCTGTGGGGACCCGCACGGTCCAGGAGGTCCCCGGCGCGCGGTTAGATCTTGGGGCGCCAACCCTTGATGAACTGCATGATCTTCTTCACCTGGAGCTTGGTGAGGCGGAAGTCGTCGGCCAGGATCTCCTCGCTGAGCTGCACGAAGATGCTGCCGTCGATGCGCTCGCGGGCGAAGAAGCTGACCACGTCCTCGGAGAGGCCGATGAAGCGCAGGCACTTGGAGACCTCCTCCAGGGAGAGGGCCGAGAGGTCGGCGGGGGGCAGCCAGGGCGAACCGTCTCCGCTGGGA
>NW_009649585.1:357955-359510 GCF_000708025.1 Charadrius vociferus
CCCCCCCTCCTGCAGCCGCAGCTCGAGGGGGCTGCGGGTGCTGAAGCGGCCCTTGCACTGGAAGGGCAGGCTGAGGCTCTCGTTGGTGCGGTGGTTCATGCAGATCAGGCAGGGCATCTTGCCCTTCACCTGCCTGGCCCCCGCCGCCGGCGCCGCCTTGCCCAGCTTCCGCAGGATGGTGTTGAAGCGCGACTTCTCCTTCACCGTCTTGGCGCAGAGGATCTCCGCTTGGCCCATCAGCGTCAGCTCGTCCCCGGCGTGCAGCGTGAAGTTGTACACCTCGCTGTCCTCGCTGAACTCCCCCGACACCACCTGCCCCGGGACAGCCCCACCATGGGACCCGCCGCACGGGCACTGTCGCCTGACGTCCCACCACCATCCTGTAATGTGCCACCACTAACCCCTGATGCCCCACCACCATCCCCTGCTGTCCCACTGTTCTCTCCTAAGGTCCCACCACCGACCCCAAAGTCCCACCATCACCCCCTGATGTCCCATCACCACCCCCTGGTGTCCCACAACCTACCTCTGACGTCCCATCACCATCCCCTGATGTTCCACCACCAACTCTTGATGTCCCACCACCATCCCCTGATTCCCACCACCATACCCTGATGTCCCACCACTACCCTGATGTCCCATCACCATCCCCTGGTGTCCTACAACCTACCTCCCACCACCGACCCCAATGTCCCACCACCACCCCCTGGTGTCCCACAACCTACCTCTGACGTCCCATCACCATCCCCTGATGTTCCACCACCAACTCTTGATGTCCCACCACCATCCCCTGATTCCCACCACCATACCCTGATGTCCCATCACCATCCCCTGGTGTCCTACAACCTACCCCTGATGTCCCATCACCATCCCTTGATTGATGTCCCACCAGCATCCCTTACTGGCCCACTGTGCTCTCCTGATGTCCCACCACCGATCCACTGGTGTCCCACCACCACCGACCCCTGATGTCCCACCACTATCCCCTGCTGCCTCACCACCGCTGCCTGACATTCACCTGCCATCCCACCACTGTCCCCACACAGACCTTCACGCTGAAGGTGATGGCCTCCATGACGAAAACACGATCTGGGAAGATGCTGGCCACCTCCTCCACGCTGTTGAAGTACTGCACGGGTTCACGGATGTCCCGGTCCTGGTCCAGCAGCTTGAACTTCCCTGCGTGGGACAGCCGGACCCACGGTGGTGAGAGGAGCCCATCTCCAGGGCCGGGCCGCAGGGACCTGCTGGGACCCACCTCGGGGCCAGCACAGCCCTTTGTGGGGGGCAGCCGCCCTCGAGATGGGCCTGGGGGTCCCCATCACATTTTTTGGGGGGGATCTCTGTGAGCATCACCCGGTGTGGCCAAGTGCTGCAAGGGGACACCAGCGCATCCCCCATACGCTTACCCCCCACACGCAGCAGCAAGGCGGGGGTCGGGTGGGATGAAGCGCAGCCCCCCGGGCACGGGGGGTGTCTCGGCAATGCCACTGCGGCACCCCCGGGAGCTGCAGGGACCACCAGCCCAAAGCGGCCCCAGGGATGGAGGAACCCG
>NW_009649585.1:360319-360913 GCF_000708025.1 Charadrius vociferus
CCATCCCATCCCTGTCCCTGTCCCAGCCCTGTCCCCATCCCATCCCTTCCCATCCCTGTCCCCATCCCCAGCCCTGTCCCCATCCCAGCCTTGTCCCCATCCCATTCCATCCCATCCCATCCCTGTCCCCATCCCTCCCCTTCCCCATTCCTATCCCCAGCCCATCCCTGTCCCTATCCCATCCTTGTCCCTATTCCGTCCCTGTCCCCATCCCATCCCATCTCACCCCTTCCCCATTCCTATCCTCATTCCTATCCCCATCCCCATCCCCGTCCCTATCCCATCCTCATCCCTGTCCCTATCCCATCCTTGTCCCTGTCCCTGTCCCTTCCCTGTCCCCATCCCATCCCTTCCCCATTCTTATCCCCATTCCCATCCCTGTCTCTGTCCCTGTCCCCATTCTAGCCATGTCCTTTTCTCCATCCCATCCCTTTCCCATCCCCATCTCCATCCTCATCCCCATTCCATCCCTGTTCCTGTCCTTATCCCATCCCTGTCCTTATTTTCATCCTCATCCCATCCCTGTCCCCATCCCCATCCCTGTCCTCATCCCCATCTCCATCTCCATCTTCATCTTCATCCCATCCCATCCCC
>NW_009649585.1:362482-363292 GCF_000708025.1 Charadrius vociferus
GTAGGGGGTGGATGCTGCTCCAGAGGGGAGCACCCAGCTGGGGGTGATGGATCCTGCTCTGGGGGGATGGATCCTGCTCCAGAGGGGATGGATCCTGCTCTGGAGGGGACGGATGCTGCTCTGGGCGGGGGGATGGATGCTGTCCTGGGGGGGATGGATGCTGCTCTGGGGGATGGATCCTGCTCTGGAGGGGACAGATGCTGCTCCAAAGGGGAGCACCCAGCTCAGGGGGATGGATGCTGCTCCGGAGGGGACGGATCTTGTCCTGGAGGGGAGCACCCATCTCTGGAGGGGATGGATCCTGTCCTGGGGGGGGATGGATCCTGCTCTGGAGGGGATGGATGCTGTCCTGGAGGGGATGGATCCTGCTCCAGAGGGGAGCACCCAGCTCAGGGGGATGGATCCTGCTCCAGAGGGGATGGATCCTGCTCTGGAGGGGACGGATGCTGCTCTGGGGCGGATGGATGCTGTCCTAGAGGGGAGCACCCATCTCTGGAGGGGATGGATCCTGTCCTGGGGGGGATGGATCCTGCTCTGGAGGGGATGGATGCTGCTCCGGAGGGGAGCACCCAGCTCGGGAGGGGGATGGATCCTGCTCTGGGGGGGGATGGATCCTGCTCCCGAGGGGATGGATCAGGGGGGAAGCCTATTCCAGAGGGGAGCACGCAGCTCTGGTTGGGATGGATCTTGCTCCAGAGGGGATGGATCCTGCTCTGGGGGGATGGATGCTGTCCTGGAGGGACGGATCCCGCTCCGGAGGGGAGCACCCAGCTCTGGGGGGGCACCGCCTGCACACTGCTGTGGGGTGAC
>NW_009649585.1:363980-406996 GCF_000708025.1 Charadrius vociferus
CCTTCCTCCCTCCTCCTCCTCACTCCAGTCGTCCCCCCTTCTCCTGCCCCCTCCAGTCTTCCTCCTCCTCCTCCCTCCAGCCTTCCTCTCTCCCTCCTCCTCCTCACCCCTCCAACCTTCCTCCCTCCTCTTCCCTCTACCCTCTCCATCCCTCTAGCCTTCCTCTCCACCTCCTCACCTCCAGCCTTCCTCCTCCTCACCTCTCCAGCCTTCCTATCTTCCTCCTCGTCCCTCCACCCTCCATCTCTCCCTCCAGCCTTCCTCCCCCCCTCCTCACTTCTCAAGTCTTCCTCCCTCCTCCCCATCCCACTGCCCCGCACCTCTCCCTCCTCCCTCCAGCCTTCCTTCCTCCTCCTCCTCACCCCTCCAGTCTTCTCCCTCCCTCCTCCCCACCTCCCTTCCTCCCTACCTCATCCCCATCCCTCTGCCCTCCATCCCTCCCTCCTCCTCCTCCCTCCAGCCTTCCTCCACTACATCCCTCTAGCCTCTCTCGCCCGCTTCATCCCTCCAGCCTTCATCCCTCCTCCTCCCTCCAGCCTTCCTCCCTCCTTCTCCTCCTCATCACTTCAGCTTCCTTTCCTCCCTCTTCCTGGTCCCTCCAGCTGTCCTCCTTCCTCCTCCTCCCCCTTCCAGTCTCCCTCTCTCCCTCCTCCTGGTCCCTCCTCCTCCCTCCAGCCTTCCTCCCCATCACTCCAGCCTCCTTCCCTCCTCCTGGTCCCTCCAGCCTTCATCTCTCCTCCTCCTGGTCCCTCCATCCTCTATCTCCTCCTCATCATCATCCCTCTAACTTCCATCTCCTCCCTCCTCCTCCTCCCTCCCGCCCCTCTCCCTCCTCCCCCCCCCCCCCCCCCCCCCCCCCCCCCTCCCGGTCCCTCCAGCCTTCCTCCCTCCTTCTCCTCATCCCTCCATCCTCCATCTCCTCCTCTCTCCAGCCTTCCTCCCTCCTCCTACCCATTACTCCAGCCTCCCTCCCCCCCTCCCTCCTCCCGGTCCTTCCAGCCTTCCTCCCTCCTCCTCATCCCTCCAGCCTTCATCCTCCTCCCTCCTCCTCACCCGGCCAGCCTTCTTCCCTCCTCCTCTCCATTACTCCAGCCACCCTCCCTCCCTCCTCCCGGTCCCTCCATCCTTCTTCTCTCCTCCTCCTCATCCCTCCATCATCCTCCTCCTCACCCCTCCAGCCTTCATCCCTCCGTCCTCCTCCTCCCTCCTCCTTCTCTCCTCCTCCTCACCCCTCCAGCCTTCATCTCTCCTCCTCCCTGTCCCTCCATCCTTCCTCCCTCCTCCTCCTCCTCCCCATCACTACAGACTTCATTCTCATTTATTTATTTATTTCTCTTCACATCCCTCCCCCTTCTGTGTCCAAACAGCCCTGGGTTGTAATCAGGAGCACGCTGCTTTCCCACTGCTTACAAAAGCACAGAGCAAACCAGAACATGGTGGGCAGGGAAACACAAGCAGGATTAAATACCAACATAAATCATTTTGAGGGTGTAGGACCAGGAACAATTTTACTTTTCACATTTCACTCAGCATTTAAAAAGCATAACCACCTCCAAGCTCCAAAAGACACCTCCTCACCTCCATTGTGGAATGGAAACCAGGGGGATGTGTGGCTGCTGGGCGGTGGTGCAGTCTCAGTGCCATTCTCCAGCCTCCCTCCCTCCCTCCCTCCTCCCGGTCCTTCCAGCCTTCCTCCCTCCTCCTCATCCCTCCAGCCTTCATCCTCCTCCCTCCTCCTCACCCGGCCAGGTTTCTTCCCTCCTCCTCCCCATTACTCCAGCCACCCTCCCTCCCTCCTCCCGGTCCCTCCATCCTTCTTCTCTCCTCCTCCTCATCCCTCCAGCCTTCATCTCTCCTCCTCCCTGTCCCTCCAGCCTTCCTCCCTCCTCCTCCTCCTCCCCATCACTCCAGCCTTCATCCCTCCCTCCTCATCATGCCTCCAGCCGCCTTCTCTGCTCCTCCTCACCCCTCCATCCTCCTCCCTCCTCCTCCTCACCCCTCCATCCTCCCTCCTCCTCCTCCTCACCCCTCCAGCCTTCCTCCCTCCTCCTCCCCATCACTCCAGCCTTCATCCCTCCCTCCTCATCATCCCTCCAGCCGCCTTCTCTGCTCCTCCTCACCCCTCCATCCTCCTCCCTCCTCCTCCTCACCCCTCCATCCTCCCTCCTCCTCCTCCTCACCCCTCCAGCCTTCCTCCCTCCTCCTCCCCATCACTCCAGCCTTCATCCCTCCCTCCTCATCATCCCTCCAGCCGCCTTCTCTGCTCCTCCTCACCCCTCCATCCTCCTCCCTCCTCCTCCTCACCCCTCCATCCTCCCTCCTCCTCCTCCTCACCCCTCCAGCCTTCCTCCCTCCTCCTCCCCATCACTCCAGCCTTCATCCCTCCCTCCTCATCATCCCTCCAGCCGCCTTCTCTGCTCCTCCTCACCCCTCCATCCTCCTCCCTCCTCCTCCTCACCCCTCCATCCTCCCTCCTCCTCCTCCTCACCCCTCCAGCCTTCCTCCCTCCTCCTCCCCATCACTCCAGCCTTCATCCCTCCCTCCTCATCATCCCTCCAGCCGCCTTCTCTGCTCCTCCTCACCCCTCCATCCTCCTCCCTCCTCCTCCTCACCCCTCCATCCTCCCTCCTCCTCCTCCTCACCCCTCCAGCCTTCCTCCCTCCTCCTCCCCATCACTCCAGCCTTCATCCCTCCCTCCTCATCATCCCTCCAGCCGCCTTCTCTGCTCCTCCTCACCCCTCCATCCTCCTCCCTCCTCCTCCTCACCCCTCCATCCTCCCTCCTCCTCCTCCTCACCCCTCCAGCCTTCCTCCCTCCTCCTCCCCATCACTCCAGCCTTCATCCCTCCCTCCTCATCATCCCTCCAGCCGCCTTCTCTGCTCCTCCTCACCCCTCCATCCTCCTCCCTCCTCCTCCTCACCCCTCCATCCTCCCTCCTCCTCCTCCTCACCCCTCCAGCCTTCCTCCCTCCTCCTCCCCATCACTCCAGCCTTCATCCCTCCCTCCTCATCATCCCTCCAGCCGCCTTCTCTGCTCCTCCTCACCCCTCCATCCTCCTCCCTCCTCCTCCTCACCCCTCCATCCTCCCTCCTCCTCCTCCTCACCCCTCCAGCCTTCCTCCCTCCTCCTCCCCATCACTCCAGCCTTCATCCCTCCCTCCTCATCATCCCTCCAGCCGCCTTCTCTGCTCCTCCTCACCCCTCCATCCTCCTCCCTCCTCCTCCTCACCCCTCCATCCTCCCTCCTCCTCCTCCTCACCCCTCCAGCCTTCCTCCCTCCTCCTCCCCATCACTCCAGCCTTCATCCCTCCCTCCTCATCATCCCTCCAGCCGCCTTCTCTGCTCCTCCTCACCCCTCCATCCTCCTCCCTCCTCCTCCTCACCCCTCCATCCTCCCTCCTCCTCCTCCTCACCCCTCCAGCCTTCCTCCCTCCTCCTCCCCATCACTCCAGCCTTCATCCCTCCCTCCTCATCATCCCTCCAGCCGCCTTCTCTGCTCCTCCTCACCCCTCCATCCTCCTCCCTCCTCCTCCTCACCCCTCCATCCTCCCTCCTCCTCCTCCTCACCCCTCCAGCCTTCCTCCCTCCTCCTCCCCATCACTCCAGCCTTCATCCCTCCCTCCTCATCATCCCTCCAGCCGCCTTCTCTGCTCCTCCTCACCCCTCGGGCAAAGCCCCAACACACAGAAAAGTTGCCAGAAGCAGCGGGTTTGGGAAAGGAGAAGGGATGAGGATGGAGCAGGGACGGGGAGGGAACAGGGACAGGGATGGAGCAGGGATGGGGATGGAGTAGGGATTGAAAGGAACAGGTTTGGGGATGGAGCAGGGATGGGAAAGAAGGGATAGGAAAGGAATAGGGACAGAGAAGGGGCAGGGATGGGATGGGAAAGGGATGGGAAAGGAGAAGGGATGGAAAGGAGCAGAGATGGGGATGGAGCAGGGATGGGAAGGAACAGGTTTGGGGATGGAGAAGTATGGGGATGGAGAACGGATGGGAAAGGAGAAGGGATGGGGATGGAACAGGGACGGAAAGGAGCAGGTTCGGGGATGGAGCAGGGATGGAAAAGAGAAGGGACAGGGATGGAGCAGGGACAGGAATGGAGCAGGGATGGGGATGGAACAGGGATGGGAAAGGACGAGGGATGGGGATGGAGAAGGGATGGGAAAGGAGAAGGGATGGGGATGGAAAAAGGATGGGAAAGGAGCAGGGATGGAAAGGAGCAGGGACAGGGATGGAGCAGGGATGGGGACAGAGCAGGGACAATACGGTGGCAGGAGGACAGGGAAAAACTTGAGACTCTGCCAGGGATGACGCTGACAAGTGGGACCCTGAGAGCCGCTGGACGGTGTCCGTGGGGGGAGGTCCCGGCCGGGTCCCCCTCCCGGTATCCCCTCGCACTGCCGCCCCCCCGATGGCGATGGCCTGCGCCCCGCCGTCACCCCCCCGCCCCGGGCAGGGGCGAGCCCCCCGTCCACCCCCGCCAAACACGGGGGCTGCCACCGCGACACCCTCGCAGCCTCAGCGGCAGCTTTATTACTGAAAGCAGCACAAAAACACCCTCTCCCGGTTACTGGCACCATGGCAGCGGGAGGGAAGGAGAAGCATGTCCCCGCTCCGCCATCCCACGCTGCGGGGAGGGGGTCAGGCCCCCCGCCGAGCTTTTGCAGGGGTTGACGTCCCCAAAGGCTGCGGGACACCACCGGGGCACCCGCTCCTAAAGGGCAGGAGAAGGCAAATGGGTCCTGCCGGGTGAGAAAGGGCAGAAATACATAAAGCCAGTGGGCGTTGGGGCTCGAGGGGGCTGGAAAACCCACCCGCATCTCCCATCCGCAGCGGGACCTGGGGTAGGGGGAGGGAAGGGCTGAAACGGCCGCTTTCCCAAAATTTCTCTGCAAAGGCCCCGAGCAAGGCGCCGGGGGGCACAACCGCCGGGGTACCCCCACCCGCGGGGCTCCACACCGGGAGCGGGCAGACGCCGCTGCAGCAGGGGCAGTCCTGCCCTCCGAAAATGAGAGACTGGAGCTTTTCTGTAGGAATGAGAGAAAAAGGGAGAGCTCTGCCCCCGGGCACAGCGCGCCGGCGCTGGAGAGCCCAACTTGTGCTGCCCGGGTGTTATCAATAGATCCTCCAGGGAACTGAACGGGGCCGAGGAAGTAACCAATGCAAGTTTATAAAAGCTTTTATTTGCTCTTGGTATGACCAAGAATGGGACAGTGATCTTTTATACAATTTGATACAGTAAGTGGTACAAAAGAATGTGTTTTAAATAAAAAGCCAGAGTGGAGTAGCAAAAATATTAAAAGATTAAGTAAAAAATTGTAGGCATGGGAATTAATCCTAGACCTTAAGTTGAGGCTGTTTTTCCACCATCCGAGTCCGAAGCGCCGCGTTTCCCCCTGCCCCGGGGCAGCCCTGACCAGAGAGCGGGTTAACAGCCCTGGAGGAGAGATTCAACCTCGGGGTTTCGTTTATCATCACCAATTTAATCTAAGTTACATTTTAATTTTTTTTTTTTTTTTTTTTTCCTTTTTTGCTGTGAGAGGGGCGGCAGAGCTGGGCAGGGGCGGCTGCTTTGGCACCGTCTCCAGGCTGCCCCTCGGCTTCGCTCCCCGCCAGCGCAGGGCAGGGGCGTCTGCCCAGGAGAGGTTTCCCAAGCAGTTAGGTTGCTAGCTAGCAGAACACCAGCAGAAATAAAGTTACTGCAAATTCCTCCAACATTATTATTATTATTTTTTTTTTCCTTTTAGCATCTGCATCGCCTTTTGTTGCTCACTCCTCCTCGGCCGGGCCTTGCGCGCCACAACACACAACGAAGCCAAGCCACGCGGTTAAAACTCAGGGGTTTTCACACCAACGGAAGTAGACCGTCTAGAAATGTTGCAGTTTATTCACTGGGTAAGGAGAACGGGAAAGGGAGGCGGGAGCTAGGAGGACCAGCGAGTGGCCTGTTCTCTACCTGGCGGCTGGCAACGAACACAGCGCCTACACGGCATCCCCAGGGGTTTGCACAGAGGGAGCCAAGCCCCTGGAAGCAAATAAAAAGCTCACGTTTAAAAACAAGGATTATACAACAACAACAACAACAAAAAACCCCCACCCCAACCAACCTTGATGTATATTTCTCCAATTTTCCCTTTTTGATAAGGTTAGAAAGTGCAGGTTTAACCAAAAGGTGGCCGGACTCTATTTACAGCGCTGAGCGGCAGGCGCCGGCCGACAGAAAGGCCCCGGTGCCCGTTCCCCCGCCGGTCCCAGCGTCCTGCCCGGCCCCAACGGCCACTCGACTGGGAAGGGCTAACGCACACGGAGACAAAAAGCCCGAAACACAAGGGAGACCCCTCGGTCAAGTTACTAGGGAGGTGGGGGGGGAGGGGGGGAAGCCGTTCAAAACTAGGAGTTCCATGTTAAAACACCATCATTTCATTAAAATTAAATCAGCGTTATTTACTACTTTAATTATTTACCGGAGACAGTCCAAAACCCACGCGGACAAGAGCGAGGCACGAGCTCGTCCGACGTTAAAGGAGAAGGTGAGGCTTGGGGAGGAAGAAGCGCCTATTTCACAATCTCTTTTTGTCCTTGGCCGGAGCAGCTCTCCTACGCGGTATTTTAAATGCACGTGAACGTACAACCGCTCCTGCGGACTGAACGCCCGGTTCGGTTCGGCGGGAGCAGTCAACCAAGCGGGACTGGCGGTCCTTAACCCCTTCCCTCGAGAAGCGACGGAGCCACGGGGGACGCCGGGGCCGTGCCCCATCCCGGTCCCACAGCCCCGCAGCGAGGACCAGAGCCAGCCAAGGAGCGGGGACTCGGCTTTTCACACGGGGAAATGGAAAGTTTTCAGGGCGGTAATAAATTAAAACTGCCAACTTTTTTATTTTTTGGTTTTTGTTTTTTTTCTTTTCCGAATTCTAGTTTCGCTCAGCCTTGGGCCAGGCTGCCGAGCAGCGCGCGGGAGCGGCTGAGAGTAAGAGAGAACGTAAGAGTTCATGTTAACTGCTGTCAGTTTGGGAATCGCATGTTATATTCATACACAGAAAGTAGACAACCACATCACCCTCCATAGAAAACTAGTGCATGCAAATAACTCTTCCATATCATAAAACCCAACGGCTATGCAGGAGGAGAGAGAAGGTATACTAGTGAACCGACATCGGCTAGAGGGAAATTAGTAGGTATCTTCAACATTTTTACCTTGAAAGCTAAATCAGTGCTTTGTATTAAGTTTTTGGCAAACATACCACGTTGCCATCCTTTTAATTAACACATCACACCATGAAGAAATGCAAATAAAAGCAGCATGCAGGCAAAAGGAAAGAGCTGCAAGTGAGGAAAAAAAAATGGCAGCAGAACAGTTCTGAATGGCTAGATCACCAAAAAGGAGACACAGCAGATTAAATGTAATATTCTTTTTTTTTTTTTTTTTTGCACCACCCTTTGTCCTCGATGCATTACACCAACAGTTACAGAAAGCAATCACAAAAAAAGAGTTCAGTATTTTAAAATGGTCAAGTATGGATGGTATGTCTCCTGCACATGCTTCCACCAGAAAAGAAATTAAAACAAACAAAAAAAAAAAAGTGAAAACAAAAGTTCCTTTCCACATAAGGCACAGGACAAAATAAACCCCACTCACATACTCAAGGCGAAAATGAGTGTTTTCCTGGCTCTCTGCTGATGCATCTAGAGAATACGGTGACTCAAGCACATTATCCATGACAGAAAATTCCACTGTTGTACAAAATAAATTGTTAATTCTAACTTTTATTCTTATACAATTTGCAGAAGAGAGTTGAATATGATTGCTATATGTTTTAATGTCAGGAGGAACGGGACTATAATACAACCAAAACGTAGTGGTAAGTTGAGCAGGTACATGAAAAAATGAAGTCACGGAGATGATTTTCCTATACATGTTGTTGAGAAACTTAGAGTACGCAAGCTGTCCTAAACGGAAAACCAAAGGGAGACGGGAGCTTGTTAAGATGAGGAACAAAACATTGGTTTAAGGTTAAAAACGGGCAGAGTGGTTTGTTTTGCAGCGAGAAAAAAGGGGCGGTGGATGGCGATTGGTGATATAGGAGAACGTTCAGCAACACTTGCTCTTCCAGCCCGTCACCCCACCTCCACTGCTGATATCTACATTTTCACTGTTGGGCTCTTTTACAGGGGTCTGCAATGAAACAAGTGGGGAAAAAACAGCGTTAGATGACTCTTGAGACATTCGGAAATAAAGTACTCGGAGCCGAAGACACAGCGGCTTACAGAGACTCACATCACCAGATAATATTGAGAAAAAGCACGGGCAAAGAGCTGCGCAGGACTGTAGGGAACCCTCCTCCCCCCTCCAGCAAAAGTCCGCAAAACCAATTGAAGGTTGGGGTTTTTTTTGTTGTTTCGTTTGAAATAAACAAGGACCAGAAAGCTGGAAAAACCACCGACTTCTCAACTTGGACCACCCCAAAGTAAACTCAAACTATTTCTAGATCCCCCTCTTCCAACTGACACTCGGACTTCAGTGCAGCGAGTCAGTCACAGCCTACAGCTAACACAAGCTGAAGTTAAATTACGTGAACTAATGACCTTAAAAACCCACAGAGTAATTTAGGGATAAAGAAGGGTTGTTCAAAACCATCTGCCTTCCAGTTAACCAGGACACCAGTCTCCGAGGCAGCGGACAAAACAGGCTGCTCTGCGTCACGGGACGTAAACTTGGTTAGAGCAAAGCAAGAATCAAAGTCAAGTGGTTTCCATCAGATGCTGACATCTCCTCTCAGCCGCCTGGAGACTAACCCAAACGTTCACCAGAATACTGCAGTTTCATCTCTCCGTTCCTTTTCTTATTCTCTTTGGCACAGCCTTCCAAAAGCAACCCCCCCGGCTCTTCACACAAATACTCTGAGGCCCACAATGAAAATGTGAAGGTCAGCCGAGTAAGACTTGCTCGCCTGAGCCCCCGTGTACCCGAGGCCAGGGATTCCCACCCAGCGCCTCACACAAAGCTTGCCAAAAACTGATGAAGAAACAACTCAGAAGGTACAAGGGGGAACCAGACATTGTTGAGCAGATGTGTTCAGAAGGGCTGTGAAACAATTCAGCATTGACCGTGCGCTAAATTTCTAACCGATGAACTCGGATGATGTTCTCAATCGCATTCATGCAGGAGAACGGCCGAAGACAGTGATGGAGGCGGTCTCCATACGGGGCAGTCCCTACCGCTACGCTGGAGCCCAGAAGAAACGCGTGGGGTCATTCCTTGAGGAGCACAGCATGTTTGCTAGTCGGCCAACCCGCGTTTCTGGAGCTCCATGGAGTTTCAGCGATGGAGAGACACGACCTGGCCGTCAGCGGGAATGGACTAGCACAGGGGTTACCCTGTAAACCCAGTCCTTGCCTACGGGAGCCCATCAGCTAACTGGAACCAGCCCTGGAGCCACCCACCTATGCGGCCCAGCCCAATCCTGCAGCAAAATAGTGGCAGCTCTTGGAAGCTGATGCATTTTCTACTCATGAAAGACATCAGGGACGCACGTATAGGGGTATCACGTAGCCGCAGGCATACAAAGATTGGGGTGCAGGCCGCAGGAAGGGGACCACAGAATCCCAGACTGGTCAGGGTCGGAAGGGACCCCTGGCGACCATCCAGTCCAACCCCTGCCAGAGCAGGGGCACCTACAACAGGTTGCACAGGATAGTAAAAGACTACTACTCTAACGCTCAAATGTAACTCGGACAGATATCAAATGATCCCTATCTGCCAAATACATATTTTTGCACGTTTTGCATGTTTGGGATCCACGTTCTTCTCTCAGTTGCAATATGAACTGGAAGAGGGCAGGTTTAGATTAAACATGAGGCAGAAGTTTTTCCCTGTGAGGGTGGTGAGGCACTGGCACAGGTTGCCCAGAGAGGTTGTTGAGGCCCCATCCCTGGAGGTGTTCAAGGCCAGGCTGGAGGGGGCCTTGGGCAACCTGGGCTGGTGGGAGGTGTCCCTGCCCATGGCAGGGGGGGTGGAACTCGATGATCTTCAAGGTCCTTTCCAACCTAAACCATTCTTTGATTCTATGATAATATAACGTCCAATAAATCTCCAACGAAACGCGGGGGCCGAGAGGGCTAACCATTGGAAACAAGGTAGGAAGTGACAGATCTCGTTCACCTGTTCTATCAGCCACATCGAAACTCTCCCCAACAGGCGCTGAGGAGTTTTCAGACGATGTTGCGGAACGATGGAGATGGTGGCAGGGAAAGGACAATTCTCTTCCACGCCAACTGAACACTCCAAACACATGTATGACACAGCCGCGAGTTTAAGGGCCGAACAACTACAAGTTTACATTTCTCGGCTCTTTGATGCACACTCCTCTCTCTAGATAGTATCCCTACAATACTGAAACATCAAACGAGCTTCAGATGTACAGTCGTCCTCCTACAGGGACTCGTTTGTGTTAATGTGCCAATGTCAAAAGCTGCAACAATTCAGGTAAACGTCAGAAGCAACAGGAGCTGAAATTTTAGGATTCCCCCGCCCCCCCCAAACAAAAGATGGAAGCACCTACCTTTCGAAGAATGTCTTCTGCTAATGTGAGGAATGCCTTCTCAATGTTTATATTTGCTTTTGCACTAGTTTCGAAAAACCTAATACCGTGCTCCCTAGCAATCTAAAGCAAAAAAGAAAGGAGGAGGTCAGCGTTACTGTAAAGTCACTCCGTTGGTGCTGCTATAACTTCGGGATCAGCAGCATCTATAAGCACGTGATATTCTTTCAGCCATGGCAGGCAGCAGAAGCACTAGCCAGGCAAAACATCACAAAGGAAGATTAGGAGCTTAATGATTCAGAAACAGCAATTAAAGTGTATTAAATCACAAGTCAATGTCTGAACGTAAGACGACAGATACCACACAAGCCTGTCACATGATAAGTAACTTAAAGGATGCCAGAAAAACTCGGGTTATCAAAGCAAGCACAAACGGCAGCTGAACTCGTTCTGTTCATGGCAGTTCTTTGCAACTTCTGAGAAACCATTCCCAAGACTCACAAACCATGAGCAAATCCAGCCGCCTTGTTCGTTCCCTGGCACATCCCGTCGTGGCACCTCAGCCACCCGGAGACGGCGGGAGGTGTTGGCACGGATGTGCTTACTTTGATAAGCAAGTTTTTGTGCGACGCTTACCTGTTCGCCTTTTGCTTTAGGGACAACTCTTTTATCTTCCATGTCACACTTGTTTCCTAACAGCATCCTCTCCACATCTTCATTGGCATGCTGAAACGAGACAAGACACAGATTTACATGTCTCCCCCAACAAGGAGTAAATATCTCCTTCAGGTTTGTATGTCCAGACTGTTAGAAGTCCGGGTTAATGTTTGCGGGTCTTGGTGTCCTGCACTTCCCTAACAAAGACTGGTGGAGAGCAGCCTTCAGGCAGTGCCTTTGCACCAAATTGCTCATATACCATGGAAGTGGAATGAGACGACGGCTGTGGGGGTTTGACACAGCTCTATCACCATCCCAACACCAGTGGTTTTCCCCCTTCCTTTTTATTTCTGTAGTTTCAGTGTGAAGTCTTGCTTTCCGAGAACCGCAAAGTGCTATTCTGCAGCCCACATCCTTCTTACAAAAATACTACAAAACATGACAGGACAAAAAGAGCCCCACACCTACAGCTGCAAACGATCCGGCTTCAGGCACTCCAATGGCTCCAGCTGACACTACTACTTTTTTGGGGGTTTCAGGGGTCCTTTGCATAGTTTTATTGTAGACAGGTAAGTCTCCTTAATCACAACTACGCCTTCAACCACCGCAAAGCCCCATAGGAAGTTAGTGAAAAATTTTTTGAAAAATTTTTGCCCATATTTTTTTTTTGAGAGGAGTTACCGAGTTAACTAACGAAGAGAAGGCACAGCGCTCCAGCATCGTGCTGCTCCTCTGATGGCGCAATCATCGGAGCGCTAAAGGACAAAGCTGGCACGCGGTCTTGCTATCTGCTACGGACTTCAGGCAGCAGCCGAGGAACTCGTGCAGTGCAAGGGCACACGGACCTTACACCCAGGGAACACAGACAGGACATCACAGAGGGAAAGCTGAAGTGAGCACCACGCTAATGCTCAGGATCCAAAGAAAAGCAGGACCACATACACAGGGAATGACCTCTGTAAGGCAAATGCGAGTGCCAATGCTTTCTCAAGGAATGCTGAATGAGCAAAAAGCTCTTGGCTGTTCAGTTATTGAAGTCCTGCCAATATCCATCATAGTAAGGAAAGAATATGCCAAAGATATCCACCAGACCAGCAGAAAAGTTCCAGCAGCCACAGCACGAAGCATCACTTAAGTGGATAACTCAAGTACTTTGAAACCTGCCATGAGAAGCTTCTCGGAAAGTCTAATCTGAATTCACTTTCACTCCAACAGTCTTAATACTACTTTACGGTAGCATTACTAATAGAAGTACAGAGGCAAGAGACCCACGTACCAGTACTCCTGCTTACAGTAATAACTAACCCCTTTCACATTCCTCAGGAGAACCACCCCCAGGTTTTTTCCTTTAAGTCACGAGGAGGAAAAGCGACCAGACAGCAAAGATATCATGTAGAATAAGGCTCTGAAAACGTTAGCTTGTCATGCGCACACAGACCTGCTAACACAGCAACGGACTTCTTTCCAATACAGCCGGCCCCAACGTACAAAACCGTGCACTTGAGTAACTCAATTAATTCCTACTAGCCCAAAGCAAAAGTGCACGGCATAGTACACCTCTGCAGAACGCGTGAACTTTAAACAATTAAATATTTAGCAAGGATGAAGGTGTAACATCTCTAGGTTTCTTGGCTATTTCTAAATCAAGGCTTAAGTATCCTGCAGAAGAGCCTCCTCGCACAGAACAGCGATTCAGGCTTGCTTATTGGAGATTCTCCTCCTTGAGAGGATCTCCTTGGCAATAGTAACTCCTCGTAAAACCAAAGCACTTGGTTACTTCATTCACAACTCTCATTTGCAACAATCCTGTACATGAGTGGGTAACACTTGCACACGTTTTAGCAAGAAGCCTCAACACTGCGTCTGGAATCTCAGAGGATGACTTCACCCATCCTTTCTGCAAATGCACTCTGTTAGTGAGCTTCCTCCACAATAAAAAAAGCTTCCTAAGGTGTCAAACATCCCTTATAAAACTGCAGTTACCATGCAGCCTTCACAACGCACCCAAAATCAGCTGCAGAGGTTTGTGTGACACGGATTTGGAAACATGAGGTCAGCAAAAACACTCCCTTCTCAGGCACAATGGGATGAATGACATCCATTACTCAACTTCCTGGATACTACTGAAATTTTTAAACAAAGCAACTGCAGCACCTAAAGATTTTGGTTTCAAGTTTCCACTCAGTTCGTCGCTGAGTCTCTTCCTGTGCTGCCTTACTCCCCCCTCTTCTGTACCCACCAACACACGTTCCTTCCCGTAGAAGGTATAGTTTCCCATTCCTCACGCTAGGAAATTAAAGCCCCCATAGTACATTTTTGCTCTGTAAGAACCTTTCACCAGCCCCAATGCCTCAACTAGCAATGCCTGACAGCACCCATCTGCTGACGCTCAGTTCTGCAGGGGCATCTTCACGCTTTCTGGGAAAATACTGAAGCTGGAAAATCCAAACACTTATTCCATTTGAGAACAGCGTAACAAAAGCAAGAACTAACAGCCGTGCTGCTCTCTAACATCTCAGGACTCCTGGAGAACGAGCTCTTGGGGATCCAGGCACTGGATAGCTCCACCTCAGTTTCTTCCGCTTCACTTGACCTTGTCTGAAATTTTACCAAACTCCTTGATGGGTACTCCTCTAGCAAGGCCAAAAATCAGCTATGCAGCTTTGAGCAGTTTGCTAACATCCAACAGCAGCAGTGTGCCACACTACCTGCAACGGCCACGATAAACTTGCAAATATTTCCTGACGTCAATTTTGAGGGAGTGGAGGCAATGATATTCAGTTATCTGTGAGGATTTCCATAGCAGTCCTTATAAAATAGGTTACTACTAGAAGTGACATATCCTATAGCTATTCTACAGCGTACGCCTTAGCGTTGCTCCTCCGCACACCACCTTGTGGCGGCAGCTCCTCCTGAAAACGGCAACTCCCAGTTACTGCAAGATGTACTCCTTACCTCTAGGGATTCTCCAGCACAGAAACGACGTTTGTTCATGTCCGAATTCAACATTTCAGGACACGGCTAGCCCCTGGGGAGTGTTGTGATCCTTCATGCCGTTGTTGAGGGAGGGAACGCAGGACAGCCGAAGACTGGCACCCAAACCCTGTGTTAATTTACCCTCGGGCAGGTGCAGAAGCTGCACTCCAGAGGCTGAGTTCTGTGGCACTCCTCACATGCTCTACGGGTCACAGCACACAGCGCGACTGTGGGATCTGTCAGACATTACTCACCTCATCTATGTTTCTGAGCCACTTGCTGATGTTTTCAAAGCTCTTGGCGTTGGTGATGTCATATACTAGCATGATCCCCATGGCACCTCTGTAATAGGAGGTGGTGATGGTGTGAAATCGTTCCTGCCCCGCTGTGTCCCTGCGGAAAACAGACAAGAGTACACATGAGCAGCAAGCTCTGAAGAAACCAGCACGGCGTATCTATTAGACAAGCACGCACGGCCCGGTAGGTGCTCTATCGCACCGCTGCTGAGGGATGCGCAGCGTTTCCAAAGAGCAGCAGGACACGCTCCAACGTGCTCAGCAGCAGCCTCCAGGGAGGCTCCTTCCCTCCCAGATGCAGCCGAACACTCGGAGAACAAAGAGGGCAAGCTTCAGTAAGCCAGGCTCAAAAGGGTACAGAAGGCTAGATTTTCAAGTTTCTCTTTTGACTTTTACTTTAAAGGGGATTGTTTTTATAAAAAACACATTTCAGAGTCAACTTTGACAGAGAGAGAAGACACTGGACTGCTCAAGCAGGCTTACCCGACCACGGTGGCAGCAGATGAAGCTACCTGTTGAACGGCACAGGGGTGAACAGCAGAGCGGTGAGGTGCAGTAGGTCTTCTGCTGTCTTACCACAATAAACAAACCCAGTGTCGAGTCATGGTAGAAACTGGTTAATTTTAAACTCTGTGTTTTTTATTGACAACTGGAAACTTGCACCCAAAAGGAGATGCTTTTATTTCCAAGTCTCCTATCTCAGGGAAGCGTCTCAGATGTGTGAGCCTCGGTGGAACCCAGCAGCAGACTGGGGGGGGGGAGGGAGCAAGAAATGCTCTGCCGACACTTCGACAGGACTGTCAGCTCCGGCAGGGGGACGGTCTGAACAACCCCACAAACATCGCTGTCCCAGACACTCTCTCCTGCTGCTGACCAGTTCTTCCCGAACAAACGTGAAAATGAGCCACTTTAAAAGTCCATCTACAATTTTCAAGGTACGCACCATAAGCGCTGAGCAGCCTGATTAGACACGGCGCAAACTCAGCGGCCTCAGTACTCAAGTTTCTGTCGGAAGCTCCCAAGACATTGTAGGCTGTTTAGCAGTGCCGCTCTCCACGTCAGGAGAGACTGGAACTGTGGCCAGCGCTGACCTGACCCAGCTAGCCAGTCAACACCACCGCGGTGCCCAAGAACCACCCTTTCCATTTCAGCAGCTGCTGAGCAGCCACGGAGACAATCACTCACCATTTTCTGGAACCCAGACTTAAAACAGAGAAGAATTTTGTTTTCTGATCAGTTTTATAAAGCTTTAATGTGATCTTACAAATTTAGAATGATAGAATTGTCTAGGTTGGAAGAGACCCTTGGGATCACCGAGTCCAACCACCTACCCTACTCTACAGAGTTCTCCCCTACACCGTATCCCCCAACGCCACATCTGAACGGCTCTTAAACACCTCCAGGGATGGGGACTCCACCCCCTCCCTGGGCAGCCCATTCCAGTGCCCGACCACTCTGTCTGTGAAAAATTCTTTCCTAATGTTCAGTCTAAATCTCCCCTGTTGGACCTTGAAGCCATTCCCTCTCGTTCTGTCATTCATGAGAGAAGACCCCTCGCTTGTCTCAATTACCTGTGAGAAGCGACCAGCACCGACCTCTCTACAGTGACCTTTCAAAGAGTTGTAGAGAGTGATGAGGTCTCCCCTCAGCCGCCTCCTCCTCCAACTAAACAGTCCCACCTCCTTCAGCCGCTCTTCACAGGATTTGTTTGCTGGGCCCTTCACCGGCTTCGGTGCCCTCCTCCGCACTCGCTCCAGCGCCTCCAGATCTCTCTTCTACTGAGGTGCCCAAAACTGGACACGATACTGGAGGTGTGGCCTCACCAGTGCTGAGTACAGGGGCACAATCGCCTCCCTCCTTCTGCTGGCCACGCTATTTCTAACACAAGCCAGGATGCCGTATTAGAAATAGAAATTGATATTCCTGAAATTTCAGATCAAAGTGTATGAAACGTAAATCTAGAAGATGTACAGTAACTGTAACATTAAACTATGGATTTCTATAAGCAATGTGCTAAAACTGATCACACAAGATTAATGACAGTAAGTATTTTCCCATCTAATTTTGAGATCTTTGATGGAACGGGTGAGATTTGGTTAAACAACCTTGCATGCCATTAAGCTGAGAATTAAGAGTTAACTGCGTATTCTAGTGTCCTTCAGAGGACAGAAACCTAACAGACACGTTCACAGACAGTTTTCAGTGACACTATTCACACAAGGTGGAATCAAAGGTGTCTCCAAATTTCAACGGGTCTAAATTGAGATTGAACATTCCCTAACCACCTTCAGAAAGGCACGGCATTCCCCTCTGACCCACAGACCCACATTCCCTCGCTCTCAAACCAGGAACCTCAGAAAAGATCACGGACTGGAGTTGAACTAGTTCAACTCATTCCCCTCTCCGCTGTTCCCGAGGCCCCAGCAAATGCCTTGGCAGGACACAGACACCACCACCACCGAGTCCTGTGAAAACTCGGCTTTCCCCACCCTCCCGTCACCTACAGCTGACCCAACAAACCCTGGCTCCAGTTGCCAAATCAATTTGTTTAAGCACACGTCAGATTTCTGGCCAAGTATCAGTTGGCAAATGGGGAGAAAATGAAAAGCCTCAAAATCCAAAGATGCCATGGAGGAAACGTTCCTGAGATGCAGAGGAAATGCTCTACGAAGTTCCTTCTCTGTTTCGCTCAGACCCCAGATCACAGTTTTGAGGCTGACTGCTCCAGAGATTTTATCTCCTCCCAGGAGACGACAGACACCGAGAAGAGGGCAGGTCCTAAACCCGAGCACCACTTTGTTCCGAGATGTTCCAACAAGCCGTGCTGCACCGAGGTCTGGCTCGCTGGCAGCAGCCTTGAGAGGCGCTCTAGTCCATTCCCTGGCTCTGCAAAACGTTGGGGGATGCCCACGTTATTCTTCAAAGACACCTGATGTTCTGCTGAAGACCTCTGACGATTGCTGGCTTGAATCCCACCCTCTCATTTCCCGTCTGTCCCATTTGGAAGTCTCTCCTGATGGCACGCTTGGCTCTTCCTTAACGCAAATTAAGGCCGTCAATCCTTGTCTTACTTTTCATAGGTAGAGGAGTTCATTTCCCTTCTTTCCCCAACTACTTTTTGCATACTCCAACACAGCTCTTGCACCTTCTCTGAATTCTCTCAAGCCGCCTCAAGCTCTTTAGACCTTACTCACCGGCCAAAGGTCCGAGACACACAGCCTCACCTATTCCTCCCTCTGGACTCCCTCCAGCTCGCCCGTGTCTACGGGAAAACCAGGACACCACTCCAGCTGAAGTCTTACCAGCCTCAAGCAGGAATATTTGCTAGAAGGCACTGCACGCCTGTTCACACGTCCCACTCCCTTTCCTCATGATTAAGCAGATTTTTCTGACATTTGAGCAATTGATTACACATACTGAACTTGACAACTTTGCATTTGCCTCTACTGAATTTCACAGGACTGCTTTTGACCAACTGGAGAAACGTCATCGAAAAGAAATCTGAATTACAATCCAGTCCTCTATACAACCTATACTTTGCATCTTCATCTTTTCCTGCTTAGCTTAAATACGGTAACCATACTCTCTATTCCCTTATCCCAACCATTAAAGAAAACATTGCCGATCATGAAACTCGGGACAGACTCCTGCAAAATATCTCAACAGAACTCAAACATCATTTATTTTCTCTTGCCATTTTGTAACCGCTTGATAGCATCTTCCCCTACGGCATTTCCCCCAACTTGCTTATAGCAAGCAGGACGGTGTCAGAAAAGCCTCACGGAAAACATCAAGACATCTGCGATGTCTCCCCTCCTGACAAGGCCAGCAGCCGGCACAGTAAGAATTTGGATTGATTTTACACAACTTGGCGTTGGCAACACTTAGCTGTTCCTCGTTGCTCGTCGTGTCCTAAGCACCTACAACTAACTTGCTCAGTTAACTCCTCCAGTGTTTTCTCTGGCCACCGAAGCCAAGCTAATGGATGAAACAAAGGCTGGAGAGGGAAAAAACAAAGAACCTGGAGTGTTTCCCTTTTTTTTTTTTTTTAAATAGGTACTACATTTGCCCTTTCCCCTTCTTAATGGATTCTCCATTCATTATTCAGAGATAACTCTTAATGGATGCGAGATTAGAGAAGTGACTGAAGCAAACGGAGGCAATGAGTTATGGTTTCCAAACTGCCTACGACTGATGAATCCACCCTGAGCAAATGGCGCGAGACAGTCGGAGACCGCCTGCCTTGTTTACCGTGCGGGCTTTCCAGTCCTTTGTTCAACCCTCTAGGCTGTAAGAATATGCTCCAAAGCTATGGGCGTGCAATAAATCCTTGATGTAGACAAAACCATTTGTGGGAGGCAGCTAGCTCTCCAAGCTAAAATAACCGCAGACAAGGACTATGAAGATAGGCAAGGAAAGTGAAGCCCTAACTGGGAGAACTTGGGTTGTTTAGCTGCAAAATGAAGACAAAGAAGGTCGTCCTGTGGGACTCGGGAACGGAGAAGCACAGGGAAAGTGAAAAATCTATTTAAATTATTCTCATGCCTACATTAAAGTATGCATAAGCTGTATCATCTTAGAGGTTTAACCAACAGGGAAAGGAATTTCTGGGACAGCTTTCCGGTTGACCTGGCAGAGACTAAAGAAACCTTAAAAATGCACTACGATTTGTTTATGAAAGATTTACACGGATGCAACAAGAAGAGATTATACCCGATGATCTGTGAAGATCCTTCCAGTCCACACAGCTCAAAATAAAGGTCTTCAACGTATTAAACCAAATAATTCCCAGCAAAATAAACCTAAGAATTTTATTACTGTCCCACTGTTTCTTCTTGTAATATTTTTAAAGCTACGCAGCAGAAGAGTGCATTGAAGGAACTGTACTGCTGACACCAGGCACGCTCTGGAAGCTCTAGCGACTGGGTCCGAGACCTTCCTTCCCAGAGGAAGGTCTGTAAGATACTTCAGGACTGGCAAATTTCAGCTTCTCTGAAAAATATTCAGCTGGAAAAAAAAAAGGAAGCCTCCGAGTGAAGTATCTACTCGTTTTCTAGGAAGTCGGAGTGACATGCCAAAAGAGTCCCTTCCACCCCGAGCTACGCAGGCGGTGAAGGGTCTCAAAAGCTCTCAGCAGCAAGAGTTAACTTTTAGATGTTCCTAGGGTAGCCGCAAAAATTCACGAGACTGACTGTACGGTAGTCCGTGGTGCCATCGGCCGCTTTGGCTGCTTACCACCATTCTTCCTAACCGCAAGAACTTGCGTGTAACAGGGCGTTTCCACATGTGGAACCACCTCCGATAGCTGGGCTGCTGCACAGTTCCTTCACCCGGACTGCTCTTCCCTCCTGGTCAGATGGGTATTTTTGCCAACAAGCTCATTGCTGAATAAAAGCAAAATTCTCAGGACGCTTTTCTAGCCACGTAAAAGTGTTCCCAACAAACTTTAGGGTCTCCTACACAGTTAACAGCTGCGTGCTAAAAAAATAAGGCTATTTCTAAAATTTGGAATCAGTCAACAAGATTGTAGGAAAACAAGGCGATGTACAAATTTTATGTTAAGTCAGGAGGGTCAGAGTGGCGGCTAAGGAGGGAAAAAATATTTAGATGTCTTCAAAGCACCAAGTTATGGGTTTTTCACCTTACTACAGAAGCAATTTTGTCATCCTACGGTTTCCATATTAATACAAGACTATCAAGTGTGATTGTTTCATACACCACTGAAGAGAACTTTCCCGTTAAGAAGAAGGGATCCTTTGCCTTGCCCAGCTCTGGAAGCTCTTCGGCATCCCCCTAGCCTTTTAGCCAACTTTCTGGCCTTAACGATGCGCATCACCACCTTGCGACAAGCCTGCAGACGCTCCTGGGGCAGCAGTTCTGCAAAGCAGCCTGCCCCGGGCACAGGAGAACCACGCACCCTCCGAACCTGTACCTACCGCCGCTGGGTCTGTCAGAGATGCTCGACAACACACGCCGCCCCCGACAGGCTGCCGGGAAAGCGATCTGCATGAAAACTGGGACATGGAAGACTCACGAGAGCCATCAATGACTGTGAGTCCCCGTGAACCCCTGCAAAACTAACCCTTCATACAGCTCTACCCATATATTTTGGTTACTCCTTAAGATCAGCTTAAGAGTAGTTTAAGACGAGACTAGACATGTTTAAGACTAGACACGTGGCTGTTTAAGGAAACGTGGAATTACCTACTACCCCGACGTGAAAAAGCAGATATGGACCTCCCAAAAAGGCTAATCACTCACCACTGCTCACATAACCCCACTGTTTGTATGCCCTGGAAACCTATTCCTAAATACTGCAGTTATTCCTCGACAGCTTTTGGCCCTACCCCATCCCTCCGGCATTCCACTGTCGGCATCAGAGCCTTTTTTTTTTTTTTTTTAATTTATTATTTTAGATTCACTCTCCCAATATCAAATCCTGTAAATCCACCTTCAGGATCACTTCTTACAATTCCCAGTTGTCTCCCCAGACCGCAGAGTCTGTGAACAGAGAGACCAGCAAACAGCTCTATTTTCTGCAACCAATTTGCACAGAATATTCTGGAAAAAAATGGAAAGAGAGCTCCTGCAATAAGTTCTGCTGCAATAGCAGAAGAGGATACATCAGGATCCTCTTATTTGTCAAGCTCTATTCTGAAATACCTGCCCCATCTGGTTTGTTTTTTGTTCCCCCCCCGTTGCCCTTTATTTAATTTCCCTTACGCTGAACTAGAGCTTCTCCCAGAGTCTCCCACTCCTGCTGGTGGATTTCCAGCAACTTTGATTTCCACTGTCCTTGAGCTCTAAGAGTCCCTCCTTCTCTTCCGCATCTGCTATGACTATGTATTTTTTAGATGACTAATATTTCCTTTCAGCCTTTGCTTCACCAGGATGAAAAACCTAGACCTGACTTCTGCGCGTTCTCACTAGCACTGAAGAGCCGTACCTGGTCAGGCCAGAGGTCTCCAGCTCCCACTTCTGCGTAGTCTGGGCACTTCTGGAGCCAGAGATCACATCCATGCACTTAACAGTCCAAACCAGAACGTCCCTTCGTGAATTCCCTTGCAAACCCGCCTCCATCTGCAGCTACCACTACATCTTGTGATGAGGAGTTTCACAGCTTGAACTTCATCTCCTAGAACTAATGTCTCTGTACTGGAAAAGGAAATGAGTTATGTCGATCTCTACCTACCTCTTCCAGCATACTCGTGATTTTAAAAATGCACTTTGGTCACTTCTTTGACGTCCTGAGGAATTCTAATCTTTCCAGTGTTTCTTCCTAAAATAGCTATTGCATCCCTCTGACCACCCTACCTGCCCCTTTCTTCCTAACGCGCGCGAATCAAAATTGTGTCTTATGTTAGACAGCAACACTTCCTTCCCTGCCCACTGGAAATGACTGCACCCACGGTATCAGGAAAACCACATTTAGTTTTTCAAATTGCTTCATTATGCTAATAAGTTTAATGAATCACAGGATGCCTAAGCCGTTTGGTTTCCATTCCAAAGCAGTTCTGAGTTCCTGGACTGTATGATCTTACACTCTTCATAGCTGAATTTTTAGCTCTACTACTCTATTCCTCTGAAGTCTTTCAGCCCTTCCACAATAACGCCATCTTCTCCTGGAGCAGGATCCTCTCATTTTGGTTCTTTTATTCTCCCTCCCTTCTCTATACTATGAGCATCACCATATTAATATTCTTCAGGACATTCATCAGTGCCAACCCTCCCAGGTCCCACCCTCTGCAAGTATTTCTACTCCCAAATCTTTACTCTAATTCCTTTCTCCCAAATCCGACACTAAGCCCACCACTGGTGACTTTCCACATGGCATCGTATCATATACCGTCACATCAACATTTTTTCTGAACAGACAAGTAGTACAATAACCTAAATCACGACGACACTCGATTCTTCTAGGTGCTTCCACCCAGAGTTTGACATACCAGTAGTCCTCCTGATGGTTGAGCCCTGGACAAGCTCATTCCTTCAGAGGGCCAGTCCCGAGAGCTGTGTCCCATCCTCCTCCTCGCTCGCAGCCCGTGCGCCACACCGGGCTCGCTCAGCCTACCTGAGGCTCTCCACAAGCTCCCTGCACACCGACACTGTCCCACCTGCGACCCAACCCCACCGTTCTCCACCTCCTCTTGTCCCAACCTCCCCTCTCCCCATTTCAACATCATTTTGCAACAGGCACATTTGGAGCGATCCGAAAACGCTTTAATCCTAGCTGGATCCTTACGGCAACCCCACTTTTCAATAGCTATGAAGTATCAAGTTGCTCATCACCTCCGGCAAGGTTTAACTCAGCTTGACCTTCATATTCTTGCTTTACTCCTATATATATATATATTTCAGAGGTCAAGGCATGACTGAGACACTGCCACGTCTGCTCATCTTCCGTGCCCAGGAAGAGCAGCAGGGAACTATCCCGCTGTGTAGGAAAGGAGCAGAGCTGTACCAGAAAATGCCGGGTTTACCTATTTTCAGTAAAACTAACTGCCCGTTGAGGCTGCACCCCCACCCCGAGGAGTACAAGAGCCAGCACTGGGCACAGTAAACCACAGCGACACAGCTCTGCAGGCAGCCGGAGAGCGGCTCCTACACCAGGACAACAGCGCGAGAGAGATTTAATACCTGGGGGATGGAGGGTCATACCGATCAGCAAGAGGCAGGTCGATGCAGTAATTTTAAAAGTGAGGAACAGTTTATTTCTATTGCTTTGCGCATATAAAAAAAAATACACTTTTCCCCTATGCAAATAAAGGATGCTACATAATCCTTAGCCCCTCCCACCGGCGTAGAAACCTTATTCTGTAAAGGACAGGTCCGTGCAGCCACCACTGTCACCAGCAACGGCCGACTGAGCACAGCTCCTTCAGAAACGCTGAGCAACTCTATGTAAAGAGACTCTGTCACATTTGGGAAATGGCTAACACATACTACGTTCATTAAGGAACAAAATTCTGTCACCATCTGTCATTTTGCAGACGGCTGAATGCCACTATTCTAAAAAAAAAAAAAAGTTTCAATACGAATTAGCATCAATAATGATGATTTTAATAACAGCAACAATGACGAGAGAAAACTGCCTTTGCTTCTAACAATAAAAGGGAGTGTTAAGAGCAAGAAAACAGCATTACGGAAGGCTGGCCAAAGGTACGGTGGCACTGCGGAGAGCTGCGGCTGGACTTACTCTCACGGACCGGGCCAGCGTCATCGCACCCGGTACCCCGTCCCCGTAAGCCACCGGAGGCAGCTCAGACGTGCGTACAAGAAACGGGGCAAACTGACAGGCAATCTCACGGATGGGACAACAGCTTTCAGACAGGGGGAACCCCCCAAATGAAAGAGCAGTCATTCCTCCTCTCCGCTCCGAGCGTGGACACGCTGCACTCGTGTAAGCACACGGCAATGCAACACTAACGGAAAGCACTCCGGTGCCAAGACCTTAACCAAAAGTCTGCTCTCTCTTCACCATCGGTCTTTTGTTACCTTCTGATCAGGTTAATGGCGTATGGAGCTGTGTCCCAGTGGACGTGCTGCCTACGACTCAAGAGATGTTCTGTCCGTTCACCTACATTAGCTCCTGTGCGCCCACTCCAGTTATAAAAGCACAACCCATACTGCGGGCACAAGCAACGCCACGAGAACAGGCTCAGGTTTACACGGGAAACCCTTTCTTTCTTTCTTTCCGCCCCTTCCTTACTAACTGCTGCAGCGGGAGTGAAGCGCAATTCCGGAGATGCGTTACACAACTCCTAGAAGCGCAGGGTGAGTTTAAGTACAGGAAGCGGTGGTTAAATATAGATGCATTGCACAAAGTAGCTTCACCAAAAGACACTACTGGTCCAGCCACCAAACCGCTGCTGGGCAAAACTCCTTGTACAGGAAAAGTTAAGAAACTACAAAGCCTAGATTTTTTTTTTTAATTTATTTTTATTTTTTTTTTCCATCAAAAGTGCATGAAGTAGGAACTTCATTTTCTGCTTTCATCTCAAGTTTCATCTCAAATGTGCCATTTTAAGCTGGCAGGAATAAGAAGTAGATTCAGACAACCATCTACCAACTGTGCAACGTTTAAAAGTTGCAGTTTCATAAAACTCAGCTCACCCAAACCCCTCTTTATTTCCCTGCACCACTAAAACCCACAACGCATACAGCTTCCTTATGGCTTGCTTCTTTGCCTATATACACATTAAACATCCTCAGTATTCCAGATTTTCAGTTTTTACATTTCATGATGACTTTTTTTTTTAAGTTTAACCTAACACTTCCTTTAAGCCGCTCCAATGTTCCCTTCTGCCCACCTGTCCCACAGTAACACACAGCACCTGCTCTGGTGGGGTAAAAAATACGGCACAAAACGATTGTTAGAAGCTACGCTTTGTTCTGGGTTGCAAAGCTGAACGTTAACAGTCTGGTGAGCTCATACCGCAGGAGCTGCCCAGCAGGTCCATCCATGAATTCCACCCGGCTGCCTCTTCAGCTACCGCTCTCCGTTCCTTCCTTTCGCTGCTCGGCGTTTGGTTCCAGCTCATCTGCGCCCATCCTTCCCCAGACGGCTCCAGCTAAAACACCACCCTCAAAGACAGCTACCCTTCGTGGCTCCCCGCCAAAGCGGTCCAGCGCCCTGAGTTACTTCATCGTCCAAGTGCTTCCTCATCAACCAGCTACGCAGTTTATACAACAAAATCAACCGTGACAACTCCTTCCCTTGAAGGACATAAGGCAAAATAACTAAGTTGGCCAACTTCTGCTCAGGAGGTGCTCACGGGACTGGGACATGAGAAACAACGAGGAGACAAGGTGCGCACTCTGCATGGTGGTAACAAGAAGGATTCAGAATACTCTCGTTAGGAAAGATAATCATTCAGCAGGTCCTACGGCATCGGAACAACTGCCCAGACAGAGGAAGACCGGAGCTTCCTTCTAACCGGAACCCATCTATCCACATCTGCCAACGTCAACATTATCAAGCCATAGAAGTTTTTTATTAGTGGGCAAGAAAACAAGCAGATTCAAGTTCTGAACTCTCAGTAGAGCTGGAGAATGCACCAGCAATACGTGTACGTGGCTGCAGAGGAGCCTAAACAAAAAGAGAGGCCAGGAGAAGCCGTTAGCTTTCCTCACCTGACGTGCTACAGGGCTGCTAAAACAGAAGAAAAATCTCTAGTTAGACGTGCACAGCAAGCTAAAAGGAAGGAGTTTAAGTTTTGCCTCACGTTCGACTTTCCTACAGAAAAGCAGTCGTGCTTTCAGCCAGCTGAGAAACTCTCCACAGTTTGCTGCGGAAAAACATAAAATAGGTGCGGAGGTGGATTGCGCTTTCGAGCTGATGCACAGCAAGGCTAGTAGGCAATTTACAATCATAAATTCGAGGCAGCTCCTCATTTAAAAATCCCAGTTTTAAAACACTGCCCACTAAATGACAGCCTGGGAGGATCCTGTCCTCCCAAACAGGAGACCTGCCAAGAGCCGGTCCAAGGGCGCAGTCAGCAATCGCGGTTATAAACACAACACGCAGATCTCCTCCCCGATTCTTAAAAAACATTTAGGGAAAAATACAAATCAGTCACAAAATTAGATACCCGAATGTCATGTCAGAAAGGGTAAACTCTTCCCACGAAAACCTGCCTCTGAAAGAAGCCCTCCAGCAGGGCGGCACCCGCAGCTTCTCGGGAACGTATCACTCACCATATCTGTAGCTTGATCTTCTTTCCTTGCAATTCAACAGTTTTAATCTTGAAGTCTATCCCTAAAATAAACAAACACATAAATAAGTAATTAGTATCTATTTACAAAAAAGCGATTCCACATCAAGTCACAACTGTTCCACTCAGAAGAACAGCTTTTTTTCTTCCTTCACCGAATCGCCAGGTAAAGCAGGGGTGTCGGAGTAAGCTGGAACGCAAGAGGAGCACACCGACCAACGCAAACGGGGCCTCAATGTCTTCAGCCGGGCAATGGACACCTTCAGGTAACACAGATAAGATGATCTGCCTTGTGAAAGCTTTTCATTTTCTCGCTTGGTTTTGAGAAAGAAAACTATCAGGTTTTTGCACTTTTTCCGGAGAACTTACACAACGAAGAAATTTGAGAGTTTGGGTATAAACTTCAGCATCCTAAACAAAATAGCCAGCTTTCTTCTTGCTTTTGAGAAAACAGTCTTTCCCAAAACATGATTAAACTACAATATTTTGCACATGCTGAAAAACTATGTGAAATACCGTGAATTTTAATTTTTATTTATTTTTTTTACCCTTATACCTAATCCTTGTGATACCATTTCAGAAACCTCTCAAAGAACCTACCCTCCCCCCCCCAAAAAAATCTCCTTTCCATTAATCTTGTTCGAGTAATCTACCTGTAAGAGTAACACTAACTAGAGAAACCTTACTGCTCGTTGCCTGTTTCACGTCACTCGAAGCGGTCAGCGGAGCCCACCCCCCAGCACGTGACCAGGCTCCGGGCTATTAAAAATAGTCCTTTTGCTTTTCACCCCCTTGAAACCAACAGCAGAAGCCCCGAATTGTGTCTTGAGCTAAACATGCGCCCGCGTGGTTTACAGTCACCCTCCAGCTTCAGTAACGCTCGCGGAAGGGTTTCAGCAGCACGAAGCTTTCAACTGGCAATAAAAGGCACATTATCAGCACAAGCCGGCCCGCGGCCGCCACGTCTCTGCGTCCGGGTCCAGCCCCGCTCCAGCCCCTGACGTGGTACCCGCAGAGTGCGTAATCGCAACTCTCAAAACCCCGAGTGAGCAGAAACCAGCTGGGGAGAGGACCAGTAAGGTTCTTCCTTTCAATACCAACTCATACGAAATAATTCACGGGTTAATTTGTGGCAAAGCTGAAACGGTATGGCAAGGAAGTTGTCTATGGGATTTGCAAGGACTGACCGAAGAGGAGATGAAGGAGAGCTGTCCCAAAAAAACTTAAGAAAGAAGAAACCACCAAAATGAAGACAGATCCTTAGCTGAGACCATGCTGAAACCGCTATTTAGTGTTTTCCTTATTAATTGTGGTGTAATAAATTGTCCTATCTGAAGCCTACTGCTTACGAGAGCGAGAGGCACTGCACAAAGGACAATTAAAATAAGAAACCAATAATCTTGAAGACAGAATGAAAAAAGGGACGGGCGTCAGCAGTACAAAATCCAGCGTTACGCGCCTGTTACCCAAGAATTTCTTCATTTCTTCCGTGAACCGGCAGCTGTTTTCAGATGACAAAGATGACAGACGGAAGGCTGAGAGATCTCCGTTTTATTTTCAGAGAGCAACTGTGATCCGACGGAGAGCCCACCCCGGAACAGGCAAACACGGCCTCGCCGGCGCCTGGTGAGACGTTTCCAGCCGAGGCAGGGCAATAGGAACACCGTGTTTAAGGCCTCGGTGAAACCTCGTTTGTGCAGCGGGTACAAACTACTCGCTCTTCCCCAGCCGCGACGGGCTCAGAGGCAGATGCTGTGGCCACCAAACCGGGACGGGGACCTCCCCCACCAGCTCCTCCACAGCAGAAGAGGCTTGAGGACCACGTCACTTCCACCTTCTCTTCCCAAAAGCACCTACAAGAACGGTTAGCACAGCCTCCGCCCAGCGGAGCAGGAGCGCTACAAGCCATCTTCTCAAAATGCTCTGGCACTAATTAGGTGCCAGTTCTGCCCTTCAATTCAAACCAGAGAAACACCGCTGATGATTTTTCATGCTTTCCAAAAAATCTGTTTATATTTAGACTTTTTAAAAGGCAGCAGCAGCTGCAATCACAAACTTCCCTCCTAAATCTACAAGGTCATTTTATACCAAGCAAGATTAAACAGAATTTATGAAACACACTATTATGTAAGATGTCTACATGGGGAGTCTGCTTTAAACTCCACCAGTCCGGCTCCTTGTAGCTCTACGGACTGCACACGCTATTTTAACATTGAAATATTAAATCAGCTAAATCTTTTCACATAAAAATCGGGATGCCAGAGCCTCTCCGGGAAAGGCCGGGCAGCTTTGGGCGGTGGGGGGAGTGTCCCGCAGGGGCGGAACGGGGACGGCACTCGGAGCCGCACACCTACTGCACGTGTGGCCAACGAGGAAAATGGAGAATAACCCTCAAAGGAACACCAAACGCAGCTCCTCGCGGAGCCTCCTACAGTTACCAAGTACTTCATAAACATGAGCCAGAGGGTAAAGGGGGAAACTTCCCCATTTGTGAGGATTTAAAGCAGTACAGCGACCGAAGGCTGAGGTTGTCCACTAACTCTGGGCCGGCAGCTTGGCACCTTCAGACCTCCGTTTCAGGTCAGCGCTCTTTTTTCCAATTAGCCAAAGCAGTACTTCATCACTGAAGTTAAATTTATGAATCAATGTAGCTAGTAGCACATGTATGCCGTCTGAAAAATAAACCCGCCCAATGATTAACAGCCAACATACAAAATCGCCCCAAATACACTTAAACTATCCCCACATTTCGTTGCATTTAACCAAGTTGTCTGCTATGGTGTAGTGCGCCACAGCATCGCTATCCAACAAACGAACACAGCGCTTGCCAAGAGATCATAAATAAAAGTATTTTATACGGCGACACTTACTTTTAGGTTCTGCCCAGATAAAGCAGGAAGTTTGACAGCTACTTTCTATGCGTTAAGATAAAGTAAGCTATTAACCCAGCCAAGGAAATTAACTCTTCTCTGCACTGGGAGGGATTTAGCTAACTCCAGTATTTGGGGATAAAATAAATCTCTAATCCCATGTTATACTCAGCTTCCATTCCAATTACAATATAATACTAGTTCAGCCTTCATAACAGAAAGACTGTTATAAATAGCAACCGCTATTTGCCTCTAAATACTTTCAAAGTAGTTTTAACAGCCTGGAAAAAGCAGACTTCTGCATCGCTGTAGTGGCCATCCCGTTCTCAGCCTTTCCAGAGGAGCGACCAGCGACGCTGTGCCGGCAGAAACACAAAGGCGGCGGAGGGAAGCGATTACAGGTATGGGGAGTTTCCAGTAACATTAAGCTCAGGGAAGAGTTTAAGAGGGTAACGGGTATAAAAACTGACTGGCATGCAGAACAGACATATTACTATCAGAGGGGGATAATGACAGAACTAATGAATTAAAGATGAGCATGAAATTACTCCCTCATTAAGTGTCGATAAGATAGTCATCAACTTCAACAGGGCAAACTGGAATTCACAGAAAAACCTGGAAGTATATTGCCAGCTTATTAAATGCTTAATCTAACTCCACACTTTCAAATAAAAAATTGGAAATGTTTGTTAGTCTTCAGTACAGCTCACACCGCTTAACCATGACATCTCCTTACAGACAGACCATCCCCAGTTTCTGGCTCACTTCTTGTTTTCCCTCCAATTTGAAGTCTTCTACCAGTTGCCTATAGCAATATACGGGCCCAGGTCTGACCCAAAACTGAACTTAGGGCTTTAGAAAAGACAGAAGCTATTTATGGATTTTTTTTTGGTTACTCATCTTTGAGCATCAAGGCTTAAGAAGTACCATTAGTTGATCTCATGGTATGCGCAAACAAGATCTGCCCTTACACAAACACTGAAAGTCCCCTCTGCCCAGTCACCGAAAACACGCAGACCCGGGGGCCAAGGAGCTGGAAGGGGCGCCCCAAGGAGCTGGAAGGGGCGCCCCAAGGAGCTCGAAGGGGCGCCCCAAGGAGCTCGAAGGGGCGCCCCAAGGAGCTCGAAGGGGCGCCCCAAGGAGCTCGAAGGGGCGCCCCCAAGGAGCTCAAAGGGGCGCCCCAAGGAGCTCAAAGGGGCGCCCCAAGGAGCTCAAAGGGGCGCCCCAAGGAGCTCAAAGGGGCGCCCCAAGGAGCTCAAAGGGGCGCCCCAAGGAGCTCAAAGGGGCGCCCCAAGGAGCTCAAAGGGGCGCCCCAAGGAGCTCAAAGGGGCGCCCCAAGGAGCTCAAAGGGGCGCCCCAAGGAGCTCAAAGGGGCGCCCCAAGGAGCTCAAAGGGGCGCCCCAAGGAGCTCAAAGGGGCGCCCCAAGGAGCTCAAAGGGGCGCCCCAAGGAGCTCAAAGGGGCGCCCCAAGGAGCTCAAAGGGGCGCCCCAAGGAGCTCAAAGGGGCGCCCCAAGGAGCTCAAAGGGGCGCCCCAAGGAGCTCAAAGGGGCGCCCCAAGGAGCTCAAAGGGGCGCCCCAAGGAGCTCAAAGGGGCGCCCCAAGGAGCTCAAAGGGGCGCCCCAAGGAGCTCAAAGGGGCGCCCCAAGGAGCTCAAAGGTCAGCCATGGGCACCAGGCCACTGTAGTCAGGCTCCTCCTGCCCTGCATCAGCAGAGGTTATTGTCAGGGACTCCCGACAAAGCACTCCGGCTTTATTTGTGTACGTTTAAATATCTGCATGTCTTGGTGAATAGAGAACTATTTGCTCAACGGTTTTGAGTTTCCGTTGCTCTCGGACAAAAGACATTAATGAAGACCCAGGACTTGCGTCAGCAGAACAGTGTTTTAAATCCATAACCACTGCATCCAAACAGTTATATATCAATTTACACCCTCCCAAGCCCCAGCCAAGGTTTTGTAAAGATCACTTATGTTGCTAAATCGCAAACCAACTGTTCTCAAGAAGTGAAAGACAGAATGCCATCAGTACAGGGAGGGGGGGAGAAAAAGTTATTTTCCAGTCCATTTCAGAGCTACAAATTATGAGCTAGCCCTTTACAGACAGCACGAATTTTGTTTGCATTCTTTCCAAACAAAGACGGCATTCAGCTCGGTGAGGACGCGGGGCGGTAGGAAGCGGGATGTAGGGCAAGAGAGGGGCAAGGCTGCAGCGCCGGGAGCCTGACGGCCAACCTGCACCTCCCATCGCCGGCAAACCCAGGCTGTAAGCGGCATGTAGAGAAGTGTGGTTTGTATTTCATTTGTTAGGAATTGTTTTGCAAATATACTTCAACAGCACTATGTATTTTCCACTTTGGGAAAGAAAAGCAAACGCGTACAAATTTTTAAGTCTTGTATCTTCAAGCTGCCCACCTCCGCGCTGCTACAGGCTCTGGCAACAGCCAGCGCTCTTCCCAGCAGTGCTGTGTTAATTTGAGTGTTGAAGCTGCACAACTCGGGCCACACTCCAGTTTCCTGATGAACACCGGGAGGGCCCCTTCTGCCTCCTCCTGGTGGCCGCCGACCCTGGAGAAGGGGAGGTTCGCGGTGGCCGCCGACCCTGGAGAAGGGGAGGTTCGCGGTGGCCGCCGACCCCGGAGAAGGGGAGGGTCGCAGCCTGAGCTACAGCACTTTCTCCAGGGGTTTAGAGGTGACAACCCTCCCTAATCCACTCCAAACAACCCCAGCGAGGTGGAGCTCTTGCAAGTGCTTTAATAGCCACAAAAGGCTATAAACCTTCTTTACTGCCTCACTCTTTAGAAATTCCAGCATTAAGTAAAGAAAGAGATGACCAGGCAGAAAGAAATCGATCTCCTATTTTTCTTTGGATTAACAACTTTCAAATTCACAAAGTCAGAAGGAACACGGCCGCATGACTTACGGCTCACAACACAAAGCGCACAAACACAGCAGTTAGCAGAACGCCACCACAGAAGCAGAAAACCGGGATCCTTCAGATGTTTACAGCTTACAGTAGGGCCCAATAAATGGCCCTAAAATGTTTTTATTTAATAAGCAAAAAGGCAGTGAAAGAAAACTCACCAAGCAGCAGTATACTAAGCAGCAGTAACTAAGCCTGGAAGCTTTTCAAATTGCAAAATTAACTTTGGGGCAGAGACCTTTGTAAAGCCTTGTTTAGTCCTTTTATACAACCACCCCATTATGAGATCCCTCAGTTCTTGAGACAGACTTACAATATTACAAGATTCTCTTAAGCTTAACACCTTAATGCAGAAGACAACTTCTGAAACAAACCCCTACACAAACACTGCTTTATCAAGGTCATTCGTATCCAGCGCGTAGCGCTAATAAAAAGGTGATTCCTGTAGCCCCTCCCAATAACAACCTCTCCAAACATATCAGGTCCAGAATTATAAACTCTCCAAAGTCCACCCGAGTCCTGCATACAAGCTTTAATACTGCAGAAGGGTATTTTACTAACAATACGCAGACATTAACATTTGTTATCAATGAAGAAGGTAAGATCAAATATTTTGCAAGAAAGCCGCAGATGTAAACATACTTTCTCCTTCCCCAGTAAGCCCAACACCAGCGCATCAGGCACGAGATGAGAGTTCTGGTTTTAATTAAGCTCTTAGTGATCTCAGATACTCCTTAGGTCTTTCAAAATATTTATGCTACAAGGTATGCATACCTACACGGTATGAATATACAACATTCCCAACCACACTCAACATTTTCACTACAAATACTATTTTTCTAAAGTTTCTCTCCCTTCTTCACACCCTCAGCGGAGAACCAAGTCTCAACTCCGCGTTTTCCAGGTTGAAAACCTGGAAAACCTACAGGTGCCGCACTCCACACTGGGGCTGGACAGAACACAGTCTCAACCCCGCGTTTTCCAGGTGCCGCACTCCACACTGGGGCTGGGACTTTGCCGAGACAATGCTTTGCACTTGGGGTGGAAGGCGTTCAAAGCACAAGATTTGGACAGAAAAGCTGATTTTGGAGGAGCGATAGCAAAGCCCAGGCCAGGTCATCATACAGTGCCTGGGCACGCTGCCACCACTCGATCCCAGCTCGATACAGACCCAAAAAAACAAACTGGCTTCTTTATAAAACTTAAATTGAACTGTTTTAATACTGCAGTGACTTCTTAAAAAACAGCTCATTTATAGCTGACAAACTTACAGGTTAGATTATCCCGTAATCATCTCAATTCTCATTACTCAGAGGGAAATACCTCATTGTGGTCTTTCAGTACTTCTAAGTACAGCTTATAAAGATGGGGATGGACTCTTCCGCAGGGCCTGCTGCGACAGGACAAGGGGTGATGGCTTTAAACTAAGAGAGGGGAGATTTAGACTGGATAATAGGAAGGAAGTGTTTCCTGTGCGGGTGGTGATCCCCTGGGGCAGGTTGCCCCGAGAAGCTGTGGCTGCCCCATCCCTGGAGGTGTTCAAGGCCAGGTTGGACGGAGCTTGGAGCAACCTGGGCTGGGGGGAGGTGGCCCTGCCCAGGGCAGGGGTGGACTAGATGGCCTTTAAAGACCCGTTCCCCCCCCAAACTGTTCTGTGATTCAATGACAAGGAAATCCAAGGACCGCTCTGCCCCAGGCAGTGTCTCCCCTCGCCCGCGGCGGGGCCGCGCCAGGCTGCCGGGTTCACTCTTGGCAAGGGCGGGAACGGCCTCACCGCAGGTCCCTGGCACTGCAGCTCCCTGGGACGTCTCCTTCCACCTGCCCACCGGAGATAAGAACGGAACAGGCGCCCATCACAAAGCGCCACTTGTAAGACTCAACTTTTTGATAGAGTGTTTCAGAATACTTTGGAGGTCCACAAACTAACCGCCATCCAGACTGTTCTGGAAGAGGAACCCGAGCTATTCACAGACTCATCCGTTGGCAAAAGCTTGAGTGAAAGCGTAAGTTTTATCAGAGAGAGCAAAATTCAGATGACTCTGCCATGAAGCTTTAGGCTAGCTGGGACAAGCCTCTACAGTCATGGCACTTCTTTCTGAAATACAGATTTGCTACCTTTGGCAAAGAGCATGGCATTCAGCAAGAGAGGAGAGAAAACCCTTAGTAACTGGTCTAAGAGGAGCAGGAACCCACATCATCCTCCCCTACTGCTTGTGCCTTACATCTCACATGAACTTCTCGAACAGGTGGATCTCTGTGCCTGTCAAGCCTTTCTGAAATCTTCCTTACAAGAAAATTGCAATAAAACAATAAAGAAGTCACTAGACAAAGTCTCAACCTCTTGTTCGCTAAAGCGAATCTGAATGAAATTACCAGACAGAGGTGAAGGAAATCCGAAAACCCAGACTACGTGGCTTCTTTTCATAGAATTGCTGAGGTTGGAAAGGACCTTTAAGATCATCAAGTCTAACCATTAACCCAACCTGAAAAAAACACTTCTAAACCACATCCCCAAGTACCACCTCTACCCTTTTTTTTTTTTTAAATACCTCCAGGGATGGAGAATCCACCCCCTCCCTGGGCAGCCTCTTCCAATGTTCAATAACCCTTTCGGTGAAAAAATGTTTCCTAATATCCAATCTAAACCTCACCTGGCAGTACTGAGAAACTGTAGATCTGAGTAAGGAACCAATACTTTAGGTCATAACTACTTTCTCTAACAAGACATTTATTCCTCAGGAGCGAGGGATCACACAGCACTTGAACTCCTCCTTCTCTTTAGCCCTGATCACACGTAGCACGGTCACCTACTTGGGAAGGAACAGCGGAGAGGAAAAGGCAGTGTGGCCAACAACAAAAAACAAGCTATCGAATCAAAATGAGAAGCTTATTGATGCTTTAGAAGCTGACAAGACGCAAACGCACAGTGCCCTTAGTCTAAACTGAGCGGGCAATGCTAGTTTTGCTCATACTTTTGTAGGAGGAGGTACCAACAGTTATCATGGCAGCTCCACGTCTCTCGGTTTTACGGCATTGAATCCACCCTCCTCTCCAGCTTCCAAGTACTTTTAACCTCATGAGTAAACAAGATAGTAATTAAGTAAATAAGACAGCTAGCCGCCCTCTTTCAGGAGAAAGCTCACTTCACATGCACGCTTATCTGCTGATTTTCTTTTGTTTGTGTGTACACACACCCACCACAGACATATCTCCAGCCTCCCTCCCTCCAACTATGCATTTCAGTACTTGTATGTATCCTTTCTCACTTACATATAGCAATGAATTCATTGAAGATACAGAAAAAAAAATAGCATTGTTTAACACAGACTTCCACATGAAACAAACATCTCCCCTCTTGCTTTGGACAGGTGAAAACCAAGATGACTGAATGCAAGTTGTGCCGAAGTCACACAAGTCCTCAGGGCCCCTTCGTGTCCCAGCCCCACCGACCTCTCTCGTAGCTCTCCCGGAGCACTGCGGTTGGTCTCGGATCACCCACCACAGCGCCAACCTACCGCAAGATGCACAATCGGGTCAGACAGCCCGCACCAGCTATGGAGGCCTCGGGTTGGGACCATCTTTAGATGGCTCATTTTGGAGCCAGGGACTTCAGGATTCACCCCAGAGCTCAGCTGTGCTGTGTCCTCCACGGGCAGGTGGGGAACTGGGGGAGAATGGGGCGAAAAAAAGGAGATGCACGGCCAGAAGCAAAGCTCTACACAGACACGCAAGTTGTGGTTAGTACAGTTACAGCTGCAACCCCAGCGGGAGTTCCTCCTCTTACAAAAAACGGGGCAAGGTACTTACCTGTCCTTAAGTCCATTTTATCATCTCCATTTCAGTATGAGCAGCTGAGACAACAGCTCGAGACTGACGTGCGGAGCAAGCTACGCTCTCCAGCAAGACTCAAGGCTTTTGTCTCATTTTTCTTGACCTCATGCTAAAACCTGCGAGTGCACCAACTACTGCAGGTGACTCCAAAAGCTGAAGGGACATTATCCACTAGAAGCGAACACAGCTGTAAGACAGCAAAAGGGAGGTGCCTATATGAAAGCAAATTAATAGCAGATGTAATAATTAATAGAGTAATAGAACTTTTTTTTCAAAAACTAACCAGATGTTTCTGAACCTGCCCATTCTGCTTAGCAGAGGGGACAGGGTGGGAACGGAAAAACAAGAGAAGAAAACCGTACCAGGTAGCAACCATCAGTTAGTGACCGAGGTATTGTTCTGCCCTCAAGGTAATTGTAGTTTCCCTGCTAAACCAGAATCCTATATCCTAACGCAGCAAGAAGCTTTTAAGTTGCTTTCCAGAAATTTAAGCTAAGTAGGGTAATCAAACAACACAGCCAGATGCGGATGGAGAACAGAGGCAGCAAACGGGTATCGCTCACCAGCTGAATACGTGGAGCCAGGCAATCTGGTTGCTGCTATTAGCCTAAGGTAACTCCATACAAACTGCTGCAAAACAAAATAAACTATAAATAATATAGGGTACCCATTGCAGACAGATGACAGACAACAATTAGCAGTTACGTTAGACCACACTGCAGATTCCCATTCATTTTAAGTAAAGGCTAGCACCACACTCGTCAGACCCAAAATAAATGCTTACCAAAGGGGGAAAAAAAAAAAAGACTACAATTGTTCACGATATAAACTTACATGAGAGTTTCCCTGCAGTCTCCGAAGTCACAACGACTCAGGACACCTACTCAACTGCAGGAGAGGGAGGACCTGCAGAACTTGTGCCGGCAGCGGAGAGCAGAGCCACAGCAGCCACCGCAGAGGGGCCACAGACAACGAATCGAGGCAGTGCACAGTGGCCACTGCCTGGAGAAGGCTACAGGGAGACAGCAGCAGCGCCCAGGACCAACACAGAGGCTATCAGCAATCTCAGAGCTGGTGACACTGAAATGGCCTCTCAGGTGTCTTCGCTGTCCTCTTCTAAACCTTTAATTCCATTATTTTTGACATTCAGTGACCAGGAGCACAAAGTGCTGGAGTTACCAGAAGACTATGGATTTGTGCAGCAGTAAGAAATAATTGCAGTGGATTCATGTGTTTCATCATTTCGTCGTCTTTGCAGCAAGCTTCTCCTAGTGCAGAGTGCACAAAGTAGAGCGGCAACACGAACTCACTCTTCCTGCTCTGCAAGGTTTCAAGTCGTGACAATTCAGCATTTACAGAGCACCAGAAGTTGCATCTAAATAAAGTAACACATACCTTACATGAAACCTTAGGAAAAGTACACGTAGTTAACTCTAGTAGTCTATGAAACCTCCGCAGCAACTGGGTGGGAGAAAACACGCGGGAAGGTAAGCGTCCTGTTTGCCAGCCTGGTTTGATCGAGCTAAGCGCGGGAGGACAATGGTAACACAAACATGTGATTTAATTACTTTAGTTCCACCAGCCGCAAACGATGATGTGATTAGTGTTACTTTTTTTTTTCCCCCCCTTCTCATTCCCACACATCCAGTCCCTGGCGTCAATCCTCCCACCCGCAGACTGAGTCTATCACCCAGAGGCCTCTCCTTCCCCAAGCGCTCTACTAGTCGCCCCTTCCCTAAGCAGCCCCTCGCATACCTTCGTTTAGTACCTCCTGAACTATCACTTGGGTAAACATTCACTCCTCTATCTCGAGGTCACCAGCCTCAATCCACACCACCTCGATAGCAACACTTACTGGGGTTTTTTGTAGCATTTGTAGTAACTCCAGCAGAGAAACTACCAGAGGAATAGCTGTATCTCCGACTGCTAGGGATCCACGGTACCTGAAGTATCCCAGAAACTGGTATTTTTGTAGAGCAGGTATCAAGAACAGTAATTATGACCACACCTCCCTCTCTCCCTGAAGATAAACTAAAGATTCTTAACCAGTGATATTCGCTAGCGTGATGGTGAGTGTCCCAACAATCCACTCATTTCCTTAGAGCATCTATTTTCAGGAATGTGGCAGATTCTCAAAATCCAAACAATTATCTCACCTTAGCTTTTAACACAAGAGAGACAACTAAACTAGATATTCTTAAAAAAAAAAAAAGTGTCTTTCCTCTTCAATAGGCTGATTAAGTCCGAACAGTCCCTCCACACCATCCCCATGGCTCTGTCCTCAATCTTCACTTTTTCAGTATGATTTTATAGTATCTTTATAAAACTATCTTTACAGGCAAAGTTTCACTGATACCACATCAATAGACAAATTCCAGAGTTGGTCATGTCAAGGGAGAAGGTGGGACATCAGCAGTAGCACTGTTGCCAGATCATCTCCTACCAATTAATCTATTCTTAACGAAGCAGATGACAATCCTGTGAGATGGCAGCTTCTCAGTGTGACCTACATTCTTCCATGCTGGCTGCCTGCATTCATTGTGCTTTCAAACGCTGTCACACATCGCAAACAAACCAGCGACTGCAACAAGGCTCGGCGTTGCAGGGTTATTTGATTTATGCAAATCAACACTAACTGATATGGGGGACTCAGCTGAATATTCATTTTGGTGACAAATCCAGTCCTGTGGCTTACATCCCCCCAGATATCTGGCTTAATCCCCCCCAAACAATAGAAGGCCATTGTTATCCAGCCTGACCTCTTATCTGGGAACGGCCACATACTGCCAATTCATTCACATCCTCACTGGTTGCAGAAACGGGGGATCCTCACGCCGCACTGCTGCTCCCCCATCTGCAACTGCCTCGTCGGAGCTTTCCAATTCCCGCCTCATATTGCGCCCGCAGCCACCAGCCAGTTCAGAAATGAACAACAACCTTCACAATTACCAGATTCGGAACTACAAGAGTGAAGGGCACCTTCCCACTTTGACATTCTTTTTGAAGTGTTCCTCCTTCCCTTCAAAGCGGCAGACAAGCCGTAAGCACGCAAGCTTCCTTTGTGCATCAATTCGTTTCAAGGATGTATATTAAATCTAGGTCAAGACCACAGCCTTCTAGTGCATCAAAAATTTTCTCTCACTACCAGCCTCACTCGAAACCTCCTCAACAATCGCTCTTCAGAGATTTATACTAAAACCACAAGTTAACACCTACATGTTAATTCTGGAGTAAACCATCACAGAAGTCAACACTGCTACCAGAAATTCTTTGAGAGCACTTGGGGGGAGTGGGGGGGGGTATTAAAAGTTTTTTTAAAAAAAATCAAATAATCAAGGAGACGGAGGTGTTGTGAGTTGTCTGCTCTCCGTACACCACGCTGCTGCACCTACGTAGCAGCTGTGACCTTCCACAATTCCCATCACCTATATTTAAAAATTTGATCATCTTCAGAAACAAATCTTGAGGTCTCTTTCGTTCCGCTTCACTCCTCTCTGATAGAGAGAAGTCCATATCTGTGCCACTATGCGCTGGATATTTGCAGACTTAACTCTTTACGTTAGCTGGAACACAAGCAGTGAGACTTGACTTTTCCTTTTTAAAATAGAGATTATACCCGTGCATTTAGGCCTCGGAAGCCACAAGGCCGTAAGGAAGCCGACGGTATCAACACGGCAAGAATTCCATGAAGCTGCTTCTCCTCAAGTGGCATTGTTCAGACGTTTAACAGATTGATTACAACGTGAAGTGCTGTTCATCCCCATACCTGGAATTAAAACAGCGAATCCAAATAACCAGAGCTAAGAAAGGCACCGTTACCATCCAGCACAGTCGCAGTTGAGGTCCCATCGCGTGTACCCGCTCAGAAGGCACTTTAAAACGGCACTGCCTCATTCAACAGCGACATGGACTGTGATTAACTAAGAATTTTACATATATTTCAAGGTCCAGCTCCCTTACTGAATACAGTTAAATACTGATCTGTAAACTAAAAAGGTAGTAATGAAACTTCTTTGCAAAGATTAGTAGAAAATGCAACTTTTCTGTAAAGTGAAAATAATGACTCCTCCAAGGAAGGAACTGAGATACAGGAGCCTAAAAACATTAATTAGAGGTGCCTGACTGGAGGTCTGTAGGGAAACGCATTTTAACAAACTAAAGCTAAATCCACAAGAGCTCAAAACAACCTGGTTTCTAGTAACCTTTCCTAGAGAGGCACCACGTCCTCCTGTGTTCAGAGGGAGCGAGGACGGCACAGGCATTCGTGCCTCAGCAACTCAAGCCACACTTTTGGGTGATTAACAAATGCACCGCTGGTGATTTAAATTGGTGGAGACGGCCGAGGCAGTACAAAAGAACACCACAGTTTTCTACTTCTGCCAAAGCAAGAGGGTAGGGGACTCGGGCAAGCTCTGACTGCCGCAGCTGTGCCCACGAACCCTGCAGGGTATTAAACGCCGAACGGCACGTGATGGCCACTTCCAGCAGGGAGTCAGCTGGCGGCAAGGGAAGTTCCCAGGGCCAGAACTTCAGCCAGTGGGCTACGCGCTCGTGGCACGGGTTTGATCTCACGGTTTTGATTTGAGAGCTAGCACTCTCCATATCACGGCCTGGGCAAAGTTCAGGAGATAACCAGGGCAAGGACCATTGCAGACACCAGGTTCTGGCTATCAAGTGACAGCCGTTTCCAAGGGTTAAGAATCTGGCACCTTAAACTTAAGCATCAATTCAGTAGACGTGTTCAAAGCACAGCTGCTATGAACTCTGGGTGCAGTACGTCTATGCAATGTTCACGCGAAGCAGACTAAAACTGAGATCCCAGACAATGGCGAAGGTTCAGAGTGTCCCTTTGGTGGAAGTAACCTGTCACATCCGACAGGGACAGAAGCCATTCCTCAGGCCAGAACCAGTTACGAAGCCCTCTCATCTCTCCTCCCCAGCCGCCTTCATCTCATTTACAAGCACTGATGCAATTTTTGTCTAATGAAGTCTAACTACATAGAGCCTATGCCACCCAGGGTTAGGCAGCCCTCGATACAGCGTGCTGTGTGGGAAGATCTGAGGTGGCCACAGAACACGAGCAGATCAACCGGCAAGAGTCCCGCAGGATCTCTCTTCTCTTAACCAGACTCCTGCCAGGGAAGGCGTTTCAGAAGCCACCTGAAAGCACAGTTCAAATTTACATGTAAAAAAATCTCTGCTCAGAAAGAAAACTGAAGCTTCCTGTTGACACCACCTACACTGCAACGGAGGTCTATGAAACCACGCACAGTTTCAACACAAGCAGTTACTTCTTCCAGAAAAAAAAGAAACTTTATCGTTTTGTTATTCCAGCAGCTAAACCTTACACAGGGCTCCCACAAACAAAACAAAAGAAAATGAACAAAGGAACTATTTTAGTGATGTTTTATGCATACCAAGAGACAAAAGAGACAATAAGGTTTTTATTCACAAGGTAGTAAGGGGGGGGAGGAAAGGAAGTGAAGCTCTAGCAAGAAACAGCACTCACTTCAGAGTTCTTCCCGTGCAGCAATAACCTCTGCCTCGCGTCAGTCAATCCCAGGTTTGAGGGCTGATTCTCAGCCGTTACATCTTTCATTTTCTATTATACTCAATAAACTTCTGGCCCAGGTAGCAGAGCTCTGCCGGCCACCTTTACCAGTGCGTATTTGCAGGGAGAGCATCACACGAAGCACCCATACCTCCCCGTGAGCCCCTTCGTCACCGAAGGCCATTAGGTCCCATACCTAAAATCACTGCAGGGAAAGGTCTGGACTCCAGCAAGCTGACAGTCCGCACAAAAATTCATAACTAATTGGAATTCTACTCTAAACCACCAAGCATATGCGCTAAGTATGTTCAAATTCAATTACAGCTGATTAAGGCAGTTTTCATGCACGTCTTAGCCTACTTCTATTTCTTAGCTAGAAAATACAGTACGTGAATCTGCTTCTATTTATGAAACAGAAAATTTGCCACTACTTTCTGTAACAGTAATTTTGTCCTCAAGTTACACAAAAATAAAACGCAAGTTAACACTTACCCCGGCTAATCTATACCCAGCAGATTGACAAGACAGATAATACATAAAGGAAGGGAAGTTGATTCATTCAGGAAAAGCATCAGGTTTGTCAAAGAGGCAGGTATTGCGCCTTGGAGGTCATTAAAGGATTCAGCCAGTTATAGTCAGCAGCTCAAGACGAGCTCAGAAGCTCTCTGCCATCCCAACGTCTGTAACGACGACCGACTGCAGCGCAGAAACTGAGGCCAGTTACTTCTTGTTTCAATAATTAGAACTCCTTACTGCTGGAACTACCACGGAAAGGAAGGAGAGACCATCACTTACGTTTTCAGACCAGACAACTGGTTGGAACGGACACTGTCAGCCAAACTCACGGACCTACATTTGATTAGCTTCAGCCACACCAGCACATGGGAGACACAATGCGCTGAAACGGCCCCAGGCGCTCCACAAGGATTTCAAACTTCCAACAGCAAAACCGGGGAGCCGGAGACTCTCCGAGCATCTCCAAATGGGTGAGGACATCTGTTTGCATGATGCGGTCACAATTAATATTTGAGACATTAAAGCTTGCAATGCTTTACACCCTTCCCAGCAGGTTTTAAGTTTTTCAAAGATTTCCAGTCAGTGCAGCTTTACGAGGGCCAGGCAGTTCCCGCACCTGCAGGTTTAAATGTCTTCTCGGGTGGAACGGTCTACCAGCCGCTGTTCCCAACCCACTGGAAAGAAGGCACGTGCTTTTAACTGACTACCTATTGCTGGAAAACCAGGGTTTCTTCACTACAAACAGAGAATACTGCCATTATTTATGAAAGTACCCTAACTCAAGCTACCTAGACCACACTACAGCAGCAAGCCACGCTTTGGCTTTGTCAGCATTAGAGACGCGTTGACACTGCTGCCGCACTACGCGGCAGAGGCATCGCTCCCCTTTACGAGAGCGCTGGAGATAAGCTGTGGCCCAGCCCTTTCTGTGTGACATTTTCACGACAGAATTGCTGGTTAAGGACACACCTATTATTTCCTGCACAGACTCCAAAGAATAGCACTGTGTCTGGTGTTAAAAATAGTACATTCAACTCTGAAGCGCCACTGCTTGCGCTGCAATTCAATACGTATTTAACTGAAGCAGTTGCCATGTGATTTCGGATGCTTTCGGTTACTGACTATCAACTTACACACATACCCCAAT
>NW_009649585.1:407019-418374 GCF_000708025.1 Charadrius vociferus
CTGCACCAGCAGGAAACACAGAGAGTTGACAGAGTCAAAGCACGGCAGCAGGTACCTATCTTTGGTTTAAACCAAGTTCCGGGAACGTGCAAGACAATTTCCACACCTGGAGCTACGCGGCACTGCGTGGCCATGAACGTCCCTCCCCACTCCCTACTCTTGGAGGAGATCAAGTATTCCAACACAAGACGTTTCCACCCAACTTCTTTAAGTCCTCCAGCAAGTGAGGAGATGCACGGCAGTGCCGTCAAACTAATTAGCAGGAAAAAAGTTTGAAGTAAAAAAAATAAAATAAAAGGCCTATTGCTACAATATTGCCCAGAAGCATCACATTTGTCAGTAAGTCTTGACACCTTTTTTAGCTATTACCAATACTGTGCCACTCAAATTGAACACATAGAAAGAGCCTGAGAAACAGGAGTTATGTACCTTTGGAAGGGTGGGGAAAAAAAAAAAAATAAAAAATGGAAGAGTGTCACATAACACACCTAGAATCAAAAGTTATTGCTGCCTAAAACCACTGGCCAGCAGTGCTCCAAGGCAGCACTGGAGGTCGTAAGACTTCTTTGGATTCTTTCGTTTGCTGTACACTGCAACAAGGTTAGCTACACCTCACCTGCAAGAGGAAAAAAGCCTCAAGCGAGCAGCTTGCCAACTCTCAACTCCAGCGAAAAGGCACTGTGCCTCCAGATGATGAGAACAGACGCTCACTTGCAAGGCAGCCACAGAGCCTCCTGGTTTCAATCCTCATGGAATAATCGCACCTCCCTTTGCGCTGCAGGGAGCCCGGAGCGGTACAGTCAGCCGTCCCACCTCAGCCAAGGACCTGCTGTAACTCCCTCTATCCCACATCTATTCTGCAACAAAGCATCTGGCTACAGTAGCGAAAGGGACGATGTGAGAAAATGCCACCGCGATGTACGGAAAGAACTGAGGTGAAAGAAGAGTTTTAGCAGTAGCTGGACCAGCGGCACTGTGAGTTACAGGGTGAGAAACCACAACGCTGACAGCAGCTCTGCACAGAGGCACCTGCAACAGCTAGGCAAGGAGCACCTGAACTGGCTCTGAGCAAGACATCACATGCCTCCTTTATCAGTGGTTTCTTCTACCTCTTCACAAACCACTTTGTTAGAAGCTCTTTACAGAGCTGGTGGCCATTATCTTATGCTCTGAAAAAAAAAAAAGCAGGAATCTCTGCAGACTGCAGTGCTTTTGATCTGATCCAGCAGCAGCTCTGATACACGCTGGGAATTCGGACCACCAACCCAGGTCCTGTCCTCGCACCCAGGACCAACAGCGAGACTAAGGCAGGCTGTGGAGCATGGAGCGCGCGCTCCTAGCGCCCCACAGCAGCGCCACGTTAACTCGGGTTGCCCGGGGTGTCTTCTAGAAATATTTTCATGACCCCAGGGATGGCAATCCCATCACCTTCGGCATTTCTGTTCCAGTCGCAGACCACTTTCATCACAATTGTTTCCCAATACTCAGGTCAAGTTTTCCCTGTTGTGACTTGCGTCCACTGCTTCTCCTCCTCAGCAGCAGCCGCCTCCGGCAGCACCGCAGCAAATGTCCGTGACCCAAATCTGAGCAGCACTGCATCCTCCTGGTTCTCCAGCTGGGTCAAGGTCTCGAGCACACCGGGACACGTGCCCTGTGGCACATGGCCACCATGACTGGGCAGCCATCAGTGGTCTAACACTCACAGGTGGAGGTTCTGAGCTCCTTTCCACGCAAACCACCACCATTTCTGTTCACCAGTCCTGCTCACTGAGGGAGGAATGAGAAGCACCAGACTACCCAGGGAACTCACAGTTCTGGTCCACGCTATCCCTGAGATACCAACGTTAAGTACAAAACCTAAAGAACCAGCCAGTAGGATCTTTGTTTTTGCCAGAAACTTGAACAGCTAAAAAAAAAACAATAAAAAACATTTTGTTGTTTACTGGCAAGATCAAAAAGTTACACTGAGATGAAAGCACTTCACAGCATGCTTAATGCAACAGAAGCGTTGGTGGGATTCATTTAACCAACAATTAGACAGCTGTATTTAAGCTACACATCTAAGCTTCCTCCAAAGCGACAGAGGCACGCACACGTACTGCCACGTTCAGATGGATGGAGTTACTTATTCTCCTTCGCCCCAACTGCAGAAGGAGCCTAGACAGCTAGCCCATGCTGACAGGTCAGCTTTTAACCAGCTAGTCCTGCGAGAGGAACGCCATTTCAGAAAAAGAAGGGAAGAGGATAAGATGCAGACTGCAGCAAGCCCTGCAAGGTGTGAAATGTAGACTGCTACCTGAGGAACTGGGAACATCTAGATACTTCCACCAACACGTTCAACATTTTTTAATTATCAAAATTCAGACATTTGCTATAGATCTGCAATAGTAAGTGAGTTTAAGAAGTGCAATCAAGTTGGTTACCTCCAGTGAAGTCAGCTGCCAGTGTGATTTGGTGGTGAGAAAGAGCAGGTAACGTGCCGAGGGTTAGACGGGCAGGAGAGACGCCCCTTGGCGCATCAGCAGCTCAGACATCAATAGCTTAATTCGTATGTGCAGATGCCTGAAGTTCATAACTGAACATCTGAAGTAAAATGTAAAGTCACCTTTACTCTAGAAGACCAAAATGGTGGTGAGACCAAGTTAAGACATAACCACCTCAGAGGGCAGAACCAGTTTTTGTTCAGGACCAGGTGCATACTGTTCAGCGCATATTGCCGTGAAGCAGAGACCAGAGTTTGATCCCATAAGCCACAGACAACACAATTTGACAAGGATAGCTTTAATGAACCTTCTGATAGCCTCGTAAATCAAAGGACAGGCAAGCAAGAGGTAACGTACCCTGATCTAAAATGGGTAAACACCTGAAATTACCACAGCGCTCCCCATCTTTGTTACCACATCTTTTAAGGGTTCTGAAGCTCAGATCTTGGGCCAAGACAGCCTCCCACTGAGGGTATTTCATCCATGACAGAGACAGTGGGGTTGAGGGCACCCTCAGCAGATTTGCAGACAACACCAAGCTGAGTGGGGCAGTGACACGCCAGAGGGACGGGATGCCATCCAGAGGGACCTGGACAGGCTGGAGAAGTGTCCCCGTGTGATCCTCCTGAGGTTCAACCAGGCCAAGTGCAGATCAAGGCACTGTACCCGGGTCGGGGCAGCCCCCGGTCCCAGCACAGACTGGGGATGGAGGGGGGGAGAGCAGCGCTGCTGAGAAGGGCTCGGGGGAGTCGAGGGGGGATTGTGCCCCTCTGCTGCGCTCTGCTCTGGGGAGACCCCCCTGCAGTGCTGCCTCCAGCTCGGGGGCCTCAGCACAGGAGAGACATGGACCTGGTGGAGCGGGGCCAGAGGAGGCCCCGGAGATGCTGGGAGGGCTGGAGCCCCTCTGCTGGGAGGACAGGCTGGGAGAGGTGGGGGGGTTCAGCCTGGAGAAGAGAAGGCCAAAAAGGGGAGAGCTCAGAGCCCCTTCCAGTGCCTTCTTGTAGACCCCAGGGGGGGTCTACAAGAAAGATGGAGACAGACTTTTTAGCAGGGCCTATAGTGACAGGACAAGAGGTGATGGTTTTAAACTAAAAGAGGGGAGATTCAGTCTAGATATAAGAAACAAATTGTTTATGCTGAGGGTGGTGAAACCCCGGCCCAGGTTGCCCAGAGAGGTGGTAGATTCCCCATCCCCGGAAACATTCCGGGCCAGGTTGGATGGGGCTCTGAGCAACCTGGTCTAGTGGAAGATGTCCCTGCTCATGGCAGGGGGGCTGGAACTAGACAGCCTTCAAAGGTCCCTTCCCACCCAAACCATTCGGTGACTCGGTGATGTTGATCACAGCCCTGTCGGACTGCGGTACGGAAGGAACTCCCAGCTCATAAAACAGCACGCCAGACAAGACCCACATTATCGGGCAGAGACTGTTTCCAGCGCTCCCCCCAATCCAACAACTGCTTCAGCATATCTGGTGTCTGTAGAGCTAATCATTAGTACAAATATGAAAGAACACGGTAATCAAGCGAGCAGGCCTCTCTCGGGGAGCGTTAAGTCAGATTTTGGAAATGCAAGACACAAATGGGTATTTCTCCAGGTTACACAGTATAAAACAGTCCCAGTCCCAGTGGGAAAGAAAGCCTCGAGTTGTTTTAGCTTCAGAAAAGAACAAAACCATGCAGAGACTTCTAGTTAAACCCACACAAGACTTCTAGTTAAACCCACACAGAAAAGCCCACACAGTTAAGAAGTACAGAAACACTAAACGTTCACCACTTGCAGCAGCAGCTCTGGTCTCTTCCCATTTCCCCGGGGCCAGACAGGGAATTCCCAAAGCACTGGGAATTTGACAAGCCTGTTTTTCACAAAGCATTTCTGAAGTACCTTACCCCCCCAGCAAGGGTTACACAAAACCAACACCAGCTGAAACCCTTCTCCATGTGTCATCAGAAGGTCACGCAGCAACCCAGGCGCCGGCTGCCGCTGCCAGGGGAATCCGTGCAACCTGCTCTCATCCAATGTCTTTCCCAGGCGTTTCTCAACCCCAGGCGGGATGAAGTTTCCTGGCAGGAGCAGCCCGCTCCCAGCCGCCATCCTTCCCGAGATTCTCCTGCTCTTCCCTCTACAACGCCACTAACAAGCAAGAACATGTTGCCTTTCCACAGCTTCAGAGAGGAGGAGGACAAGAGCAAGCGGTTGCCACCCGAGCGGTGGAAGTGGCCCACACCCTGCTCCCGAGGGCTGCAGGAGCAGGTACAGCCAGCGTGGCCTGCCAAGACACAGCCCCACACACGCAGCACCGCTGGACTAGAGGCAGCAACATCTGCTTAGCACACGCTACAAAAACTCCTCAAGTTCGGATTTCTTGGTTTCTACTTCCTGATGAAGTATTTATCAATAGACTCTCAACCGATTCTCTAATTAAATACCAATATTAACTTTAAGGGCAGAAAAGATTTAAGTATTTTCTCAGGATAAAGAGAGAGGAGTAATAGATTTTCTTTCTTAAGAGGTAAATCAAGAAGTCAAGAGGAAATCACTCCTCTGCACCCCACAGTCGCGCTTATCACTCAACAAGGCACTAAAAAACTGTCCCTGGTTTCTAAAATGAAGGCTGCATCCCTGCTCGGCAGCTCCCAAGCAAGTTTTCTACCAACGTCAACAGGCATTTCATTTGGTCTTGTAAAACTCAAGAACAGACCAGATTATACGGACAGCCTGTCACAAGCAGCCACAGGCCTGCGCTCCCAATCCGAAACACACTTTACCCTAGAAAACGTCAGCGACTTCATCCACTCTTTATCTTTGCCACTTACTGTTGAAGCGACAGTTCAGTCTCCTCCTGGACAGTGCTGGCTTAACTGCAGCAGCCAACCTCCACACGCTCCTTCCCATTTGCCTCCACGTCTTCTGATCATACTTAGCACATTTAGGTAACAGCTGCCTATTCGTTTCAGTTGAACAGAAATAGCATGTCAGTGCAAGGACAAACAGAAAAGGGAGCAGCAGGGCTACGTGTCCGTGCTGCCACCGCACAGGTATGTGCCCGAGAAAGGAGTTCGGCAGCGTTCTCAGCCATCACCAACTGGTTTTGCCCCGAGGCAGTGACAGCAGCAGCACAGGGAGAGGAGCAAGCCCAGTTTAGGGTTTGTCTCATACTGGGGGCAGGGAAGAGGGAACACCAGGCACTGGCGCTGCCGCCAAGCGCTTTCTATTGTGGAACCGCAACCCTAAATGTGAATTTTCAATACAAGTGCCACCTATTCCAGTGTTCGCACGTCCCCAGATGCCCCATGCACTCTGCCAGTACAGATTTATATGGTAACATAAGAAGCCAGATCAGGAAACTGATCCAGCTCAGCTGAAAAAATAGCTATGTTTAAAAAAAAAAAAGTTTCCAGCCAGCTCAGTTCCTCACAGTTCCTCAGCTCTTCACCCCACTGCCATCCACACACTTCTCACCAGCGCTGCGAGGCATGCGCAAGCAAAACTGCTGTTCCTTATCCATGGCCCTAGTTTACCAAAAACCAAAACACTCCCAATCACACCACATCACACCGTAAGTCCAATTCACTCGGCAACCCTTCTCCTGGATGTCCCAGCAGACAGAGGTGAAGACAACCACCCTCTCCAGGCCGAGGAATACGTGCTCAACCCCCAGCACCCAAGAGCTGAGGGGATTCCCAAGCCTGAGACCACAGGCAGAGCATCACGTCCAACAGCCACCGACAGATCCACTTCAGTTTCCTGCTTTCATTCTGAACCCATTTATGTTTTCCCCTCCAAAAATTCCCATGACAGCAAGTTTTACAGCTCTGTTACCTCTGTGTAGAAACCATTTTTGCATCTCTTGCTGCCTGATGGTTTCTGGACTCCATGCCACGGAAAGGCTGAACAGGAGTTGGGGTGGGTTTGGTTTTTTGTGTTGTTTTGGGGTTGGTTTTATTTTGGGGGGGGTTCTTGCGATTATTTAATTTTTTGTTCCTAATTCACCTGCCCGACACCAGGAGTCAGATACGGACTGAACCCACCTCCCAGGCACAATATAAACAGAACTCAAAGCTGTTTGCTGCTCCTACAAGCCAACAAACTACAGATGAGACAGAACAGGTAGGTAAGGAAAAAGCAAGCCAATACTTTCAACTGCTGTAGTGATGCTCTTTGTTTGGACCCCAGAAACTACTTGCTTTTCTAATTTCATTGCAACCACCATACAGCTAAAAGCATTTTCTCACTTCAAAACTTAATTTCTGCCTACTTTGTTTTCCTACAATCTATTGAGCTTTTCCCAATTCTCTATGTGAGACTCCTTTCTTCCCAATATTAATATATCACAATCGTGGGCAAACAAATCCTCGCTAGATGTAGCAAGAAACTTGTTATATTTACTATTTTTGATATCCAAGGACTGATTTTAAAAAATTTCACTGCTTAAATGTACCAATATTCAATTATTTTGAAGCAAGTGCTTAACAACTCAAACCCACTTCTAATAAAGGCCAGAGAAATAAAAAAAAAAAAACCCTGAGAAAAAGAATTTCATCAGAAAATAGTTTTAACATACCTTCGCATTTAAAACAGTGCAGTTTTGCACACTTCTAGCACAGGTTTGGCATCACGACCTTCCTGTGTTCAGAAAAAAACTATAGGGTGATCAAACCTCAACAGTCATACTGCTTTTTCTCCCTCTCTCTGGATCTGTAGAGTTGCAGTCAGAACGGGCTACGAGCCACGAAAGCTTTACCTACATCAACAGCATTTAGAGGGAATCTCACAATGATTACATATGCTTTGTTCTCTTGAGCGCATTACTAGAGGTAGGCAGATTTCATGGGAAAACATTTTTTTGTGACTCATCTTAATTTGCATTTTACTTAGTCAAACAATAGCAATTATACGCTTGAGTTCAGTTTTGACATTCAAATTTTCAGAGAGACATCCCTGCACGGACAGCCCTCCCTACCTGCTCATGCCCGGGCAGCAAAGGCCAGCGCTTTACCTGCTGACCCCGAGCAGCTTCACAAAGCGTGCCCGCAGAGCTCCCACAGATCATTTTTCGACAGTTCACTTCAAGCTGTCATCAACTTGACATGTTGAATGCCAATAAAGAAACTACGAAAGAAAATTAAGATCTCAAGTATACGTTGACTGGAAGCCACTTACACTAACTCTTCTAATATTAACAATAAAGGGAATCTGCTGGTAGCATGAGTGGCAGCAGAGAAACTGCTGAAGTTAGCAGTGCCTGGGGAGAGGGGAGACCAGGCAGCAGCCCGTTAAGAGAAGCCCCCAGGACTCGGGAGTACCGGGGGGCTACACCACTGCCCGGAGGAACAGCTACCACCGACAGACCTGACCCAACCGTAGAGTAACCAGAGAGTGCAACTGAAAAGAGTCACCACGATTTCTCAAAAAAACATACCATAAAAATGACTTTTGCACTACATGATTACTGAAGAGCTATTAAAAATAAAACCAGCTTGTGATAGGATGTGTCTTCTATAATTTATTCCCTTTCTACCTGAAAACAGCAACATAGCATTTGAGGACAAGGCCCTTGCTCTCTCCAGGGAGGTTACGATGACTTAGGGATTCTTGCAGAACTGCCATCTGGATTATTTATAGTACCTCTAGACAGGGTAATGAAATCATTCACACAGGCACCTCATCACATCCAAAAGCTTAACTGCTGTTTTAGCAGGAAATATTAGATTGAAGTGATTCAAAGTCAAATGTTAAAGAGAGTAGACCGAATTACACATACAGTAAATTAGATCCAAACTGCCATCATGGATCATGCTTAATCAGTCCTTAAAATGTGCAAAGATGAACGTAAGTGAATGTAAGTTACTAATGTGAAGTAGAAACGCATTATTATTGTAGCTTCACTTACACGTGCAGACAAGCCTTTGGTTTTATAGCATTTAAACACTTCCCCCCCCCGCAATCTTTTATATACCTGGGCTATTTTCAATATTCTTTGTGACCCATCTTTTCCTATAAAGACTAGAAAGACTGAACCAGTCCCTGCTGACAGCCACCTGTACTACGGTACATTTTATGTGCTTGACTATCTCCAGTTCTTGGTGGAGCTCAGTGTAAACAGAGAAGCATGAATCAGAGCTAACAAGCTACCAAGTATTATTATTTTTTTAAAATACAATGAGAGATTCAGCCAATAAGCCAGCCACTTTCAATGTCATCTACTGTGTACACAAGTGCTTTGGAAATAGTATTTCCTTGTTGCTACAGGTCAAAGACTCCATCTGAGGTTTTTCCTCAAACTCTCCTCTTCCGGCTGCAAAACCAGCCCAAGTTGTGCAGCTACTGCAGCGGGACTTATCACGGCAGGTACCACCAGCACCTTGTCAGGCCCCCCGTTACATTGCTGGATTGCCACTGCTGCCCTCACCGCTGCAGTGCAGGAAAATCTGAGAAAGTCTAAAAACTGTAGGTACTGGTGGTAATTTGAGATAACCTTTTCAGACAGATTACTCAGTGGCTTTGCTGTAATAATGCAGAGAACAACTAAATGGACAGGTGGCGTAACCCAGTTCAAGATTTTTTCCTTCACAGATGAGCTGCTTTTTAAAAGGCGCTAAAGTAGAGTCTCCCTTTCAACTGAGACTGCTTGCACAGGACACTTTCCCACCAGGTTTCCTCATTAACCAATTACTCACAGAAGAACTAAGGAAACAATACATGTAAGACATCTGTGGGCAGTTAAGCACCTGGAATTCAGCACCCCAGAGAAAATCTGTTTGTACCCCAAGATCTGCTAAATTCCACCATCAAGATGCACGTCTGACACGCCCTGACAAACCAACCAGTCATCAAGTTGTGTTCAGATACCATAACTACACATTTAGTTCAGAATTTAGGAAATAAAACTTGTTTGCCTTCCAGTGCACACGCACTACAAACAATTTATGTACTCCAGAAATGAGTATCTACTGGCTTAAATTGGTTTGGCGGTTCAGAAACACTACCAAACTCTCCATGTGCACCCTTGCTACTACACCTGACGATACTCTGCTTGAATGCTCAAAAACTGCAGTTAGACCAAGAAGTAATACTAACTACTAAATTACTAAAAATCGCTGATCACTAAAGGCACAAGTTCCCTGGAACAAGAGCCACCATATATCCACTGACTTCTCAACTAAGACATTGACTATTTTTAACTTTGAGAATTGAAATAAACCTTCCCAGCAAACTCAGAAAGCAACAAACGCCATGTGATCCAGGCGAGAATTTGCCAAGCAGCGCAGAATTACACTACAGCCACGGCAGCAAAATAAATACAGCCTTCAATAGTCAAGGTATGCAATGTTAAGAGACGTAATAAAGTAACTGTCACACACACACACAGAACAATTAAGCAAAACCCAAGCTGAAGCCTAAAAAGCTTTCAGGCAACCAATGTGTGTTAACACTTAGCTGTCACTCAAATATACTTTTTTTCACTTCCAACTACCCAAGGCCTGCTTAGGAGCTTTTTTTTTTTTTGTCTTGTAGTCTAAGCTGCAATTTTTAGGGTGACATTTTGACACTGATGAGAAATTACACAGGAGTGTACTTACACCTAGCACTCAGATCTACCTGACGCCTTATATTCTCCCACCCTCAGCGAACAGCTGTATGGCCAATCATTTAAGGGATTTATATCAAGCACAGAAAGCCAGATCCAATTCAACCCCCCCAAAAAAAGATTTTCTTTTATCCTGATGTTTGGTAGGTATCTGCACACGTTACACCAGTGGGTACTGCAAGAAAGAGCAGAGACATGAATTCTCTTAAATTGCCAGTCAGTCACCAAGAAGGTTAGAAGCTGCTGACCTGAACTCTTCATCTGCAAAACAAGATGGTGTTCAGGAGAAGAAAAACAAAACACTATGATACACCTAGGGAGAAAGGATGTTAGGTACAAGGCCTGTCTCACAGTATAGATTAAACAGAAAGAGGAAAGGCTAGGAAAATACACAGGTCTCCTTCATGGTCATAGAATGGTTTGGGTGAGAAGGAAACTTAAAGCTCATCTAGTTCCAATCCCCTGCCCTGGGCAGGGCCACCTCCCCCCAGCCCAGGTTGCTCCAAGCCCCGTCCAACCTGGCCTTGAACACCTCCGGGGATGGGGCAGCCACAGCTTCTCGGGGCAACCTGCCCCAGGGGATCACCACCCGCACAGCCAACAATTTCTTCCTTATATCTCATCCCAATCCCCCCTCTTCCAGTTTGAAGCCATCACCCCTCGTCCCACGGCTCCCCTCCCTGACCCAGAGTCCCTCCCCAGCTCTCCTGGAGCCCCTTTAGGCACTGGAAGGGGCTCTGAGGTCTCCCCTTTTTGGCCTTCTCTTCCCCAGGCTGAACCCCCCCAACTCTCCCAGCCTGTCCTCCCAGCAGAGGGGCTCCAGCCCTCCCAGCAGCTCCGGGGCCTCCTCTGGCCCCGCTCCACCAGGTCTATGATGATTCTATGATTCATTCTATGATTCTTACAGGTAGCCTGGGAGGAACGATGTGGAAGGAACTACCATAGTCAGGCGCTGCACACCGATGAAGGGCTAAAGTCAGCTTTGCCAGAAGCCCGGCGGCTGGCTCCCAAACGAGGGAAGGACAGCTTTGTCGGGTGAGAACACAGACCCCACCCACGAGTGTCATCATTTCTGCTAAGCCACATCAATAGCGGCGAAGAGAGCGTGCAGGGATGGCAACCCCACCTCCCTCAGGGGCGGAGGGGCAGAGAGACCCACCGGTGATGGAGGCAGCCAGGGGGGCTCCGGCAGAGGGTTATAGGGGACAAGCTGCCAAGGAAAGCCCCAAGGGAGGGAAAGGGAGGGTCCCTCAGGGTCACCAAAACGCTGAGGGGGGCCTGGA
>NW_009649585.1:419869-426730 GCF_000708025.1 Charadrius vociferus
GGGATAAATCCTTTCCTGTGCGGGTGGTGATCCCCTGGGGCAGGTTGCCCCGAGAAGCTGTGGCTGCCCCATCCCTGGAGGTGTTCAAGGCCAGGTTGGACGGGGCTTGGAGCAACCTGGGCTGGGGGGAGGTGGCCCTGCCCAGGGCAGGAGGGTGGAACTAGACAGCCTTTAAAGGTCCCTTCCCACCCAAACCATTCTGTGATTCGATGATTCTATGAAGCGGGGAGCAAATAGCAGACAAACCGACAGGCTGGCAGGGGGTGACTCTGCCATCGCAGGAAGCCCGGCATGGGGTGTGTTTGCAGTGGACCCAGGCAATTGCATGGCAGACGCTGTGTCACACCGCTGGCAGAAGTGAGGATAATTCCTGGTGGCTACCTGGGCGCTCAGGGTGTTCAGTCACAGCTCCCGCATTTACCAGACAAGAGCGAACCCTCCCGTGAGAGCCAAGCTGGGAAGTCATGGCTGAAGCCACTTGAAATGCCCCATCATGGGGGGCTGTTGAGACCCCGTCGCTGCAACACGGGGAGGAGCAGTCCTTTCTAAACAAGCGAGCACTTGCACACAGTCGAACGCAAGCTGTCCAGCAGTGCGATCCAGCACACCGCTAATTGCAATTCACTTACATAATTAAGTATTCTGCAATTGGTATTTTCCTGCTGTTTGCAGGATGAGTTACCTCAAAAGGTTTAATACAAGTCATATCCCTCCCACCCGGCCCCTCCCAGAGTACAGCTTAGCACATCTCTGAAGGCAGACGCTCGGCTTTTTTTCCTTTGTATTTTGATTTCACAGCCTTCGCGGCTCCCGCTTGCGGGCACGCTTCCCCCGCGACCAGTGGGGTACAGGCCTCTGTCTCGGGAAACCTTGGACTCTCACAGCGGGTTCTCTCCAGGAGCTGACACAGCAGATAGGGCAGGAGTTTGCTGCTTCACAAAGAAGGTTTATTTTTAATGCTTTGCTAGATCAGTTTAAGGGCACCGTATGAAATGCTTCCTGTCTAGGACTGAGCAGATAAGGAGAGAAACGCCAGCATCCATGGAGAGCTCCACGGCAAAGGTGCTGCCACAGATACCGACTGGGGACGCACAGGCTGGTGGCTTCCAGTCGCTCCCCATGGGTTTATCAGCACAAGCACATCGCTAGATGTTTGCACCAATGTTTACAATAACCTTTTGTCCTAGAGAGTTTGTTAATGGACTTCAAAGAAGTTTATCTTTTAGGATCCTAGAGAGGAAGCAATACAAAGTCTCGCATATCCCACTGCAAACAAGACAGAGTATTTTCCATCTGACGTCTAAGACTGCCCCTGATGTTAAATGTTACCCGCTGAGGGAACTGATCCTGCAGGAGACACCCCACCGAGGACAAGGGCACCCTTGCTCTTGGTTGCTCAGTGAGTCCCGGGCAGGAGACCATCCCCGCGGGCTGGTAGATTTGGGCATGTTCAGTGAGAGGTGGAATGGTTCCCACAGCTCTCCCCACCACATCCTCCCAAGGATCTTCTGTCCTGATCTCAAGAGGGCACTGACCTGATGCGATGAGGGGTAATTACCAAATTAGGAGGACTGGGATGGAAGGGGAGAGCCAGCAGGACCTGGCAGCCTCTTGCCGGCTGTCAGAGCCAACTTGCCAGGAACAGCTGAGCCATGGGGGTTGCAACACCCCGCCACGGATGTGTGCCCTCCAGATCTCACCACAGGGAGGGGAAAAGTGAATCATGAGGGAGTTGTGCAACAGTATGTAAGTTCAGGGAGGTTTGCTTGAGGAGAGCAGTGACATGCTGGGCTTGCTGGTTACTCAAATCCTCTCACGAAGCAGGGCCCAGCCCTTGGTGCGCGCAGGGATGGAAGAGATCTTTGTCATCTAGGAGGCATCAGCAGCCGGAGCGAACAACAGCTTTGTTTTCTCCAGCTCCTCCCCCAGCCGAGGCAGGGACAGGGGCTCTGCTGCTCGGCCACAGGCACGGGGCGGAGGTTCTGGTCCCACCAATTCTGGTTCCTCACCTTGAGGGATGAGCTCCCGTGGAGCCCTCCTGCACAGACCCTCCCAGCCCTCGGTCACCTCCAGCTCCCACCGCTTCGGGAGAGGCTAGAACCCAAAACTTGCGTAAGGACAAGAGCCCCGATGGAGCTGGCAGGAGCCGCAGGTGCTCATCATGTTGTTTGAGGAGGAACAGAGGTGTTAAAATTGCTCCACGTGCTGCCGTATGACACCACCCCTCTCAGCAGCGGTGACCGCAGCCTGGTCCGTGCTGCAGGTACCCTCGGCCGGGCCAGGAGCTCTGAGCTCCAGCCACCCCTCCGGCTGTAGGCACACGCGGCGCCCTGCTGCCTTTTTGATTCTGCTGTTGTTGTCTTCGAGGCAGGGCAACTCACAATGAATAAATACCAAACTATACCCGGGAGCTGGGTGAATTTTTTGAGGCACCCGTGGAGAGCCCAATATATGAAATAAGCTTTGTCAGAAAAAGGAATTCCTGAGGAGGGGAAGTAAAAGCGATGCAGGGAGGGTACCCTGCACTGCTCTTCTCTTTTGTAGATACTTGCACACGTGGTGTTGGGTCCCACCAGGCTTCCCAGCCACCCTCCTACCTCCAGCTGACCTGCACAGCTGGACCAAGCAGCTTCCAAAAAGGCCACAGGCCGGTGTTTGGAGCAGCTCCTACCACCGCTGCGGTGGAGTCTGGCTTTCACCAGCTTGGATCGCACATCCCTGCCTCTTACCCCGTCTGTCTCCCAGGCGGGGCTGTAGTGGGCAGTCAGAGAATAAGAGGAACAAGAAAGGCATCTCCGCGTCCCTGAAATGGGGACCCTCTCCCCCGTTTTCTGTTCCAGCTGGCACCACCCCGTCGAGAGCAGAAGGACTTGATCAGCACTTCCAGGCGCAGGGAGGATGCAAAGGTCACACCGAGCCCAGCGCCTTTGGCAGAGGGCTCGGTGTGCCGGGCACGTCTCTTATTTCTGCACAGTCACCCCGGCTCGGCTTCTGGTGGGGCAGTGCCAGCACGGGCGGCTCAGCAGGGCTCTGCCTAGTGACGGGCAGCGCGCTTGGACGTGTCCGAGGAGCCTTCTGGGGGCAGACCTCGGCCACGCGCTCGCAGGGGCTCCTTCCCCAGGTTTAGTGCTTAAGGACCTCGGTCTCCCCGTGCCTCTGCCCCCCCAGGACAGCCGCCCCCCTCCAAGAGGTTCAGCCTCTCTCTCCGCTGCCAAAAGTTTCTGCCCTCCAGTTGCAGCATCACTTGCTTATGATAATGCTGGGTCATGATCCCACGCTGCCGGCGAGCGGGGGAAGAAGCTGTGCATTGTTGTCGTCAGTGCTTTGCAGAGCCAGTCACTGCCTTGTTTTCAAAGGTTTTTCACCAGGGAGCGGAGCAGCGATTAGAACAAGGGACTGAGAAGCGGCGATTGCCGGCTCGCCGCCATCGCTGAATGATGCTTTGACCTCTGGCAAGCGGCAGCACCGCTTCCCCGCGGCACCCGAGGACTCGCTGCGTACCTGGTGCAGAGGCAGCGCCGCCTCTGATTCCTTATTCTTTGTGGAGCAGCTCGAGGTCACCGAATGGAGGGCTCACGGAGCATGTCAGTGATAAATAAGTAGTTACCTACAAAGGAAGAGGAAGCGTCAGTCCCTGGATCCGTGCAGAAAAGGGCCTGCCCCACACACCCTGGGGATTTGGAGGGATCTCGCGGGGAGCGTGGGAACGCCCCGGTGCATTTGTTGAGCGCTGTACAACCGGAGCTCTGCCTCTTTCAATTACGTCTTGCCAGCAGATTATTAAATCCTTTAATCTCTGAGCAATGATGCTGATCTAGTTGCCTTGCAGACATTGCTCACACCACATCTGTTGAAAACCCGGATCCAAGATAAAAGCCTGGAGCCACCCACGTGGTTGCCAGCCGTCCCTTTTCCCCCTCTCTCAGCTCCCGTGGGACAACGGCAGAGATGGGAAGAGGGACATTAGGGCACCGCCTGGGGCTGCGGGACCTTGGCAAGCGGCTGCAGAGTTCCCCCAGGTGACGCAGGAGTCAGGGCAGAGCCGGGACGTGGCTCGGGGGCTACAGACAAGGGGCATTGGGCACGTGTAGGCTGCCAGCCTGCAGCCCCCGAAGCCAGAGGGGGCTGCAGCTCCTTCCAGCCCCCCATTGGTGTGGCCAGTGATCAGCGAAGTGGCACAAGATACCTCTAAGCCACCCAGCCCTGCATCCCAATGGGATTCATCCTCTGGGGCCACGTCAGAGGGTCTTCTTCTCAAGGGCAGCCCCAAGGGCCTGCAGGAGAGGCAAGCGCTTTGCAATAACTTTTATTCCTTGTCTCGCGTTCGTCAGGCGATGCAGCTCATCGCTCACCCGGCTGTTTTAAGCGTCTGAGGGTCATTTGGAAAATAGGCAGTTTCCTTTAACAACACGCCTGTGGATGGGAAGATGTTGGAGCTCTGTGCCCCGAGCTGGCTCCCATACCACCACCGCCGTCTAATTATAGAGGAGTCAGCTGCCGGCAAACTGATCCATCCTAAATCCAGGCTTAGTATGAGCTGCACTTGCCCCTCCAGCTCCCCCCGCTTTCGATATGGGGTGAATCTTGCACCAGAACCATTCCCTTGCTGCCTTCCCGGGCGGCTGTGGGAGCTCCCCTTTCTCTGCCCGCCCATGCCGTGCCCGGGCAGTCTCTGCTGCTCTACGAATGCTCAGGTCGCAGTCCAAAAAAGCCAGAAAACCTCTGATCTCAGCCCAAGGGTTGGCTGGAGCCCGAGGCCACGGTCAGTTGGCACCAGGGATGCTCGTGGCAGCCACTCGTGGTCCCCGTCAGCAGAGCTTGCCCTCCCCTGCCCCTGGCTGCCCCAGCCCATCCTGTGCCGACCCTGCTGCTTGCGCTGCCTCTTCTCATCCGTGTCGTGGCCGGGAGGTGGTGGCAGCCTGGTCCAGGATTTGGGATGGGCGGCTCCTCGGACACACTCCACGCTCCCTGGCAGTGCCAGGAAGAGAGGAGCAGCCAGAGAGACTCCAGTGCTTCGCGAGATTCCCCGCCAGTGACCTGCCACGTCGAAACGGGGACGGCACGAGGGAAGCCGGGAGAGCGTGGCTGACGAGGAGTGCCACAAGCAGACGGGGATACGGCTAAACCGAACCACAAAACTGTCACAGAGGAGGGAGATGGGGAAATTAATCCAGTGGATCTCTGGGAATGCTGGTGAGTTGGTTTTGGGGGAAAGCAGCCAAGTGCCTGCCAGACCCCCAGGGACCCTTTCCTTCTGTAGAAGCCAAGAGAAGAAAGCTGAGAGCGAGAAGAGCAATTGTTGAGGGGCGAGCGAGAGGATCCAGTCTCTCAGGTGCTGCCCGAGCCGGGGACAGCATCACGCGGGGACGTACCCTTTCCCCATCAGGGAGGATGGGCTTTTCTCCAGGGCTGGCCCAGCCAACGCCAACACCGGTTAGTCAAGCCTCAAGAAAAAGCCTAAGGAATGTCAACCCAATGCTGCCAGCACCGAGAGCGTTGTCCCTGCTCCCAGCCCGTGTCCCTGCTCCCAGCCCGTGTCCCCGCTTCCAACCTGTGCACTTCTATGTATGTGTTCCCGCAGCAGCATCCGCAGAGGGCTGAGATCCCCCCTGGAGACCTCCCGGCTGTGGCAGGACCCTGCCCAGAAGATCTCTTTGAGCCCCAGCACCATTTTTTTCGTGGCAGCCAGGGTAGGAGGGTTTTGGCAGCTCCCGCTGCAACCTTGGTTTAGGCAAAGCCAAGGCGCGACAGGGCTGGGCAGTGGCAGCGAGCCGCGCTGAGTGGTACAGGACCTGGGAATGAGGGACCGTGAGGATGATGAGGAGTCGAGCGGAAGGAGGTGGAGGCCAAGTGCCATCAGCTCCGTTCTACGTCCCAGCCCTGAGCTGAGGCTGCGATCGGAGCAGCTTTGAGACAGCCTCGGCCAAGGGTTTGGGGAGGAGGGAGCTGGTGGCACTCGCCAGCCCCACGCTGGGTGCAGCCGGGGGCTGAGCACCATCTGCCCATGGGGGAACAGGGCTGTTGGTGGCTCGGGGGAGCTACTGCACCGGGGCACACGGGGCAGGTCCTGGCACGTCCCTGTCACCCTTTCCCCTTGTGCACATCTCTGGCAGAGAGTCCGGGATGGCCCAACTGCCCCAGGGACCACCATGCTGGAGGAGATGGGACGGGGACTGCAGGGTCCCACGGATGGCAGAGCATCACCACCAGCACGGGCACTGGGTGTCCCTTCCCTCCCACATCTGCCCAGCTCCTGCTGACACTGCTGCCCGGGACAGGCAGCCAGGGAAACCCGAGAGGCCGGGGCAGCCGTGGAAAGGACATCGCAAGGTCTCTGGCCACCCCGCTGCCAGCACCCGGCGCAGGCAGGGCCCCGCTGCCCGTCCCTCCTTGCTGCCCCGCTGTCACCGTGCCATGGATGTCAAGCTGGAGGGTTTTCCACCTCTGCCACCCTCATCGGCACAGCCTCCGGCCTCACTGACTGACGCTGGCATGATTTGGCCAGAGCCAGTGCCAGAAACCTGCCCGGCTTGGCAGAGCTTCCCTCCCTCTCCCCATTAATTCCTTAACGACTCTGGCCTGCGGCTTTGCCAAGTCCGGGCAGCCCCGGACCCCCCGGGCCACAGGGGGTGTCTCACCCTGGGGCTGCCCCAGGACAGAGGGTGCTGAGTGTCCCAATGGCTGGGGGGAGATACAGCACCACAGCCCCCCCAGTTCCCCCTCGGCCACCCATGAGAGCTGGGAATTGGCTCGTTTGGCATTTTCCAGCATTTTTTCCAGTGCGGAGAGTCTCCCCGGTGCGGAACTTGGCTGTGTTTCCATGGGAGCATTGGGGACGGGGACTCGGGGCTGGAGCCCCTT
>NW_009649585.1:426764-427457 GCF_000708025.1 Charadrius vociferus
GGGGGGGGAAGCAGCAGGGTGGGAAGAAACCCAAGAGGAAACTACCCCCAGCGCCCCTCTGCTCAGCACCTCAAGGGCTGGGGAACACCGGCAGCCAGGATGGGACAGAACGAGGGGTCCCAGAGATGGCCATAGTGTCCTGGGGTCAGCCACAGTGTCCCAGGGGTGGCTGCAGTGTCCCAAATGTGATTGTGCTGTCCCAGGGACAGTTTTCATGGCCCAGGGGTGACCATGGTGCTGACAGTGGTGTTGCAAGGGTGGCCACAGTGTCCCAGGGATGGCAGTGGTGTCCCGGGGATGGCTGCAGTGTCCTGGGGGTGACCACGGTGTCCCAGGGATGGCAGCGGTGTCCCGGGGATGGCTGCAGTGTCCTGGGGGTGACCATGGTGTCCCAGGGATGGCAGTGGTGTCCCAGGTGTGGCCATGGTACCCAAAGCCAGCCAGATCTCCAAGGGCTGGATACAGCCTCCCGGGGGTATCTGCATTGTCCCGACAGCAGCCACGATGCCCGAAGGATGGCTGTGATGTGCTGGTGGGGCTGTGGGACATGGGCACACGGGACGGGGAGGAACAGGAAAGCCAAGGTTGCGGGGACCGGGATGCCCCAGCCCCTCGCAACGGTGGCAGTGTTTTGGGATTGACTCAGGCCCACGGCGAGGCCTTTAATGGCATCCCACCCCGCGTGGCATCCGG
>NW_009649585.1:427806-429045 GCF_000708025.1 Charadrius vociferus
CGTGACTCAGCCCGGCAATCCACCCCTGCGGGCGCTCGGCCGCCCACGCAACATCCCGCACCGCCGGCCGCACCGGGACATCACCGGCCATGCCACCGAGACCCCCACCCAGCCAGGGCTGCCCCGGGGTCCCCCAACCCACACCTCGCACATGGATGGGGTAATGCCGGTGGTCCCCTGGGGCCCACGGTGTGACCCCCCATATGCACCATATCCCCCCATGCAGCAAAGGGGGGGGGAGTGGGGGGCTCAGGGTTCTGCCCAGGTGGCTTTGGGGGCTGCTGTGGGGCAGGTGGCCCCGTGCCCCCCATAGTGCCCACACACCCCGTGGCTGGCCCAGGAGGGGCACAATGAGGGTCCGCTGCCCCCCGGCCCCACCGCCCTGGGGGCAGCCCTGGGCTACCCTAAAGGTCAGCCCCGAGGCCAGGCCAGAGGCCACCGGCCACCAGCAGCACGCTCCGGTCTGGTGCTGACACCTGTGGGCGAGGGACCGTCCCTACATGGCACCCTGCCCCGTGTGTCACCCTGCCCCACGTGTCACCCTGCCCTACATGTCACCCTGCCCTACATGGCACTGTGTCCCTCCATGTCATCCTGCCCCTCCATGTCACCCCATCCCTATGTCACCCTGTCCCGGCAGGTCACCCCATCCGACATGTCACCCTGTCCCTCTATGTCACTTTGTCCTTATGACACGCCCTGCCTAAATATCACCGCCTTCCTACGTGTCACCCCTATCTGTCACCGCAGCCCGGTCCTGGGGGCGATTAGGGGCAGGGCCACCACGGCCGGGGGCTGCCCGGGGGACATGTTTTGTTGAACACATCTGCCTCGGGGACACCGTGCCAGTGCCACGGGCAGAGCCGGGCAGAGCCAGGGTCCCTGCCCCGTGGCACAGGGATTTGGGAGGGACGGGACGATCGGGCCTGTGCTGGCCCCATGGAGGGGCTGACCCCCACCCGATCTTCTCCACAGCGTGGGGCACCTGCAGGGCCCCGTGGACAGACCCTTCCCCTGGACAGGGCAGGAGAGGGGAGGTGGCCCTAGAGCAGACCCCTGTCCTGCCCTCCATCGTCCCCGGGGAGAAGTGGCATCACCACAGCCCGGTGGGACCCCCCGGACACACACGTGGGGTGCGGTGCTGCCCGGCCCCGCTCTGCAGCCCGGTGTGGGGTAAACCCCAGTGCTGCGGTGTCCTGTCCTGGTCCTGCAGCACTGGGATCGGGCAGCCCAGGCCCC
>NW_009649585.1:429866-431534 GCF_000708025.1 Charadrius vociferus
CTGCCTCTCCCGTAAGGCGCCGGGGATTACTCCTGCTGGGCCGCAAGCGAGCCCATGCGGGGCACGCCAGCCATGGGGGGGCTGGCAGAGGGACAGGCCTGGGGATCGGGACCCGGGAGCCGGGGTTTGCTGCGGTGAGGGGCAGGCACAGCCCAGGGCAGCTCTGTGACCCCGAAACAACGCAGGGGCGGCTGCTGAGGGGGATGAGGGTGACACTGCCCTGTTCCCGCAGGAGCTGTGGCGGTGGGAGATAGCCCTGTTCCGGCTGCCAGGCCCGAGGAAAGAGCCGTGTCCCTGCTGGGGCTGGGCACCTCCCCCTGCCCTCTTCTGTCCTCCATCCTGCACCCTCCATCCCAATCTGTCATCCCGCATCCCACACCATGTACCCTGCAGCCTGCATGCCAGCCCGGCAGCCTGCATCCCACAAAATTACTCGGCATCCTGCATATAAATCCTGCATCCTGCATCCTGGAACCCTTATCCTGCAACCCGCATCCCAGCCCTGCACCCTGCATCCGGCACCCCAACCCTGCATCCTTCATCCCACATCACGGTTCTGCATCCCAATCCTGCATCCTGCATCCCACATCCCAGCCCTGCATCCTGTATCCCAGCCCTGCATCCCTGTCCTGCATTCTGCATCCTGCATCCTGCATACTGCATCCCAGCCCTGTATCCTGTATCCCAGCCCTGCATCCCAGTCCTGTATCCCGCATCTCAGCCCTGTATCCCACATCCCAACCCTGCATCCCACATCCCAGCCCTGCATCCCAGTCCTGCATTCAGCATCCTTCATCCCACATCCCAAGTCCTGCATCCCATCCCATTCTGCATCCTGCATCCTACATCCCAGCCCTGAATCCGGTATCCCAGCCCTGCATCCCACATGCCAGCCCTGCATCCCAGTCCTGCATCCAGCATCTTTTATCCCACATCCTAGCCCTGCATCCTGCATCCCAATCCTGCATCCTGTATCCCAATCCTGTATCCTTCATCCTGCATCCCACCCCTGCATCCCAATCCTGCATCCTTCATCCCGCATCCCAGCCCTGCGTGCCAATCCTTCATCCTTCATCCTGCATCCCAATCCTGCATCCCACATCCCACCCCCGCATCCCAATCCCGCATCCTTCATCCCGCATCCCAGCCCTGCGTGCCAATCCTTCATCCTTCATCCTGCATCCCAATCCTGCATCCCACATCCCACCCCCGCATCCCAATCCCGCATCCTTCATCCCGCATCCCAGCCCTGCATCCTCCATCCCAATCCTTTATCCTTCATCCTGCATCCCAATCCCGCATCCTTCATCCTGCACCCCAGCCCTGCATCCTCCATCCCAATCCTTTATCCTTCATCCTGCATCCCAATCCCGCATCCTTCATCCCACATCCCAGCCCTGTCTCCCGCATCCCAATTCCGCATCCTTCATCCCACATCCCAATCCTGCATCCCAGCCCTGCATCCTGCATCCCACCCCTGCATCCCAATCCTGCATCCTTCATCCCGCATCCCAGCCCTGCATCCTCCATCCCAATTCTTTATCCTTCATCCTGCATCCCAATCCCGCATCCTTCATCCCGCATCCCAGCCCTGCATCCTCCATCCCAATCCTTTATCCTTCATCCTGCATCCCAATCCCGCATCCTTCATCCCGCATCCCAGCCCTG
>NW_009649585.1:432490-434174 GCF_000708025.1 Charadrius vociferus
CATGAGCAGGAAGGAGGAGGCGGCGGGCTACGAGCGCGTCCTGGAGCTGGACGTGAAGCTGGGCCAGGTGAGCATCCGCAACCCCCGCGCCGCCCCGGGCGAGCTGCCCAAGACCTTCACCTTCGACGCCGTCTACGACGCCAGCTCCAAGCAGGCGGACCTCTACGACGAGACCGTGCGGCCGCTCATTGACTCCGTGCTGCAGGGCTTCAACGGCACCATCTTCGCCTACGGCCAGACCGGCACCGGCAAGACCTACACCATGCAGGGCGCCTGGGCGGAGCCGGAGAAGCGCGGCATCATCCCCAGCTCCTTCGAGCACATCTTCACCCACATCTCCCGCTCGCAGAACCAGCAGTACCTGGTGAGGGCCTCGTACCTGGAGATCTACCAGGAGGAGATCAGGGACCTCCTCGCCAAGGACCAGAGCAAGAAGCTGGAGCTGAAGGAGAACCCCGAGACAGGGGTGTACATCAAGGACCTCTCCTCCTTCGTGACCAAGAACGTCAAGGAGATCGAGCACGTGATGAACCTGGGGAGCCAGACGCGCTCCGTGGGCAGCACCAACATGAACGAGCACAGCTCCCGCTCCCACGCCATCTTCCTCATCACCATCGAGTGCAGTGAGACGGGGCCGGACGGCGAGGAGCACATCCGGGTGGGCAAGCTCAACCTGGTGGACCTGGCCGGCAGCGAACGCCAGAGCAAAATGGGGGCCCACGGAGAGCGCCCCAAGGAAGCGTCCAAGATCAACCTCTCCCTCTCCGCCCTGGGCAACGTCATCTCCGCCCTCGTGGACGGCAAGAGCACGCACATCCCCTACCGGGACTCCAAGCTGACCCGCCTGCTGCAGGACTCCCTCGGCGGCAACGCCAAGACAATCATGGTGGCCACCTTGGGCCCGGCCTCTCACAGCTACGACGAGAGCCTCTCCACCCTCAGGTTTGCCAACAGGGCCAAGAACATCAAGAACAAGCCCCGGGTGAACGAGGACCCCAAGGACACCTTGCTGCGGGAGTTTCAGGAGGAGATTGTCCGGCTGAAAGCCCAGCTGGAGAAACGCGGCATGCTGGGGAAGAAGAGGCGAAGGAGCAGCCGGAGGAAGAAAGCGGTGGATGGAGAAAGCGCCACCGAGAACGAAGGGGAGGATGACAATGAGGACGGCCTGGAGAAGAACATGGAGAATTACTTGAAGGAGCAGAAGGAGAAGCTGGAAGAGGAGAAAGCCGCTATCCAGGACGACCACAGCCTGGTGAGCGAGGAGAAGCAGAAGCTGCTGCAGGAGAAGGAGAAGATGATAGAGGATCTGCGGAAGGAGCAGGAGGCCACCGAGCTGCTGGCCACCAAGTACAAGGTACGTGTCGCCACGCGCCGTCGCGAGCGATGCCGGGGGAAGACCTGCTGCGCCTCCAGCCCCTCGTGGGGCGCTTGAGTGGGTCCCGGGCAGGGTGCCCGTGCGAGGTGGGCTCCCAAGCGAGGTGTCCAAGCAGGAGGCCCAATGGCAGCCCCGTGTGGCGGTGGGCTGGTGTTGTCCTCAGGCACGGACCTGCGTGGGGACCTTGTGTGGGAGCTGCTGGGGACGCGGGGTGGGAAGGGCCGTGGGGGAGTGGATCGCTGGTGGCACGAGTTTGCTGTGCTCAGCTCTCGTCCCCCTGGGCACAACAAAGCAGCTTGCGGCGGGGGG
>NW_009649585.1:435344-436252 GCF_000708025.1 Charadrius vociferus
GGCGTGCCCCCCCCCCCGCCGGGCACTGCCAGGGGCTGCCTGGGGGGACGGTGCGGGGGGCACTGGGTGGCTTCCTGGTGCCCACCAGCAGCTGTGCCACGCAGCGGGGCCGGGCAAGGAGGCACAGGCGTGAAAAGAGCCCTGTGTCCCGCTCACGCCTTCAACGGCTCCGTAGTGACCATGGCAAAGGCAGCCCTGGAGACTGGGGGACACGGGGTGCCCCACACGCGTGGGTGACGCGGGCTGGACCCCGTCTCGCCGTCACACTCGTGGACATGGGCTCTGCCTCTGCCGTCCGGCTGGGACGTGCGGGCGGCATCGAGCTGGGAGAGGTGGGGGCCAGCCCGCCCCAGCAGATGTGCGCCTTGGCGCCCAGATGTGCACCTTGGTGCCCAGATGTGCGCCTTTGTGCCCAGGCCGGGGTCAGCGGGTGGGAAAGTGCCGGAGAAGTTATTTGGGTGCCGGAAATGAGTTCCCGTGAGAGGCTTAGCGTTCAATCTGTCCCACGCGCTAAAGGAGATTGGGAGTCGTCTTCCGTAGAGAGAATGAACGCTTTGGCTGGGAGAAAACGGCAGCGCTAAAAACCCCGTAATCCCGCGGCGAAGGCGGTAGCTGGCGGTGAACCCCGCGGGGAGCGGGTGGCACCATCGTGCCATGGCCGAGGGGCGTCCCAGTGCCCGCCTGGTCCCCTCCCCGCCCCCCAGCAGGGTGTTGGGGACAGTCGCCATCACGGGGTGCAACTAGGATCGAGAAGCGGGTTTGGAGGAGGAGGCGTGAGGGGCCCGTAGTGCCCCGGTGCCCCCGGTGCCCCCATCCCCGGGGAGTGCTGGCAGGGGATGGTGTGGGGCTGGGTGGGAGGGCTGCCCTCGGGGGTCTCGGCCCCCCCACGGGAATGGCTTCCCGGCAAA
>NW_009649585.1:436411-436740 GCF_000708025.1 Charadrius vociferus
GAGGGAGAGGTGGAAGCTGGTGGTACGGATGCGGGGGTTGTGCCCCGGGTTTTGGGGGGGCTGCCGGCACTCCCCTAAAGCCCCACACTGCGCACCCCTACAGCCGTCCCGCGTGGGGCTGGGAAGGGGAAAAAAATAGGGGAAAAATAGGGGAAATAGCGTGTTGCCCCAGACAGCTGTTGGCGCGAGCGGGGGTCGCAGTTTGCCCGAGCCCCCGCCCCGGTGCCCAGGGTGGTGCCGGGGTACGGCCGGGGGGATGTGGCACCCCCGGGGACAGCCCTGCCATGGGGCAGGTGGCGGTGGCACCACGTGTGCCCCCCAGTGCCAGT
>NW_009649585.1:438579-440046 GCF_000708025.1 Charadrius vociferus
CCTCCCGTCTCTGAGCGTTTCCCGCCGCGCTGCAGAAACGCCGGGAGCGGGAGATGCAGCAGGAGATGCTGCTGCGGGACGAGGAGACCATGGAGCTACGGGAGACTTACACCTCCCTGCAGCAGGAGGTGGAGATCAAAACCAAGAAGCTGAAGAAGGTGAGAGCCTGGCAGGTGGGGACCACCGTCCCCCCGGCCACCGGAGCCGTGGGGCTCGCCCGGGGGCTGAGGGTGCTCCTCTCCCCCAGCTGTACGCCAAGCTGCAGGCCGTGAAGGCGGAGATCCAGGACCAGCACGACGAGTACATCCGCGTGCGCCAGGACCTGGAGGAGGCGCAGAACGAGCAGACGCGGGAGCTGAAGCTCAAGTAGGTGGTCGTGCGTTTCCCCCCGCGCCCGGGCGCAGCCGTGTGGGGTGCGCAGAGCAGATTTGGGGTGCTCAGGGCAGAGCGGGGTGCGCAGAGCAGATTTGGGGTCCTCACAGCACAGCTGGGGTGCTCAGAGCACAGCTGGGATGCACAGAGCAGATTTGGGGTGCAAAGAGCAGATTTGGGGTCCTCACAGCAGACCTGGGTGTGCAGAGCTGATTTGGGGTGCACAGAGTAGATTTGGGGTGTACAGAGCAGATTTGGGATGCTTAGAGCAGATCTGGGTGCACAGAGCAGAGCAGGGTGCTCAGAGCAGAGCAGATCTGGGGTGCACAGAGCAGATTTAAGGTGCACAGAGCAGATTTGGGGCGCACAGAGCAGAGCAGGGTGCTCAGAGCAGATTTGGGGTGTACAGAGCAGATTTGGGGTGCTTAGAGCAGATCTGGGTGCACAGAACAGAGCGGAATACTCAGAGCAGAGCAGATCTGGGGTGCACAGAGCAGATTTGGGGTGCTCAGAGCAGATCTGGGGTTCTCACAGCAGACCTGGGTGTGCAGAGCAGATATGGGGTGCACAGAGCAGATTTGGGGCGCTCAGAGCAGAGCACAGCTGGGGTGCGCAGAGCAGATTTGGGGTGCACAGAGCAGAGCTGAGGTGTGCAGCTGGAAGGGTCGATACACCCACTGATGGGGAAAACCGAGAGCCTCCTGCCCCATCGGCGGTGGCAGAAGGTGTAAAACACGGTTGAAGCCCTTGAGCTGGGTGAGCTGCACGGGAGAGGATTAAAAAGTTGCCGAGAAAGGTGAAACCCCAGAAAATACACCAGCAGGTCCGGGACGTGGCGGGGGGCGGCTGGAGGTAAGTGTCCCCCAAGGGCCCCTGGAGACCTGCTCCGGGTAAGTGTCCCCCAAGGGCCCCTGGAGACCTGCTCCGGCCCCAGCGCCGTCGGAGCGGGGAGAGCAGCGTCGGGGCACTCGGGGTGAGCCCCGGCCCCACGGGAGCTCCCGGCACAACAGCGGCACCCGGCAAAGCCGAGCAGCCTTTTCCCTCCGGGACCTGCCAGCAGGAGACGCAGCTGATGTTCCACCACCCTTAGTGGGC
>NW_009649585.1:441311-445028 GCF_000708025.1 Charadrius vociferus
CCCTTGAGCAGGGTGAGCTGCACGGGAGAGGATTAAAAAGTTGCCGAGAAAGGTGAAACCCCAGAAAATACACCAGCAGGTCCGGGACGTGGCGGGGGGCGGCTGGAGGTAAGTGTCCCCCAAGGGCCCCTGGAGACCTGCTCCGGCCCCAGCGCCGTCGGAGCGGGGAGAGCAGCGTCGGGGCACTCGGGGTGAGCCCCGGCCCCACGGGAGCTCCCGGCACAACAGCGGCACCCGGCAAAGCCGAGCAGCCTTTTCCCTCCGGGACCTGCCAGCGGGAGATGCAGCTGATGTTCCACCACCTTTAGTGGGTTTGTTTTCTCTTCCAGCAATCATCTTATTCAAAAAAACCCACCCAGGCATACATATACTTTAGTATTTTAGTATTTTCATGATAAAATATTTATCCTTTTACTAGAAACAAAATTTCATGTCAAATTTTGCTACCTTTCCCTTCGAACGTGGTTCGAACTTTGTAAGAGCCGGCAACTTGCCAAAGGAACTCACCGACTCGAAACAATTTCCTGCAGCTGCTCAATTTGCCCCCAGAAATGGGGGGGGGGGGGGTAGACTCGGGGTCCATTTTGCATTATTGAGGTTTCCTTTCTTTTCTGGCGGGGCAGCTCTGGGGCAGACGGGTCCGAGAGGAGAGGGGGTTCCTGCCGGGAGGGAAGCTCCAGAGCTGCCTTCGCTCCTCTCTGATGACCGTCGTCCTCTGCCCTCCCTCTCCCGCCTCCCTCCCTCTCTGCCGGATGGATCTCTCCCTTCAACCTCTCCATTTCCGTCATGTGTCCATCTTCGGGATGTTTTCCCATTTCCCTGTGTCTCCTCCTCTTCCTGACATCTTCTTCCTCTCCCTTTCCGACCTCTTTGCTGTGACTTGTCACGTTAACTCCTTCCTCTCCTGCTCCTTCCCAACCCCCTGCTCCCGCTCCGTCTCGCTCTTGGCCGGTCCCTCGCTCAGGTACTTGATCATCGAGAACTTCATCCCACCGGAAGAGAAGAACAAGATCATGAATCGCCTGTACTTCGACGGTGAGGAGGACCAGTGGAAGTTCCAGCCGCTGGTGCCCACCGGAGGGGACGTCCCCAGCCCCAAGCCACGCTCCACCCCAGCGCTGCCGACCCGCAGGCACGAAGCCTCTGCCTGCAGGGCAGGGCTGTCCCCGGGCTGGGGGGGCATCAGGGACCCCGGCATGCTTGCAGGTGCCTATGGGTGGAAATCCTCTCCAAGCCAAGCCCCACCAGCAATGACCACCCTTCGCTCTAGACAAGCTCCATTCATCACTGCTTGGATGCATTTTTAGTAGAATTTATGTTCTCTATAATAAATGTTCCTCTCAACTTCTGTTTTTAGAAACAGCAACCAAATGAAGAGGCGGCCCACCTCTGCGGTGGGGTACAAGAGACCCATCAGCCAATACGCCCGTGTGGCCATGGCCATGGGATCTCATCCTCGGTACCGGGTAAGTCAGAGGGTGTGCCAGGGGGCCAAGAAGTCATTGGTTAAATGGGATGGATAAATGGGAGGGAGGGAGGGAGGGATGGATGGATGGATGTAAGGATGGAGGGATGGAGGGATGGATGTAAGGATGGGTGGAGGCAAGGATGGATGGATGGATGGATGGATGTAAGGATGGAGGGATGGAGGGATGGATGTAAGGATGGGTGGAGGCAAGGATGGATGGATGGATGGATGGATGTAAGGATGGAGGGATGGATGTAAGGATGGGTGGAGGCAGGGAGGGAGGGATGGATGGATGGATGTAAGGATGGAGGGATGGAGGGATGGATGTAAGGATGGGTGGAGGCAAGGATGGATGGATGGATGGATGGATGTAAGGATGGAGGGATGGAGGGATGGATGTAAGGATGGGTGGAGGCAAGGATGGATGGATGGATGGATGGATGTAAGGATGGATGGTTGTAAGGATGGGTGGATGGACAGATGGATGTAAGGATGGATGGATGGATGGATGTAAGGTTGGGTGGGTGGATAGATAGATGGATGGATGAACAGTGGGAGAGAACACAGAGTAAACAAGCTCACGATGATTTGGGATACGTCAGTTCGAGCTCCCAGCTTTTTCCTGCCACTTGGCAGGATCGGTGGCCGTGCGCTCAGCCGGTCCTTGAGCTGCTGTCTCACTGGCTCTGCTTGCTCCTGCCATTTGAGAGGACGGGACCATCCAGCCTTGCCTGCTGGACTCAGCCCTGGGAAAGACCAGGAGAGCCTGAGCAGAGCAGGGAGCCTGCGCTCCAGGTTGGAGCTTGCCCTGTGGCGGCGGCAGCCAGAGGAGGGTTCCACTCCCCGGTGTGCCCATCAGCTTCTCTGGGCAGTGCGGACGTGCCGGAGCTGGTGCCGTGTTTTGCCATGTGGTGACTCCCCGTGTTGGCTTCCTCTTTTCCCTGTCGGGCTGCAGGCTGAGAACATCATGTTCCTGGAGCTGGACCTGTCCCCTCCGGCCATCTTCGAGTTTGAGCGGAGCAGGGACCCGGCAGAGCAGGACCCCCGGGCTCTGCACCTGGAGAGGCTGATGCGCCTGGACAGCCTCCTGGAGCGGCCGGCGGCCTCCCGGGTGAGGAAGTCCCGCTCCTGGTGAGTGCCGGCGGCAGGGCGGATGCACGGGGGCTGCGGCACGGCCGGGACACTCTGTGGGGGCAACGGGGGTGCTTGGCACGGGCAGAGGAGTTGCGGCAGAGCTGCGAGCCCCCGTTCCTTTTGGGGTTGAAACTGGCCACGGGTTGTCAGGGGGTGATCAGATTTTAAAATATGGCTGACATTGCTTTGGTAATGGTTCTTAGATAAATGTTAAAAACAGGGTGATGATGTCATGAATCATCATAAATATCTCAGCACAGGAGAGACATGGCCCGGGTGGAGCGGGGCCAGAGGAGGCCCCGGAGATGCTGGGAGGGCGGGAGCCCCTCTGCTGGGAGGACAGGCTGGGAGAGTTGGGGGGGGTCAGCCTGGAGAAGAGAAGGCTAAAAAGGGGAGACCTCAGAGCCCCTTCCAGTGCCTAAAGGGGCTCCAGGAGAGCTGGGGAGGGACTCTGGGTCAGGGAGGGGAGCCGTGGGACCAGGGGGAATGGCTTCAAACTGGAAGAGGACAGGTCTATTTTAGATATTAGGAAGAAATATTTCACTCTGAGGGTGGTGATCCCCTGGGGCAGGTTGCCCCGAGAAGCTGTGGCTGCCCCATCCCTGGAGGTGTTCAAGGCCAGGTTGGACGGGGCTTGGAGCAACCTGGGCTGGGGGGAGGTGGCCCTGCCCAGGGCAGGGGGTGGAACTGGATGATCTTCAAGGTCCCTCCCACCCAAAGCATTCTGTGATTCAATGATATACGTATGTCCCAGATGATAAGACTCAGGGTATCGTCCTGCCCAGCACTGGGTGTCCATTGGTGCCGCCTGCGCAGCGAACAGCTGAGCCAACGGCTGGATTTCAGGGAGAGCGGGAGGCAGGGGAAGGGGAAGAAGAAGGAAACCAGGTTTTTCTCTGTTCATCTCCCCCTCCAGGTGCCAGACGCCGCGGTCACTGCCATCCTCAACCACGCATGTCTCCCTCACCTCCAGCTCCCCGCGCGCCACCACAATGCCAGCTCAGGAGTGACGTCCTGGACGCCCTCGTCCCCCGCACCGCCTCGCAGCGAGGACTGTGCCCTGCCGACGGGCGAGGAAGGGGCTCCAGCCGGCAGCATCTCCCCCCGGCCCCGTT
>NW_009649585.1:445349-450146 GCF_000708025.1 Charadrius vociferus
GGCAGCCCCGGACTCTGGTGCTGCGGTTGCTTTGCTGGATCCCAGGGAATTTGGCTATTTCTACGAGGATTTGGAGACTTCGTGGTGGCAGCACCTTGCACCGGGCTTCTTGGAGGCCCGGAGGGACTCTCCAGCCTGCATCAACACTGGTGGCAGCAGTGACATCTCGTTGACTTCCGGGCACGGCTGTCACTCCAGGAACGCCAGCTCCATCCGCACAGAGGGCTTGCACATTAACCAAACCAAGTCAGTCCCGGTGGCACCGGGACTTTGTTCCCCTGTACCATGCTCTGGAGATGGTGGCCCTGTCCTGCTCGGTTGCCTGACACCCAGCTCGCTCCCATCCCTGGCTAAGTGGGTGTTTAACTCCTTACAGCAAGAACAGGAGGTGGAAATCTGCGTCCTCTTCTGCCCACCCCTCCCAAAGGCACACCGGGGAGCAATGCTACCTAAGGGAAACCAGAGGAGAGAGTGTCCGCTGTCCTGGCAACTCACGGCAGTGACGAAATGCAGGACAAGATGGTGATGCCCGGAGGAGCGATGTCAACATCGCTCTCCTCTGGGCTGGGTAATACCACGGGGAGTTCACCTCGTAGTTGGGAGAACTTCACTGGTGATTGCGTGGGTCGTGGAGGGATGGGTGTGAAACGGGTAATGGGTGAGAGGGGACAAGCCATCGGGCCACTCTGGCGGTCTGAAACCTGTCCCAGGCAGCAGCACGCGAAGGTGCCAGGACATCGCTCCGTGTTCCTGAGAGATTCAGCTTTCAGCAATTCGATTGAGGGAAGGTGGGTCCTTCCGGGGGACCATCCCTGGCAGTGCCCGGCCGGCAGCTGTGGTTTCCCTGGGATGGCTTCCAGATGTGCAGAGGTGGAGGAGATCCCTTTGTTTGACAAGATGCCAATGAATGAGGGAGCGACCCCTGGTTCCCATGGGAGGATACGGGTCTCCAAAGGGACGTGTGCTGAGGGCAGTCCCTGGGAAGGCAGACCTGGGAAGACTGCAGGTCGGGACTCTGTCTTGTGGCAATGAAGAGAGTTTCTTCCGCTGGAGGACTGGTCACCGCTCGCCCTGATGACTCCTGCACGCGAGACCCTGGGTGAGGGAGGGAGAGGGCACGAGGCACAGAGCAGAAACATCAGGAGCAGAAACGTCAGCTGTGTCCGCTTCGGAGCAGTGCGAGTCCCACCCAACAGGAGCGTCCCATCAGAATGCTCCACGTGGGTGGGCTGGGGCATCCACAGACCTCCCCACCCGTCTCCTGACACATCCCCTGCTCTGCCGCAGGGCGGTCTTCTCCCCATCCCCTCTAACATTGTCCTCTGTCATGTTCTTCATTGTTGCCACCATCTTCCCTTCCCTACCTGTGCCCCATAACACCTTCTGCCTCTCCGAAATCTCGGTCCCCTTCTCCCCCACTCCAGCAGCTGGCTTGTGGGCGATTTTGGAAGCTGTAGGTTGCTCCCAGGACCGAGCTCACCCCCTTCGAGCAGCAGCCAGGTCTGGGCCGTGCTCAGCCTGGGGAGGAGGTGCAGGAGGAAGGGCGCTTCAGGAGCGAGAGATGGGTCCCTTCCACGGCATGGGGTGAGCTCCTTCTGCCCGCAGGTACCGCCGGCAGCCGGGGGGTTGGTTGTTCGTGCGTCCATACGCTTTCCCCAGAGCAAGCTGGCCGCGGCCCCATGAATCCTGGTGGATGAGAGACCCGGTTCTTTATTTCGTTTCCAGGATAACGTCTGGGAGTCAGGGTCAGGAAGCGCAGACCCCAGAAAGGGGAGCAGCCCTCTGCAGGGTGGCCAGCAGGAATATATTTTCATCCCTTCCTTGTTTTCTAATCGCCCCAAGTTCATCTTCAGCCAGATCAGCAGCTTGTGGACGCCCGAAGTGGTGACCTGGTGACAGACTCTCTCTTTCCTCCATTCTTTACCCAGGACACGGGAGACAAAGCTCAAGAGCTGATGGTGTCTCCTTCCCCCGGTTTGCCCCCGGCCATGGAGCACCACGTCAAAGGGTGGATGTGCTCCACACTGGTCACCCATGGCATGCGTTGGTCCCCATCTGTGTCATGGCAAAGGCCGGGGCCAGGTCCAGTAGGACTGTGGTCACGGTGGGATCCACGTGGAAGCCCTTCCAGCAGAGCCCAGGACGGACGTGCGAACACTCGGGGACAGGGACGGGCTGAGCCGCTTTCAACGTCAAAGTGCCGTTTGTATGGCATCTGTCGTGCGCGGGGGTCCGGCAATCTCCCGTGCCCTCGCTCCGTCTCTCCCCACCGCTGCCGACGACCTCCCGACCTCCTTAGCACAAACCCGAGGAAGGCTGTAAGCAGACGCCGGTGATTTGAGCCGAGAGCGGGCACGCTCGCGGCGGCGCGTTGCCTCTGCCTCGGGTGGCTCCGCAGCCTCTCCGCATCGCTGCAGCAACCTCAGATGTATATTTGTAATGTTCTTTGGTCTTTGTATGTTGGTGCGTGTGTATTTACCTCTGGGTGTGTGTAGGTGTGTGTGGGCGCGCGCGTGTAGCCGAGGGATCTATTTACCGTCGATGTGAGTGACTGTACAGGGGGCGAACCCCAGAGGGGGGGACGGGGCTTTTTTTTTTTTTTTTTTTTTTTTTTTTTTGGGTTTTTAATTGTTCGTTTCGTTACTTTGGGTTTCAGGTTTGGACATATTGGGTTTTCTTTTGGCGAGGGGGTGGGTTTGGGTCTGTTTCGGATTGATTGACAAGGTGAGGGCCTTGATTAGGACCAAATTTTCGTGCCTGTTGCTCTGGTGATTTATTTAAAAATCAAAAGTTTACTGTACGGTGGCCCATCCTTGTCACTCTATACATATGAATATACAGGACATAATATAAATATATATATATTATACATACTGTATGGAGAGAGGTCATTAATCTCCCACTCCCTCTGGCTTTGGATGGACACCTCTTCAATATGCTGTAATGTAGCTTTGACCCAGTGCTGGGAACGACCAGAAAGCGCCAGTGCCCTCCAGAAAACTGGCGATGACACCAATAAAGGAATGAGCATCACTGCAAAGGGCGTCTGCCGCCTCGTTCATCCGCAGCTCCGGCCGGAACCTGCTGGCGTCACGGGGCATGAATCTAAGCGCAGGTCTGCGTCACGTGCCCGGTGCGGGGGGACCTCAGGGCAACCTCAGGGCTGTGTGTGTTTGAGACGAGGATTTGGGATTTGGGCTCCTGTTGTGGTGCGAACAGGGGCACCGATGCCTGCCCACCTGGATTTCTCCATGTATTTCTCCTGTTCCATATAACGTGTAGGAGCAGGGGCACCTCCAGCAGTGGCACAGGACGGCGTCCGGGCGGGTTTGGGATGGCTCCAGAGGGGGAGCCTCCCCCCCCTCTCTGGGCAACCCCTGCCACTGCTCTGCCGCCCTCACAGCAGAGAAGGCCCTCCTCAGGTGGAGATGGAACTGCCCATGGTCACCTTTGTGCCCGTTCCCTCTTGCCCCGTCACTGGGCACCACTGGAAACAGACTGTCCCCATCCCCCGACACCTCCCTTGAAGGATTGATCAGCGTTGAGAAGATCCCCCTCAGTCTTCTCTCCTCCAGACTGAACAGCCCCACGTCCCTCAGCCTTTCCTCAGCAGAGAGATGCTCCACTCCCCTCAGCATCTCCGTAGCCCTTTGCTGGACCCTCTCCAGCAGTTCCCTGTCCTTCTTGACCCGGGGAGCCCCGAAATGGACACAGCGCTCCAGATGTGGCCTCCCCAGGGCAGAGCAGAGGGGGAGGATGACCTCCCTCGGCCTGCTGGCCACACTCTGCTTGATGCCCCCCAGGATGCCATTGGCCTTCTTGGCCACCAGGGCACATTGCTGGCTCGTGGGCATCCTGTTGTCCCCCAGGACTCCCAGGTCCCTTTCCACAGAGCTGCTCTCCAGCAGGTCAGCCCCCAACCTGTACTGGTGCAGGGGGTTATTCCTCCCCAGATGCAGCACTTCTCTATATAAAAGTTGTTGTATGAGCTCCAAGAGCGTTCCTATGTAAAACTGGTAAGTTAATTTGGGATGGATTTTATTTTATGTGCTTTACATGCATCTTTCCAGCTTAGTCATGCTGACACCGGAACGGGCCCTGGCACAGCCGGGTTGATCAGAGAGGGCTACAGCCGCCTTCGGTGAGCACAGGAGGGTGGCACAGGGCACGCTGGCCAGGAGCAGCCCCGGTCACAGGCGTGGGGAAGGGGGTTCTGGCAGAGAAAGGAGCGAAGAGTGTGGGGGTAAAGGTGAGGTAAGAGAAATGGGACAGTTACAGCCCACAGGGAGAGCAAGGGAGGACCCATGGACGTTCAAGTGAATCAAAACCACTGATGCCAATGGGATTCTTGGTAGGTGAGACAGTGAGGAGGGAGCAGCAAGAGTGAGCCGTGAACGGGCTGCTTGTCTCTCCTCTTCAGTGCCACTGCATTTTTCCTGTGCCATTGCAAAATGGGAAAAAATTACCACATCTTATTCATTAGCGAAGCTCCGACTCAGAAAACACTGCAACGGCGCTGAGTTCCCGTGCTTTGAGACTGTCCGCGGCAGTCTGACCTGTCCTGGCACCCACAGGACACTCCGGAATCATGGAATCATAGAATGGTTTAGGTTGGAAAGGACCTTGAAGACCATCAAGTCCCACCCCCCTGCCATGGGCAGGGACACCTCCAACTAGACCAGGTTGCCCAAGGTCACGTCCATCCTGGCCTTGAACACCTCCAGGCATGGGGCCTCAACAACTTCTCTGGGCAACCTGTTCCAGTGCCTTACAACCCTCAAAGTAAAAAACTTCTCC
>NW_009649585.1:450615-471369 GCF_000708025.1 Charadrius vociferus
GTAGGACCTGCACTTGGCCTTGTTGAACTGCAGGAGGTTGGCATGGGCCCACCTCTCCAGCCTGTCCAGGTCCCTCTGGATGGCATCCCTCCCCTCCAGCGTGTCTACCTCGCCAAACAGCTTGGTATCATCGGGAAGAAGCACAGCAGCTGATGCCGAGCACCGCTCACAGCCACCGTGGTGGCTCCCTCTGCTCCCCAGCCTGTTTGAACACCAGCCTTGCCCCGGGACCTGCCCCGGCACGCTCGTCCCACGGGTCGCCTGGGCATGGGGGTGAGGATGGGACTAGGCTAGGGACACGACACACAGTGAGAAGGAAAAGAAAGGGAATGAGAAGGCAGTCGGTAGGTGCACTGCTAGTAAGAGAAAAATGAAAGAAGGATTCTTCACTATGCACCGGGGGATGAATGATAATATCAGAGGAAAAAACTAAGCATGCAATCGTTTGGGGTTTTTTTGCTTCAGTCTTCATTAAAAGGTCATCTGCGATCAGACGGCTAACAGTAAATGTCAGCAAAAAACGGCTGAGGACGCAGGCTAAAATAAGAAAACGGTACGTTAAAGATTTCTTATACATTTCTTATACTGGATGCTTCCAAATCGGCCGGGTCTGATTTAATTCATAGCGATGTACACAGGGAGGTTGGTAAAACTGCCTCGGAGCCGCAGGTGAGGGGTTTAGAGAACTCGCAAAGAACAGGCAAAGTGTCCAAACAGGAACAGGACGAATGTAAAGAATACCTTTAAAATGGGGGAAGGAGGAGTCAGGGAACTATGTAAACATCACCCCACCTCCTGAAAAGACATGGAATGGGTCAACCAAATCCATCTGCAAGTAGCGACAGGAGAACAAGGTGGGAAGCAACAGCCGACGTGGTTTGGTCCAAAGCAAATCGCATCAAAGCAGTGTAATTTTCCACTAAGAGACTTTGCAGATATGGAGGAGGCACGAACTAGGATATATTGAGAGATTCTGGTGTCACTGTTTGACGGGCTCACTGATGTGAGGCTGAAGCGGAGTTAGCGATGGCAGGTTTTTCTGAAAGCAACGGGTTGTAGGGAGGCAGAGACAGAAACGTGACGTGTTCTGGTTTGGCCCAGCGCTTCCATGGGTGCGCCACGCCACGCACCACTTTCCAACCAAGAATGGGACCATTTGGAATGATTTTGCAAGAAATTAATGGGAATGATGTGAAAACTTGCAAGATTGAAAGAAACAGGGTGGTTCCCACCTAGGGCTAGAAGACTGTGGAGAGAGGTAATCACGATCTTCAAATACCAAAACAGACTGCTGCAAAAGGAAGAGATTATCCTGTTTCAGCTCCCAAAAGGAGACAGGACAAGAATTTCTGGTCTTAAAACACAGCAAGAAAGACTTAGATTAGAATTTGGGAAAACTGTTGTAAGCCCCCAAGGATAACATGGCCTTAGAATAGTTCACAGATGTGTGATGCAGAACCGCCTCCACTGGAAACTTAAGAGCCGATTAGACTGACGGCTGTCAAGAACCGTTGATGAGGCAGTTAATCACGCTGGAGGGCAAAGGATGACGGGACAACCCCCGATCACCTATTCCAATCCTCCTTGCTGTGATTCTGTGGTTTGAAATTACTGCACGGCACAGCCCGGGCGCCGGGGAGGACAGCCGAACCCGGGGCAGAGCTGGAAGAAACGGAGAGGGATGAGACAAGGAAGGGAGAAAGTCGGGTTTTGCCGTGTTCAGTTCACCTCTCCGCCGCCACCCCCGGCAGCCTGCGAGCCGCTCAGAGCGCGAGGGCCGGAGGTAACACAGGGAGAATAAAATGGGGAAAACGACAAATTATAAGTATTGCCATGCAGTCAGGAGCTCTACTTATTCCAAAGGCATTCAGAATCCACGTGTGAACGGCGCAGAGAAGGGCAAAGGATTTTCCCATGCCTAGCGTAACTGCCAAAACCACCCTGAAATGTCAGCTTTGGCCACGCACACGGTGGGTCCCACAGGACAAGAAGGTGACTTCAGGCAGGTGAAAACGCTCCGGTCACTGACAGTACTCTTCCCTTGCAGATCCTGCGGTGCTGGTACACGATGGTACAGTCCCGGGACTGTTTGATTCTCCCTACACCAGTGGCAGAGGGTCACCAGGAGAGCAGCCGCTGGTTTGGCTTCACCAACACTGCCGTTTCCTCCGTCTGTGTTTCCCTCTCCGGCCCCGCACCCAGAGAGCGGCAGGAGGTCTGCGCAGCGCTCAGGCGCCCGCGGCTCCCGCGTTGCACGAACATCGGCGATCCCAGTCCATAACATCTGCAATGCGGAAAATCCCCAGGAGTGTCTGCGTTTTCCAGCTTAGCTCAACTTTGCTTTGCGAATCGTCCGCCCGTTCTTTGGGGCTGGTTTGTCTCTTTACCAACGTCTGCTGCAATTTCCTCCATGGCGACATTCAGTGGCTTTAGCAGTGAGGAGAATATTTTCTCCGATCCAGGATGTCTCTGCTTCCCTGGAACAACCAGCCCTTACAGCCACGCAGGATTACACAGAACCCCGCAGGTTTTATGATAATATTGAACCAGGCTACAGAAACATCACTTTAAAGAGCCATGTCACATCTACCAACAGATTTTTTTAACTGAAATATATAAAATTTAGGGTGAATTCACTATAACAATTCTGGTTTCTTTCTTACTAGGCTTTTTCATAGAATCACAGAATGGTTTAGGTTGGAAGGAACCTTGAAGATAGCGAGTTCCAACCCCCTGCCCTGGGCAGGGACACCCCCCACCAGCCCAGGTTGCTCCAAGCCCCGTCCAACCTGGCCTTGAACACCTCCAGGGATGGGGCAGCCACAGCTTCTCGGGGCAACCTGCCCCAGGGGATCACCACCCGCACAGGGAAAAACTTCTACCATTAATGTTTAATCTAAATCTGCCCTCTTCCAGTTTAAAGCCATTCCCCCTCGTCCTGTCACTACATACCCTTTTCTGTCATAAATCTAAAATTTATTCTTAAGATTTATATGGTTCTATGTGCCATTATTTACATGTTCAATGATGAGCATAAGTGCAAATTTTAAAGGGGCCAAACATCGACACCGCCCCCCTTTGAGGAAAAACACCCATGGAGGTTGGCCGCCCCTCGGTGACTGCCACATCCAGGTACAGCACAGAAAAGTACAAGCGTGAGGGGCCCAAGAGCCACCAGCACAGTACAAACTGGGGAATCAAGAGAGGTAGAAGCTGAACCAGCAAAGACACAACATATGCCATACACACTTGGGTGGCCGGTTTGTTGCGATGAAGATCAGGGGCCCACAGAAGTAGAGCAGCTACTCAGAAGTTAAACAAATCCTGACACGACCCCGCTGTGTTCAGATCCTCCTGGAGATGGAAATCCCTTTGAAGACACGGGTTGAAAGAGCTGCAGAAGAACCCGCGAGAAACTTGTGTGACTCTAATGGAGGGTGAGTGTGATGGGACGAAGGCAGATGGCTGACAAGACAAGGCCCACAGCCTGCAAGTAATTACATCTCCCTGAAGAGCATCCAGCTCTGCTTTCAGACGGTTAGAAGATGGTTTTAGAGGGCCAAGACCTGCTGGGCAGGGGTGATTGGTTGCAGAGCCATCGCTGCTCCCTGTGGTGTGAGACACGGGTGAGACGTTTGGAGTGGAGAACTCTGAGAAACGCGTTGGGTTACTCCACCACCAGTGACTGCTGTAACTGGGCAGCTGCAGAGCAGTTTCTAATAGTGTTGGTCTCTGGACCATGTTCACTCTTAGAGCAACGACATTCATGTGGTCAATGATGTGAATTTAGCACTCTGTCTGAAGTGGAACTGGGTGCTACAGCCAGCGTCATCAAAATGACATCTGTGCTGGGAAGGTCGGGGAGAGTGACATGGCCACCCCTCAGGCTCCCATGCCAAGGACAGAAGGATGCGTTCAGGGGAATTTATACAGTTAATGGTACCTCTTCTTTGTGCTCTCCTCTTGTGTGTGAAGAATGAGCCACCCAGACAGTGAGTCGTCTCTGAAGCCTCCAAAACAGTTGGAGATGCACAAGGGTAACTCAAAGCAAGGTCTATCAAACGTTTTATATCTCAGTCTCCTTCAAGAAAACTGGTAAGATTTTCTGTTCCTGAGCCCTGCTTCTCTTTCAGCCCTACCCTGCCACTCTTGGTGGTTCTGGTAGAGGTTCTGCTGCTCCCACACGCCTGCCCCAGGAGCACGTACAGTGGGAACACGAAGACCCTCAGGATTCCTGGCTCTCAGGAGAGCTCATCTCTCCTCCTGACCCTGTCCCTCAGTCATGACAAGCGAGCTGCTCTGAATCCCGATTTTCCTAGTGCTAAAGCTTATTATCATCTTTGTAAGGTACTTTGAGATTTACTTGTCATAAGATGTTGCAAAAGAGCTAAATGCATTCACTACTGAGCAGATTTTGAAGTATTTCAGCACAAAGGTGACTACAGCCACTATAAATATGTTGCATGGTCTTCCCAAGACAAAAGCTGTGCAGGAAGCCTTTATTGCAGAGAGGTTTTTTGGGTTTTGGGTGGGTTTTTTGCTGTTCCTTGATGCTCTGATGACACCCTGTGGACTTGTCCCTGTACTACTGTAGCTGTGCAAAGACCCAAGAACGTCATTCTTTTTCTCCCCAATAGCTCTTCTACTCTGTTTCCCTACGGTTTTCTCTGGTGACTTTCTTCTTCTTCAGGCTGTTAACTCAGTCTTTAATGGCTTTTTGCAAGGGAGCCACGTCACTAATATCATATACACTGGTCCTGTGCATTGCTGTCTTGCTAACGTTTGTTGTTTTGCGGTTAGATGGTGGAGTCACCTAGACCTCTCCATGACCAAGCATGGTCCACAGCAATCGTGCCAGGCAGCAGCAGGTTCTAGATGTTCCAAGCGATCTGTCTGATTGGAGACCTCCACAATGAATTTCCCCAGATTTAGACTCTGTCTGGAAGAATATACTCGTCCTCTCTCCCCTCGGTCCCAATTTCTGTGCCAGCAGAAGGATATAGTAATTATTTGTAGCTGTTCTGCCTTAAAATGTGCTGCCTATATGCTTATTCACAGTGTGGGTATACTCACAGTCAAGCGCTGCTCCTTGAAGAGCAATGTTGGTGGGGGCACACGGCAGCCACTGGCGTCCCATGCAATTCCACACTTGTCTGCACTCAGGAAGTACCTTCCTCCTTTCCCTCAGTCTCAGAAGAAATACTTAAGGGAGGGAAGAAGTAGGAATTAAACTTTCTTTCTCCTACGAGTGCTCATCTCCATGTGAAATCACACTACGAACGCGAGCAGAACCACCCAAGCCCCACCAAACAGCTGGAAGACAGCACCTGAGTTTTCCACGGCAAAGTGTTAGGACAAGAGCATCAGCATCTTCAGAGGACCATCCTTCCAACAACAGCAATGTACCTGGAGACCTCATGAATGGTATTGGGCTCACTTAACATGCGGATAGACTTTGAGGTGGCCACACTACAGAAGAGACACCTGCCTACATACGGGAGAACATCAGACGTAGGTGTACACAGCTTGGGGGAAAAGAATAGTCAATATTCTGACAAGGTGAGATTCAAATTAAACCTTGGATGAAAACTCAGATTGAATTTTGTCAGTAATATTGTCCCAAATGATAGCAACAGAAGAGTGAATCTTACAGATTTTAATCACCCCCTTCAGCTTGTCAGTGGTGAGAGCCACCAGGAAGTCTATCTTTACTGAAAGATGAAAACGGTGGATAGCCAAAGGCTTGCACGCCAGCTCCGCTGAGGAAACGAGATGAGGCTCAAACACCACCAAGGAATTTTGTGTGTAATGAGGGGAAACCTTTGAAGGAATATCAAACTTGTAAACATGGAAAAAAAAGAGGAATGTTCCTCCTGGGAGCGGGGGCAGATACAGCCACCAAGCGTATCACAGGAGGCTGGTGAAGATCTCAGAGTACTTCATCCCCAGCAGTCATTTAAAACGTTAGGTGGAATGAGTTGAATGGAGGCCACTGGGGTGGATGTTCATCAGGAAATCGTTCCAGCCCCTTTGGTTAGATGTCCACTGGAATGTTTTCTGCTCACAAAAGCATGCGGCACCCTGCTGTGAGCTGTCGGAAGATGTAGCTGAACCGAGACTGATGAGCTGAGCCGAGCCGAGCAGCCACTAACCGGAGTTCCTGGTACTGCGACGATGTCAGACCACCAGAGACAAAAACGATGAGTCACATTGCTCCCGGCCTTATCCTTCAGCTAAGTTTGGAACGGAGGAGAAAAGCAGCACATCAACTTCCTCTACAAAGGGAGAAGCAATTCCCCTGGGAGCCTGGCTCTGGAGGCTGCCCTTCCTCCTCCCGCACACACCGAAGGCGGCCAGGAAGACTCCAGCCGCAGCAGACGGGTCCTGTAGCCCAGCTGCACGGAGCGACCCATCCGCTAACGTGTCCCACAGTCCAGGCTGCAGAACGTTGCACCTGGTGCTTAGTGCATCACTTCCCAAGGAAAGGGAAATGAAGTTTCCGTCCTTTTCATGGAAATAGAACAAAGCGATCTTATTGTTCGTTATCGCGCATGACAATCTCGTGTGCGTGAGTGAAACACCAGACCTGCTGCTCTCATCACTCCCTGGTTTCGAGGATGCTGATGCATCTTGTGTGACAGGTAAGATCACCGGCTCTGATCTTTCACGCCATGGAAATGAGCTCACCCGAGCGTCAAGGCACATTTCACCGGCATTTCGGATCGTTGCCACATGCTGAAAGTCATCCTGTTGCCTATCTTGTTCTAGACATGCCCTCAGCAAAGACAGTCATGATTGTCTGAAGAACATGTGGTTACTAAATGATATTTGGGTAATTATACTAAACAGTGAAACCTGTGGAGATGAGGTGAAGTCCCTCATGAGGGATCATATTTCTCTGCTCCACTCTGGTGAGACCTACCTGGAGTACTGCGTCCAGCTCTGGAGTCCCCAACAGAAGAAGGACATGGACCTGCTGGAGCGTGTCCAGAGGAGAGCCACGAGGATGATGCGAGGGCTGGAGCACCTCTGCGATGAGGAGAGGCTGAGAGAGTTGGGGCTGTTCAGCCTGGAGAAGAGAAGGCTCCGGGGAGATCTTATTGCCGCCTTCCAGTGCCTAAAGGGGCTCCCGGAGAGCTGGGGAGGGACTTTTTACTGGGGCATGGAGTGACAGGATGAGGGGGAATGGCTCTAAACTGGAAGAGGGCAGGGTTAGATTAAACATGAGGCAGAAGTTTTTCCCTGTGAGGGTGGTGAGGCACTGGCACAGGTTGCCCAGAGAGGTTGTTGAGGCCCCATCCCTGGAGGTGTTCAAGGCCAGGCTGGAGGTGGCCTTGGGCAACCTGGGCTGGTGGGAGGTGTCCCTGCCCATGGCAGGGGGGTGGGACTTGATGATCTTCAAGGTCCTTTCCAACCTAAACCATTCTGTGATTCTATAATTCTATGATATGGCTACAGACCGCTCAATGACTCCGGACTCCCAAGCCAACTGCTTCACCTGTAACCTGTCAAAGCCCAATGCTCTCTGAACAGGATCTTACAGGTATTCCACACGTGGAGGGTTTAATGTTTAATACCAAATTTACTTATTTGAAGATATTTGGTGTTACATGTGATTTTGATTAGGCAGAGTGGTGCAGCAATGAACCGAAATCACAATACGAGTACAAACCATGCTTAGCAGAACGCAGCAATTGCAGTATAACGTTGAATCACAACACAAACATGATTCCACCTGGGCTGGTGGGAGGTGTCCCTGCCCATGGCAGGGGGTTGGAACTAGATGATCCTTACGGTCCCTTCCAACCCAATCCATTCTATGATTCCCATTACCAGTCTCTATAATACAGTCACCATCATGACGCCGAGCATCCCCAGTCCCTGCAAAGGAATACACAGGCTGAGACCAGCTCGGGCGCGTTGCCCTCTCCAGAGCTCTTTTTGCTTGTCGTCCAGGTTTTATCCTGACTGTGGGGCTGAGCCATGGACACACTCCCCCGTCACTGGTCTGGCTAACTCAGGAAGGCGTTCAAACCCTTCTGATTGACTCAGGGACAAACATTTACACAACCACTTGATCCGCTCAGCTGTTACAGCCAGTTCATACAAAACAAAGGCCACCCTCCAGTTCCCTTTGTGTTGAGGTCAGTTCAGGTTTATTTGCAACAGCTGTGGTCAGTCACTCCATCCTTCCCAGGGCTTCATGAGCCCCTGCCCTCCGGCCCTGAGCACTCTTCCATTGTAGGGCTTCAGTGATTGGTCCCATCCCCAGGTGCACGTCTGATGAATCATGATTTCAAACAATCATGGAACAACTTCTGCAGCAGCAAAAGCCTGTCCAAGGATGAACCCAGGACAGCAGCTAGAAATACTTATTTGAGGGAAGAAATTGGAATTTCTGCGTATTCACCACCACATTCAGAAGATCTAGGGTGAGTCCCAAAGCATCTGGCAGTCAGTCCAGGGAGGGTGGTTTTGTTAACCTATTGTCTTGCCTGATGGGAATCATCAGTCCCCTTTTCTTAGTTAGGGCACAGTCAAATCCATGACTTTTGTGAAAATCCTTGAGACTGCGAATAGACAAAATTGGAGGACTTTGTATCAGCCACACACTGAAGGGAAGATAAATCCCTGTAGAGGGAGCGAACATCTTGCAGGTCAATAGGTTGTCATGGGCAAAATGGTCTCAACTCAGGGAATTTCACTTTGTTTAATTTATTGTCAGCTGACAGAAACTTTTCATTACTGGTTTAGGTATTGAGAAAAACTAGAAGACAAGCAATCCAACAAACACGTAGGGAAATTCTTTTTCTCCACCGCCATGGGCTGAGCTTCAGTCCAACAGCTTTTCTCCCTGCTCGTCTCAGCTCCCCATCTTTTCACCGCACACTGCACTCACTCTCTTTGGTGAGGCAATGGGCAACGCAGGAGATTGTGGTCAGTGTGTAACGGTTTCTGTCTACCGCTGTTTGCTTCTTACTCTTTTCTTCTGCTGCTCCTTGCTTCTTGCACCTCTCCTGCTTTGCTGTGGGAGCTGCAGTCCCTTTGGGGCTGTCCCTGCTCTGGCGCAGCTTATCCACACACCGCAGAGCTGTCAGAGGTACCTCCTTGGGCATGAAGTGCCACCTTCCAAGACTGCGTCTCCAACTGTGTCCTCACCGATGTTGCCTTCTATGTGTTTTCGTTGCTTCTTCCTTTTGCACTTCTTCTCACGTGTCTCCTCCTGTGCCCCAGGCTGTGTCACCACTCTGACCTGGAATTTCCAAAGAGGCTCAGCCTCCCCGAGGCCAGAATCAATCCCCAGCTGCTCTTCACTGCTGTACCAGGAAATGGCCTGTGGCAAGACTCTTTCCTCCTGAAATACAGAATAATTCTGTAATTTCTTGGGGTAAAATTACTTTCACCTGAAACGGGCATTGTGGGAAGAGTCCCTGGAAGAGATCAAAGAAGGGTTTGGAATGGGAGGACTTGTAGGATTTGATGATGTACCCTCAGGCTGGGGAGTCCTGGTCCCCAACTGTTCAAGGCAGCAGATCGCCAGGACAGTTCATCATCTGAAACTTTTTTTCTGAATAACTGAGCGTAGGTGATGGTGGGGAGGAGGGCTGGATCTTCATTCACACCCTTGGCGTAACTTCAGATTGTTGCTTCAGAGGAGTGAGGTACCAAAGGAATGGGCCCATTTGTCATTACACCACTTGTCAATGGTGCAATGTCTTTGGGAGCTCCTGGAGCATGCTGAGAGGCAGGGAGAGGTGGAGGGAGTTTGGTGAGCAATGGAGATACGGTAAGGTGTCTGCAAGGTAAAGGGAGGAGCCCAGAAGCCCATAAGATAGCTTGCAAGTGCAAAGCTGAGTTAACAAACTCTCCCTTATCAGCACTAAACAAAGTCTTTCCTTCGAAGCCCCTCTGCTGGGAGGACAGGCTGGGAGAGTTGGGGGGGTTCAGCCTGGAGAAGAGAAGGCCAAAAAGGGGAGAGCTCAGAGCCCCTTCCAGTTCCAGTGCCTAAAGGGGCTCCAGGAGAGCTGGGGAGGGACTCTGGGTCAGGGAGGGGAGCCGTGGGACGAGGGGGAACGGTTTGACACTGACAGAGGGGAGATTCAGGCTAGGTATTAGGAAGAAATTGTTCCCTGTGTGGGTGGTGATCCCCTGGGGCAGGTTGCCCCGAGAAGCTGTGGCTGCCCCATCCCTGGAGGTGTTCAAGGCCAGGTTGGACGGGGCTTGGAGCAACCTGGGCTGGGGGGAGGTGGCCCTGCCCAGGGCAGGGGGGTGGACTAGATAAGCTTTAAGGTCCCTTCTAATTCTAACCACTCTGTGATTCTATGAAAGGGAACACTCTCCTTTTCTTTGTATGTATCTCCAGGAAAGCATGAGGACTGAAGCCAAGAAGAACCTCTAACTGCCTTATGAGGCTGCTCATAGTGCGAAGATACCCTCCATAGGCACTCATCGGGGAGACAAAGTGCCTCTCTGTATGTCTGCTGAGGTAGAAGAACTGATGGGAAATGAAAGGCCTCTGTTCATAGAATCACAGAATGGTTTGGGTTGGAAAGGACCTTGAAGATCATCGAGTTCCACCCCCCTGCCCTGGGCAGGGACACCTCCCACCAGCCCAGGTTGCCCAAGGCCACCTCCAGCCTGGCCTTGAACACCTCCAGGGATGGGGCCTCAACAACCTCTCGGGGCCAAACCTCTCCTGGGTTTATTTTTCTTTTTCCTGACGACTCTGCTGGTAGTGCAAGTTCCAGGAGTTATGACGCACTGAGGCCACCAGAGCTTCCCCAGCACCTCACTGCAAAGGAAGGGAATCGATTGGGAAGCAGCGGCAAGGGAGCTTTAAGGGACACTGCCAGGTGACTGTGACCTACAGAAGTCTCACTGGACTGAGCATGGGCACTAAAGGGGACGCTGTGAAGGCAGCACCAGAGCTGGTCACACATGCCAACATGACGGTCTGGGATTCGCTGAGCAAACCAAATGCAGTGAGGAAGGTCCATGCTTCAGGAGCTTGTCTTTTGCCCTGTCCTGGTACAGATGGCACATGGGCTGTGCCCGTAGCAGTATTTTGGAGCTCTGATGAGCCTCTCTCAAAGCAGCTTATGGCCATGCCGGTGACTAGGGTCACTGGAAAGACTAAGGACCTCATCTCCCCACCACCTGCAGACTGCAGTTCCTGACACAGGAACGTCAGCTTTCTCAAGCTGTGCTGATCTTTCTCAAGTATGGCTGCACTGACCAGTTGTGTCTGTGATGGGAGTTCTGCAGACATACCTCAAGGCAGCAAGAAGTCATCTTTGCACTCGTCACTGACCAACAGAGAAATGCTGCCAGAAATCTTTCACTGAGCCTGGGAAGAACAATCAGTTCTTCACCACCAGAAGTAATGGAAGATAAGGATATGAACAGTGACAAATTCAAAGTAGAATCATAGAATAGTTTAGGTTGGAAAAGACCTTTAAGATCATCAAGTCCAATGGGTAACCTAACGCTGCCAAGTCCGTCACTAAACCACATCCCTCAGCACCACATCTACACACATAATACAGCTATGACTCCTCCTGCAGCAAAACTGGCTCCTAAATATTTAGCTTGATTGCCATTGCACCATATTCCCGACTGTTTCATTTTCCAGGAAGTACCAAGTGTCAGCTCAAGTCCAGAAGCAGTGCATGGACTGAAGCAATGTGGTTCATCCCATCACGCGTATATCAGATGTAATAACACAACTGCTGAGGAGCGTGCGGAGATTTCTGAGTTGTTTCGGCAACAGGCCTGCTTGGATTTCACGGGGATAACGCTTTGTCTGACCACAGAAGTCCTGTGGGACCTGAGCTGCCTCTGCAGAACCCAGGTGAGATGTCTGCACTGCCAGCAGCCCAGACGTCTGCCAACGCATGACGAGAGTCGAGGAGCCAATACACCACCCTGTTGTGAAGTGTCCATGTTCTATTTCTCATTTTCACTCAAGGTTGCATTTACTGATTTGCACAAAGATTTGGGTTCCTGGTTTCTGTATCACTTTCAGAACTTAAAATAATTATTGTGAAGCTGTAGCCCCATAACCCTCCCCCACGAGAAAGGCCATCTGCTGATTGTTTTAGCTCAGCAATTTGATATTTGCATGTTCTTTTTCCTGGCTGGAAGTATCAACCTGCAGCCAGGTCATTGCCTGCTCTGAATCTGAGTTTAGAAGCAGGATTTAAACAGACTTACCAATGCTGCTTTAGCATTAATTCCCATTTAATAAATATGAATTATTTAAGCTTAAAGCAAAGCGATCGTAATAAGCTTGCTTCTGATTTTTACAAAGTGGATAGTGCTGCGATCGTCCATAATAAGGTCAGTCCTTCCTTTTACCATCGGGGTCGAACGGATCCCCTTGCGATGAGCTGTGCTTCACTTTCTCCTATACAGCTTCAAGAGATAAAATTAGACCCGAGGAGCGTGACCCCGAGAGCAGCTGGCCGACCGAGCCTCTTGCTCCGAAACGTCTCTAATAGGCTGTAATTTGTACTGCAGCCATTATACTTTTTGCCGCACTGAGAGCTAGATAAATGATAAATTGAAAGAGGATTGAGGAATATTTTTTGAAATTAATACCGACAGTTCAATTCTGCAGCTCACGCAGCTGCTTTTGAAAGGCGGACCTGCCCAGAGCGTGGGTCCTTGGACGCGCTGGCATGCGGGGCAGCGTGTCCTCTCCACAAACATCCACTTGAGTGTAGCTCCTGCTTGACTTGTAGGGCTTCGCTCCATCTCCTGACATGCCAGGACCAGAGAACAGTCCTTGCGCTAGTGGGCATGCAGCACTATCTGCCATGCAGGGACTTCTCTGTGTAGGGCTCTCCTGGTGCAGGAAGAAGAATACTGGGCGATAATATTGGAAACAGCACAAAGAAACCTGCTTTTCTCTGGTAAGAATCCCAGACTCCCAGACGGGTGAGGGTTGGAAGGCCCCTCTGGAGCTCCCCCAGTGCCACCCCCCGCCAGAGCAGGGGCACCTCCAGCAGTGGCACAGGACGGCGTCCAGGCGGGTTTGGGATGGCTCCAGAGGGGGAGACTCCCCCACCTCTCTGGGCAGCCTCTGCCACTGCTCTGCCGCCCTCACAGCAGAGAAGGCCCTCCTCAGGTGGAGATGGAACTGCCCATGGTCACCTTTGTGCCCGTTCCCTCTTGTCCTGTCACTGGGCACCACTGGAAACAGACTGTCCCCATCCCCCGGCACCTCCCTTGAAGGATTGATCAGCGTTGAGAAGATCCCCCTCAGTCTTCTCTCCTCCAGACTGAACAGCCCCACGTCCCTCAGCCTTTCCTCAGCAGAGAGATGCTCCACTCCCCTCAGCATCTCCGTAGCCCTTTGCTGGTCCCTCTCCAGCAGATCCCTGTCCTTCTTGAACTGGTAAGGACCTCCTCAGGTCTCCAAGAGGTGTTCAGATACGTCTGTAGCGCACAAAGAGAGGTGGTGTGGCACTCCCTGAGCTCACGATTCCCATGGTAGGTTTGGAACCGGACAGCCTGGCCTACGCAGCTCTGAGCTACCAGCACTGCCGGCGCTGCCATTTGGTCTTCAGGTCTAACTTCTGCCAAGCACACAGCCCCTCTGGGATGGTGCAGAACAGGGCTGCCCTTTGCAGGACAGCTTTAGCGTCGAACTCATTCCGTCCCCACAGGAGAAAGTAAGCAAGTATCTTCAAGAACATTCTCAACGTCTTCTGAACATTGAATTGGACCACCTTGTTATTGCTTCAGGGAAGCAAGGGCAGTATGCCGGCAAAGCGCTCTCTACGCTCTCTATTAAGTAAGCAGGAGCAAGGAAAAATGGATAAGGAGCAAAAAAGATTCTTGATTTCTACTGCCTTTTGATGGTAATCGTATAAAAGTGACTTCTAAAAATGAATGTTAATTTGCTAATCACAAACTGATTCCAAGCCTTACAACACTCAGATGTACTCTTAAAACCCATCATCATCAAGAATAAGACTGGATAATAATTTGAGCTTTAATATTTTAATTTCTTTCATAAAAATGATTTTCTAGCCCTTGAAATAACAGGAACAAAGTTGAAAAATGCCCAAAGCACATCTTAAAACTTCACAAACAATCAATTTTAGCCTTGTTTCCTTTTTAGCAGGCTGCTGGTTTTCTGACTGTTTGTTGTTAGTTTTTTGCAGATAACCCTGCTGGAATAAGCTCTGTCTCTAAAAAGGCAAAATCTTCATTCGGTAGTGGTTTACGCTCAGCTTGGCGCAGGTGCAAATCCAGGACAAATCAAACTTTCATATGAGAGCATTGTATGCAAATTTATGAACGATGGCCGCTGGAGCGGGCTTTTGTAACAGGCAGAACTGAAGTCACCCGTGTGCGTGCTGTTAAAAGCAGCTGGAAGTCAAATACAATATTGGAAGAAAAGCAAGTTGGGTGAGTAGTGTGGCTGTTCCTGGAAGAGTCTGTGGGTACAGCTATACCACTCAAGGCGCATTAATGGTCCTGCAGAGTGCAGGCATTCAAGGTAAAAGAAGCCAAAATAACGTGTCTCAGTTGCCTGAAATGCGGTATCAGAGCAGGCTTCCCGCCAGCCTGTGCGCATTGCCCAGTGCTGCAACACGCTGCCAGGGAAATGGGGTACTCATCTTTGGGTGGGAGCAAAGAGAAACAAAATTATTTGGAATAGAATTTGTTAGATTGGCAGATGGGGGGTTTCTGAGCGTGTTTGGAGCATCAGACTAAAGCAAAGGCAGTTCTCAGCTGGCTGAAAATGATGATCTCCTTCCAACTGCAGCTGGGGCTCCCAGCGCCCAACTCCTGCCCATCTTTTACCCAGCGGGATAAGGTCATGCTCTAAGCAGGTTTTCTTGCAAGGGAGAAAAATGGTGGTTTTCACCCCACCCTTACAGCGAATTGTTAACAGGGTACAACTGGAGATGGGGTTGTTCAGCCTGGAGAAGACTCCAGGGAGACCTTTTAGCAGCTTTCCAGTATCTGAAGGGCGCCTATAAGAAAGCTGGAGAGGGACTTTTTACAAGGGCATGGAGTGATAGGATGAGGGGGAATGGCTTCAAACTGGAATAGGGGAGATTTCGATGAGATATGAGGAAGAAATTGTTGGCTGTGCGGGAGGTGAGCCCCCGGCACAGGTTGCCCCGAGAAGCTGTGGCTGCCCCATCCCTGGAGGTGTTCAAGGCCAGGTTGGACGGGGCTTGGAGCAACCTGGGCTGGGGGGAGGTGGCCCTGCCCAGGGCAGGGCGTGGAACGAGATGGGCTTTAAGGTCCCTTCCAACCCAAACCATTCTGTGATTCTACAAAAGAGAAGAGGAATGGTGCGCACTAGTATGTGTTGTCCTGGTGACCGAATGCATAAGGCAATGGTAAATACAAAGCCCGTCCTAAGATACACTGGGGGACAGAATTTTATCTAGCAGGCTCCAAGTTGAACCAAGTCACTGATTCTTCTAGCCTAGTTGGTTTTCTTCTCTTCGGTTAATCTCTTCTGTGTGGGAAGAGTGAGAGGGAAGCCTTCACTGTTAAGAAAGCCTGTGGAGTACATTATTTTCCCCAGGTTTCCCAGGAAAGACTCGGGTAGTTTTGTGCAAGCCTCATTGGAAGTGTTTGAAAAACACACCCATTTTGCTACTGGTATCAGCTGTGAACTGACCCGTCCCTGCACGCAGCGGAGCAGGAGGTCCTGAGCGCAGCTGTAGGTGCTCCCTGGGGAGCGCAGAGCGCTCTTCTGCCCTGATGATGCCCCGAGACTCCCTGGGCAGTGAGTTCCCTCTTCGCTTGCTGACCAGGAGGTTTGTTTGGGGGCTTTGGGGGGTTGGGTTTTGGTTGTTTTTTTTTAACTTTACCTCCTCATGAGAGCTACTGGCTTTACTTCTAAAACCAGCTCGATGTGCTTTATATACTCCTCTGAACCAGGAAACTATGGTACACTACATGTAGTAGTAGTAGTAGTAGTAGTAGCAGTAATAATAATAAAAAATATATTCCTTGGTGAGTCACGCTGTTTATGCTTATTTTTGCTGTGGAAGATGAGCTTTCAGGCCCCAGAGTGCAACACAGACCATGGCTGCTTGAGCTTTACAGCGGCTTCTCTTCCTGGAGGAACGTTCCCCGCTCAGACCCAAGGCTGAAGGAACACGTTAAATCCAAACTTGGCTTCCTCTCATATGCACCATCAGGTGCCAATGTGGGGGGATTAAACAGGGCAGTATACAAACTTATGCTCGATTTTATACTTTAAAAGGAATAATGTGGGGAACACGGTAGACAACAGCTGTGGGAGTTGTGCTTTCATGACTTATAAGCAGAAAGAGAGTCTTCTGTAAGGAACTGTGATGCCAAATCATGTCTCTCCTAGCATTTAAAAAACGTAGATTTGTTCTGTCACAGGAACTGATTAGGACGAAAGGAAGATCGTGGACTTTATGGTCCTGATTTGGAACTAGAAGCGCAGGAGAAAATTGCTGAGGTCTTGGCTCAGCAGTGTCCAGCTTTCAGCTGACTGAAAATCGGGAGGTGAATATCTGGCAATGGCAACTCAGCACCGTGAGGGACACAAACTAAGGGCTGGCTTTCCAATGCTCAATCTCAAACGATAAGTATTTGCCGCTCACATTGTAGAATTCAGACCTCTTAGTCGTCGAGAAGAATCGCCCTGTGAGCTCGGAAATACAGCACACGTGCAGGGGGCAACAACTATGTCGGCATAAAAGAAGAGACAGTGGATGGCTGCAGGAGACAAAGGTAACACTTTGAGGCATAGAAAAATGCTGGTTTGAAAATCAGCCAAGTGGACAGTGGCGGCTGGCATCACAAGCTGAGTGGATTTGGGAATATAGCTGAATGCTAGATGCTGAGCAGAGTAGGATGTGAAAGCTCTTGAAAATGAAGAGAGGGGATCTCATTTTTAAGATGAGAAGAGCCAGCGAAGGCTACATGGGGAAGAGCAACTCTGGGTTAGAAAATGATGAAATGAAAACGGACAGATATAATCAGGGCATGACTGCATCGGAGAAGGGTTTTGCAGTAACTGAGGTACAGTATGTGACAGCCTGGATGAGATTTCTATTTGATCGAGAGGAAAGCTGCTATATTAGATGTTTTACACACCCACGACCATCCCTCCTGAAGAATGTGGTATATATAATTCTGCCATGAATTATATATAGAATATATCTATAAAATCTGCTGATATAAGGTCTCTGCATCAGCGGGTTCTTACATCAAAGGTGCAAATTATATTCTGTTCTGCTCAGAAGCTGTTTGTGAACTTCTGCATGTCACCCTGAGCAGGGTTCAAATGAGGAGGGGAGAATTCAGGCCATGTGTTCCAGCATGACGCATAGATTCAACCCGTTCAGAGGAGGGCTGCATGGGCTGACGTACTTTGCTTGAAGAACTTGATAGTATAGGGGTATGAGTTCCCCAGAAACATCGAATTCAATGGCACAGTAAGTTGCAAAGGACGCTTCGTCGCCAGACCTGATTTCTCTAGCATTTTTAGCCACATACAGGATTCTTGCCCGAGACTGTGGAACAGTGCTCTGAATGGCTGCAGCTGGATGGAGTCTAGCACAAACCCCACGACAGATTGGAAACATTAGGGGTACTTTCAAAAGACAGACTTATAATTAATGGTGTGTTGAGCTTTTGAAGCATGCACGTGTTGTGGGGCTTTTATTTTATTTCATTAACTGGTTGTTTAAGTTAAATAAAAGTAATTTATAAAACCGATTGCATATTGCCAACCATACCTAAGTAAATGAATTACCATTTATCTGATTTGCTTGTAAAGAGCAAATATCTATAAAATGTGATCAGTATTTGTTTCTATGCACAGAGCACATATCTCCTCTTGTATCTTTGGTCTATTTTCAGGAGACAGGAGGACAGGATAGGAGGACAGGAGGCTGACTCGGACCAGAATGCCCTATACTTAAAGATGTTGTCTAAGTCAAGGCAACGTGGAGATGAGATGGAGTTAACTCACATCTGCTAATTGAATCTGGCCTCTTTGACAGAGCAGAGAAAGCCCTAAATGGGCCCGTGATTTAGTTCTCAGGTTTTGAAAGGCATTTTGGTACCCGAACCTCACTTGTATGCCCTAATTGCTAGGTGGATTGCTACAAAATTTAAGGATCTGCAAGAATTTTTGTCATTAATCCACAGCAAAAGAGGGCAGAAGATCTAAAACTGGCAAAGATAACCTCTGCTTCTTGCTGATGGTTCCCAGCTGCTGATATGTGTAAAGAGTATAATGGTCACAGCATAAAATCTCCTAGATAAAGACTTTTAAATTCTGTTTGCATATCTGGGATAGGTGTCCCCCTCACCTACCCTCTTAAAAGCTTCATGTTTTGCATGAAATTTTGCAGAAAATGTTTATATTCCTACTCTGTCCTTTCCTCCAGTCAGTTGCTATCAGACAGGGTCGCTTGCTGCTGTGGCCATGTCATTTGTCAATCAGAAAGCCAGTGATGAATATTTTCCAGCTTGTCTGACTTCCAATTTGGAAATGAAATGACCTTCAGATGGTAACTTAAGATTCAGAACTCCAGGCTTACTGTAAATCCTGAGTGGAATACCACGATGGCTCACATCCTTAAGATGAATCAATTGGTACGTGACTATCTGACACCACAAATATTTCCGTAGCTTACTGGATGAATGATCTATTTTTAATTTATCCAAACTGCACTTTTTCTTTTTTAAAACCCTGGAAGCTACTATTAAATAAGCCAAAGTGAAGTGTGGATAGACAGCAGAATGCACACTAGCACGGTCCCCTTTCTAACTCATCTCCCTGGAGAGTTCACAGTTATGGTTAACAACACTAAGCCACAAGAGATGATGGAGGCATCTCACCAGGTACATGGGGACACGCAGAGCCCAGAGAAACAGTTCAGATGGCTGAGTATGAGCTGGTGGTGCGACCTCACCACAAATTGGACAGGTGGCATGCTGGCTATGGGAGGAAAAATTACTATTCCCTCTGTATTTGGCACTGTTGGGGCCTCATGTTGAGTGAAGTTTTAATCCAGGCTCCCTCCAGTTCAAGAGGGATGGGGAGAGACGGGAGAGAGCCAGTACAGGGCTACGGAGATGCTCGAGGTCCTGGGGCACACGACGCGCAGGGAGAGGCTGGGGCAGCAGGGCTTGCTTGGCCGGGTGGAAACGGGGCACCCAGAAGTAGCCCGCTAATGCGCAAAGGATGGCGGTGAAGAAGACAGAGCCAAACTGCTCTGGGTGCTGGGGTGTAACGAGGGGCAGCAGCTCAAACAGCGGTTTGGAGGTTCAGGTTGGACAGCAGGAAATCCTCCCCCAGGAGGTGAGCACAGGTTAGCCAGGCAGGTGGGGGAATCCCCAGGCTTGGATGATTTCGGGACACGGCCGGACACAGCCGCAGTTAACCCAGCCTAACGCTGCTGGCAGTGCTGCTGCGGTGAGATTGAACGAGAGACCTCTTCATGTCTCTTCCAGCCAAGACCTCGACCAGTTTGTGACTCACAATGCCACTCTAACATCATGGGTTGGAGCATGTCCCATATTACCTTTCAGTAACAGAAGCAAGCTATAATTCTGGGAGTCACTTTGAGATTCACTTAGGAGGTGGAGAAGTGTTTAATCTTAGATCCTGGACCTCTTTCACAGCCTTGGTAAGTGATTTTTATTCAAAAACTCGCTCATAATGACAACTTGCTCCTTTCCCTTGATGCTCAGTTCAGCATTGTCTCATACGACCATTTATGCTGCACATTTACACCCATTACTCTGTTTAGGCTTTGTTGTCTAACCATTGTACACAGGCTTGCACCCCACTGGAGGTGCTGTGAGATTTAAGGTGTACAAACACTTTTAAGGACACCGGCCTTAACTTGCTTTTGTCCCTGACATGGCATTCGCTGACGGTGGCTTTCATATACAGACACATACTACGATCTTCCACATTCTCTTCCCATAGAAACAGGAACATACGATGCTGCACGCTGTGAGAAGCTGCTCATTTTTCTATTGAACCACAATACAGAAAGAGCAACCATTTGAGATGCTGCATAGATGTACGGCCTTCGCAGGCAGGTAACAAGGGCTGGCTTTCAAATAGCGCGATAATTAGTTTTTCTATCCAAACAGTGATATTCCTCCTTTAATAGAAGATGGAAATAAAATCACAAGTCTGGGTGGGGTGGGAGTGTCACCTGGGAACTCTTGGGGCTTCCAAGGGCAGAAGTGGCTTTTGGTTGAGAGAAGATGGGAGTGGATTGCAGCTCTGGAGGACGAGGTGGGATGAGGGGACAGCTGTGCTGAAAAGGAGACTGGGGGCGCAGTGGTGCAGGAGGATGGCCCACAGCTGGGACAGCCCGTCACGGCAGCGCGTGGATGGGAGCAGATAATGGCTGTGGTGAGGTAGAAGATAGTTAGATGGGGGAGGCTGCGGGACGGAGCAAAGGGAGCTGCGGCTCAGGGCAGCGGCTGTGCGAGTGGATGTGTGGAGGTGCCACCAGAGGAAGATGGCACCTGGGATGCGGGTGAACCTCCCCAGAGTGGAGGGAGCTGGATGCTAGAGGATGGGGACAGCAGCTCTGACTGCAGGTGATAGTGGCAGGGAGAGGTGGGACACCAAGATGATCAGAGGCTGGAGTCCCTCTGCTGGGAGGACAGGCTGGGAGAGTTGGGGGGGTTCAGCCTGGAGAAGAGAAGGCCAAAAAGGGGAGAGCTCAGAGCCCCTTCCAGTGCCTAAAGGGGCTCCAGGAGAGC
>NW_009649585.1:472672-475221 GCF_000708025.1 Charadrius vociferus
GCCGCCGGGGCGTGCCCGGGCTCCGCCGGCCGCTTCGGTCCCTCGCCGCGCACTTGCTTTGGTAGTTTGTTTGTGGTTTTTTTTTTTTGTTTTGTTTTGTTTTTAAATTATTATTTTGACCTGTTCTCCAGTTGCTTAATGTTTCTGGGTACAAATTTGTATGGGAAGCTTTGTGGGGGAGGGATTACCTCTTCAAGTTTGCAAAATGCTGTGATTAATGAGGCTGTAAATAATATTAGCGAACAAGCACAAGGCTTTTTTTCAGTATTCTCAGTGTATCGGTGTCTTTCGTGCAGCAGAACTTGTTGCAGTAGGAGCTGCTGAATGGCCTCAGGTAGTGAGTTGTGAACCCTAAAAGGAGAGTTTTTACCTTTCTGCTCTGGCAGTCTTTGTTACTGTACTGTTTTCAAGATGGACTTACTGCAGTTTCTGTGCAGGGCGGGCACGTTAGAGGGTGGGCAAAAGAAAAGGGAAGTTGAGTAGTGGGACAAGTGTGAGAGAGAGGAAACTAAAAGCAAGTGCAACCTGCAGGAGCTGTTGAGCTGTGAAAGTACAGCATGTGCTTCCGAGAGATGTATTTGCGGTCCGGATCCAAATCTGCCTAATGGGGAGGGGGAGGAGTTGGGGTTCTGTCATAACCATTCTGAAAGGGGTGTCTGTTAAAACAAGAACTTGAAAAGTCTGGCTGGAAAGCAAATGTAAATAGGCATCTGCAGCTGAGACTTGCAAGCTCTGTTTTCATAAATAGTACTTTATCTGAACCTGAACAGTTTGAAAGGCATCAAAATATCTGCTCTTCTTTCAGGAGATATGATTAACTATTTTAAGAATATAAAATGCTATTCCACAGGTGGACACTCTGGTTTCTCTGTATATGGCTTTGTGTATCTCTTTTTAACAATTTTTTTTGCAAGAAGAGTGGAAGAATCTCCAGTGTAGGGTATAAGTGGGACCAGCTCTTTTTCAGCCTGTGTGTACTGCTGTTCATCCACTGATCTCTTCCAGAATCCACTTAAAGGCTAAAACACATATTTAGAAAAGCTGCACTGAAAACTATCAAAACTGAAGGTTACATATTACCCTGGGCTGCATACCTAGATTCGTGGCAGAGGCAGCCAAAACTAGGAAAAGATGAGTAAATGCTTGCCAAAACCTCAGTTTTGGCAAATACTTCTGTTTGTGTATTGAGCGGGAATGTTAAAGTGTTCTGGTCAAACTCCAACTCCAATCTTCAAAAAGTTTCCCTGCGTTTTTGGTTTGAAATAATGTCTTTTGATTCTTGTCCTAGCTTGTGTGCTTGTATTGGCTTCTCAGCTGCCGGTGGCTGAAGTTTGGAGGGTATATTATAAAACCACGTTAAGAAATGCGGCAGCTCTGAGGTGCCCTATTCTTCTGCTTCTGAAAGGTAACATAAAACTTTCCTCAAGCTTGAGAGGCCTTCCGTTTTGTCTCCAGTGTAGTGTTGCATCTCTCCGCTCTTTTGCGGAGTTAGTTCACGCACTGAGCTCTCTAAGCTGACTTGCTGTGGAGTGGAGTGAGCCCCAGAGTCACAGGTCAGCACGGGGCTGCAGGCGAAGGGCCTTGGGGTTGCGGGATTTAGCAGCAGCTGGCTGTAGACCTGCTTGTCCTGGCAAACGGCCCTGAACTGCAGCGTAAGGTCATCGCAGCTGATGTTTCGGTGGCGATTCTGTGTCCGTCCCCCCCCCCCGCCTCCTCGCTCTCTCCATCACCTCGCCGCTGGTGCTCCTAGGTAGTTCAGGGAGTTAAACTAGGAAAAAACATTGTCATTATTAGGGTGCTGATCTGGCATCATGCCAGCTTAGTCTTCTTAACCAGGTATGTGGGATCAGGTGTCCTCCAGTGCAAGGGAGGTGATGGGAATGCGGGGAAGGGAGGGCACCGAGGTAATATCTACTGTTACTGTTGTAGCAGTTCGGTGTTAGCTGGAAGCGAGGTGGTGAGCAGCAGAAGCGTGGCCTCTCTGCTTGACAGAAGGACCTCGGATAGGTGTGTGGAGAAGGTGGATTCGGTGGGACTCAGGCTATACTTGCTCTTGATATAGGGCTATCAATTGGAGCAGAATTGCAGTGTGAAGGAAGGAAAGGGTGCCCCAGCGGGCAACGCGTTCAGGGAGGAAGTTGCTGTTGATAAACAACCTTTTTCTTATTTCCTGGCTCATTCAGTAAATCTGCAGCTGCAGATGGCTGTTAACTTGTGACTTTTCTTGGGACACCGGCTGGGTGTCCCTGCGCTTAAAGTAAAAAGCTTTGTTAAGGTAAGAAGCTTATATAGTACAAAAGTTTAAGATAACAGTACACAATTTTAAGATAAATACACTGCATGTGTTTCTAACCTGGAGGATACTCTTCAGACACAGTCTTGTGGTGGAGCAACCAAACTGGAGAGACACCCAGTGGGACAGTGTGTCTAAAGAAAAGAGATGACTTATTCTGATGAACACTAGAACAGGCAGATTACATCTGTACTGGTAAACTGGAGATTTAGGGCTTATTTTCTGTTCCCAAGGCCACCTCGCAGAATCTACATGC
>NW_009649585.1:475231-494812 GCF_000708025.1 Charadrius vociferus
TGAACCTCCATCCTTTGAGCTGGGTGACGGGCTTTGCACTGCCTGTGGCAGGCTGGCCTGTGCTCATTCTGGAGCCGCACTGTAACTGGTGTCCGTGCTCAGTCTGCGATCTTGCATACGGATTTGTGCCGGGGACCCTGTACGAACCTGGCGGTGTGGACAGCCGGGCCGGTGCCTGTGCAGTGCCCTGCTGTGGCTGAGCTTAAACATACAGCTGTGGCCGTCCAGTGGTGGTCCGAAAACTGTACCTGGTGCCTGTTAAGCTGGTGCGGGCAGGTGAGAACAAATATTCAGTAGTACTTGCTTTAGTCTGATAAGTTCTGCCCTTCATTTTGACTGCTCGGGTCCCTGGGTTGTTGCTCTTCCTCTTGTTTGTGTGTAACACGGCCCTTGTGATGCCGCTTTCCAAAACTGAGCAGGACAGGAGCACAGCCAAATGCTCTGTGCATCTTCCTGCTGCTGCTCTGCTGTGTGGTGACATGCGGCAGCGAACGGACGGGCTGTTGTGGTGCACTGGTGGCCTGTTTAGATCCAGACAAGAAGTCCCGTCACTGGACAGAAGCCACAAACAGGCTTTGTGCTTTGTTTGCGTGGAGGAAAATGTACGCTGTCACGTGCCAAGTCTGAAGACATTTGGTGTTTGTTTTTCACGGGAAGTCCCCGTGTGTGACCTGACAAAACAGTTTTCTGCTGTACAGCCTCTGAGTACTGAGGCGTAGGGGCCGTGCGAATGTGGGCTGGAGGTGGTCGCTGTAAACTCTCCTTGGCTGGGTCATCTAGGAACACAAAATGCAGTCTTTAATGCTGCCTGTTTGCAAGAGGGAGCTGCTGCAGCCGTGGTTTTTTCATGTGTGCTGATTTCCTGTTGGGTCAAACTGGCTTTGGCGGGTGGAAATCCAGTGGGAGAAGGCCCTTGGGAAAGCGGACAGAGCCTAAACGTGTTGTGGTGGACATCTCTGAAGGCGTAGATGTTCAAGTACGAGTCCTGTCGTGATTGATGCTGGGGGTTGCTGTGCAGCTCTTGTGATGCAATCTCAGCTTCTCACTTGCTGTAGGGGTTTGTTTGCATCACTTGTGTCAACCGAAGAATTAAGATGAAAAGATGTGCCATCTCCGAAACCGATAGTGCAGAACATATGATCTGATCCGGTGTTGGTGGGCCCATCTGCTGTGTCAAACAGGAGATACTGTAGTGAGGTCAAAAGGCAAAATTGAGTAGAAAGCTGATTTATTAGGGAAACGAACGGCGTGCTTTTTTCAAGTTGGCTCTATTAAGACTGTCCTTTTCATTAAGGTGCAGTTTTCTGGGGAGTGATGCAGTAGGGGTCTGAGGGATGCTGGCTTTCCCTGCTGTCTGTTAAAAGATGTATGCAGAAGAGCGGGTGGAAGGCTCCGAATCGTAGGAGTTGCCCACTTGTCTGCAAGTACCCGAGTCTGTTTGCTCACCTGTATACACAAACTGGAAAATCTGCAAAGGTTCCAAGACTGCTGCAAAAATATGCAGAAATTCAGAGGATTTTGTAAAGCATCGATTTGAGGGACTGATCAGCCTGAGAGATGATGCTGTTATCTTTTTACTACTATGTATTTCAAGTGCCCCACTACAGCTTTTCAGTGTATACATGCGCAGAGCTGAATTGTGTGTGCTTGCAGATTTTTTTTTTTGAGAGAAGAGTAGTACTTGGTTTAACAGGGTACAAAATGCACATGATGTCTGAGACGGGTTTCTTCATTTCACCCGTCCTTCGGAGGTCTGGTTGCTCTGTCGGGAAGAAAACCTGGAGTATGATTTGGAGCACAGCAGAGGCTTCCTGGTGAACCCAAAAAGTGGCTTTTCACTCTTCAGGAAGATATTGCGCGAGGTAGGCACTGTAGAAGGTTAAATGATTAATCAAAGCTTGTGAAATGAGCTGATAGTTGAAGCTGGGTAAGGTTTCTTGTTTGTTGTGTTGTTTTGTTTGAAGGAGTTGTTTGTTGTGGTGTGTTAGGTTTTTGGTAGTGGTTTGGGTTTTTTTTTAAATCCCTTAAGTATTATCAGAGCTTCCTTCCCTGTTCTCAGTCTGTGTCCAGGTACAAGAGCTGTTTCCAGTGAGGACAAGAAGCGGTGGCGAAGGTCGGTCTGTTATTGTGTCTGTTAAATGCTTTTGCAGAGGCTTCTGCAGGACGGGCGCAGGGCAGTCGGTAGCCACCACTCTGGTGACCAAGCCATTGTACGGCGTTCTTCTGCCATGTGACGCATCTACGTGTCTGCTAGCCAGGAAAATACCTTGGCAGTGTTTTGAGAGAAACAGACTCACGGCTGCACAAGACCGAACAGAAGTTGGCACAAACTTTGTCACATGTTCATAGAGAACCGCAGTTTTCTTCACCACTTACTCATATGCATCTTTTATTGACCACAGCACTTGGATGTACTTTTCCTGCGTTTTTTCATTATTTTTTTTTTAAGGACTTTCCTGTGAAGTCAGTAATTGCTCTGCAAATGTGAACGCTGTTTTGGCCCAGCGGTGGTTGCATCCTCTGCTATCTGCTCTTCTGGATGCTAGAACGTCTAGTGAGCTGAAAGCTGCCTTAAACTCCTCTTGGGAATCTGTAGGAGACAGATGGAGGCTTAAAAAATTTGTTCTGATATGGCAATAGAATTTGGAAAGGGTGAGGTGGAAGAGTAATCCACTTTAAGTGCTGTAGCAAATGGGCAGACTACAGAATCTGCCCTTCTTCCCATCACAGTAATCCAATTATTTGCCTGCCATTTTAAAAACTAACTTCCAAGTGCTACCTTGTGTTCCTGCTTGGAACTTTAACCTCTTAACTCACAGGGATCTTGATGCCTTTATTATATATCCCTGCTGCTTCGGATGTGCAGTTTTGCTTGCCCTGGCGGGAGCTGGCTGCTCTCGTTTGCCGGCTTCATGGCTGATCCACAGGGCTGAGGACGCGAGGCTGCGCTGAGGGGCGGTTGATTTTACTGCTATTAGTTCAACTTCTTTTAAAAGCTGCCTGTGGGGACGGGCTCTTGGCTTGAGGGCAGCGGAGTCCCTCTGTCCCAAAGCACCAATGCAGCTGGTAAAATCCTGGAGTGTTATTTCCCCCCTTGCGAAGCGGGGTGGAGGCAGATGTGGGAGCACCCAGCTGGGCAGCACAACGCGGCAGAGGACACGGAGAGCGGCGGTGCCAGGCGGGGAATCCCCGGCAGCCGCAGAGCGTCGCAGCCCTGCCCCAGGCTCGCTGTTGGAGCTGTGAGCAACTGCTCGCCTTGTTCTGTGCTCCTGCAGGAAACTGCAGCGGTGCTGAAGGATCTGGAATGTGTTTTCATTATTTCTATTATTATTTAAAACAATACATACAGTTTAGATATTAATTTTAATACAGAGCTTAGATATGCTTTTGCTTGATCTGTCGCGTTAACGTTATTTTAGCACGGAAGGGTTACAGAATCACAGACTGGTCAGGGTTGGAAGGGCCCTCTGGAGATCATCCAGTCCAACCCCCCCGCCAGAGCAGGGGCACCTCCAGCAGTGGCACAGGACGGCGTCCAGGCGGGTTTGGGATGGCTCCAGAGGGGGAGACTCCCCCACCTCTCTGGGCAGCCTCTGCCACTGCTCTGCCGCCCTCACAGCAGAGAAGGCCCTCCTCAGGTGGAGATGGAACTGCCCATGGTCACCTTTGTGCCCGGTCCCTCTTGTCCTGTCACTGGGCACCACTGGAAACAGACTGTCCCCATCCCCCGGCACCTCCCTTGAAGGATTGATCAGCGTTGAGAAGATCCCCCTCAGTCTTCTTTTCTCCAGACTAAAGAGACCCAAGTCCCTCAGCCGCAGGTTTAAAGGTATCATGCAGACTTCCTTGAGCGAGCTCGTCTCTAAAGCTGCAAAAGCATTGAAATGGCTTTGCTGCAGAAGTTGTGGTCTCCTTTTGAACCAGCTGAGAAATGTCGGTGTGCAAGCGTGTCTTGAGCATCTTTTGTGCAAGGCTTTTCCAAGTGGGGCTGTTTGAGAGCACAAGCCAGTTTTGTTTCCCGGATGTAGTCTTTGTGGCATCTGCAGAAGATGGTTAAAATGAACCTAACCGCTGTGTAGTAACCAACGCCTTGTCTAGTGTCCTGAAGACGTGGAAGAATCAACTTTTACCAGAATGCAGTTGTACTCTGAGTATCATGCATGCTTCTTCTATAAAAAGAGGGAAATTCCAATACTTTGGGCCTAAAATCCATGCCGCACAGTCTGCGTTTGCGTGCACCAAGTGCTATTTGCGTTAGCAAGTAGCACTGTGATAAAATCACCCTGCGGAGGGAAATCGGTGGCGAGGAGGAGTCGGCATCGGTGCTATGTCTGCCGCAGGGTTTTGTGTCGTGTAGCTCTGGTCTGACCCACAGGGCTGAACTTTTCCTGCTGCCTGTTGCGTACTGGGTGTGCTTTAAACCCAACGGTGCTCCTCTGGCTTCCTCCAAGGAGAACCCAGTGCCTTCTCCACTCGCTGCTCTGCAAAGGGAGCTGAAGCACGGTGAGTGGGGACGGTTGAGAGCCAGCGTCGCGAGTGCTCTCCTCGTCAGAGCTATAAAACTTGAATAATGTAGCTGTGATGGGGGGGTGTGTCTGTGTTATTGCTCAAATGTGCCAATGCTGAATGAAGATCACCCTGTGCTTTTTGGTTCAATTCTGCATGTGTATCCATTGCCTATTAAAACCACCAGAAGCGGATGCGTGATATATCTGTGTTTTTTTCTGTGATTGTCAGGTTCTCTGCTTATGTGGTTAGCTTAAACTGTTCAGAGGAGTAAAAAAAGAGGGCCAAGAACAGCCGAGACATTCTGTCTAATTCTTCCTGTGTTTCTGAAACATCACTGCTGTAACCAGCTGTGGGATCTTCTCCGAGGTCTGGTCTGACTTCATCTCCCACATGAGGCAGCTTTGGTTGGATGTGTTGAAAATACTTTCACTGTTTTTGAATAGCCTTTCAAATAAAATGTGAGGAATTGAGTAATCGTGCCTATCACTTACGTTCTGCAGATGCTACAGAACTCGGCTTTACAGAGAAGTAGCTCAGTATTACTGTTGTGGAGTTGAGTAGAGATGAAAATTTGGAGGACTAAGTGTGTGAGCTTATCACGTGATAGCTGTGGCAGTAAGATTACACAATTACTCTTATTTTTTTTAAAAAGGAAAAATCCTCCAATGATGCAGCGTTCACTCTGTTTCAGTGCAGAAGCCAAGGGGTGGCAAGTGCTGTCTGCCAGCCTCGTGTTTGGAGAGCGCGGGAGGGGATGTAAGCTGTGGAACTTGCTTTTGCAGGACGTTGTGGATGCTAAAGGCTTGCATGGGCTTGTGGAAATCTGTTGCAGGTTACTAAGTACCTGGAAACTCCTCTGATTGTGGAAGTCCCAAGCAGCACGGAGAATGGGAGAGCAGCCTCCTGGGACGTTGGGAGGCTAGAGAGTCAGGCAGAAAGAAGGTCCGTCAGGATCTGCTGTGGCCCCATATGGATTCGTGTTTCAGTATTGAATTCCACTTCCACTAGAACAGTTTCCTGCTTTTCTGTGTAAACAAAAGCTGTTCCTGGTGTGCTGGAGGAACTGGCCAGCATGATTGCAAGTTGATTCTTTACTGTCCTTAAAGGGCTGTGGTGACTGGGGAAAGCTCCTTGTGAGTGGGAGAGGGAAAATGTCACGCTCATCTTCAGAAGGGTGAGAAGGAGGGTGTGGGGACGTAGGCCTGGTCATCCATATCGGGGTCCTCAGGAAGGTATGGAACAAATCCTCCTGGAAGCTGCTTTCTTGTGTGCGTGGGAGAAGAACGTTGTTTTGGGGACAGCCAGTGTGGATTTACCAAAGGTAAGCTGTTGCTGCAGAAGGTGATGAGAATGCTGGCTGTGTGGAGGAGGACAGAGCAGTGGATGGTGTTTGTTGTGCCTTTAACGTGGCTTTTGGTGGGACTTGTCCCATGGTATGCCTGTGACCAAGGTGGTGAGACACAGGCTGGGTGAGCAGGTGACAAGGTGCTAAACTATCCGGATAGCCATGCAGAGGTCCACTGGCCACCGCATGTCAGTGGCGGTCCTTGGGTTTTGGCACTGAGAATGGTACTGAGCTGATGCTCTGTGTCGGCGTTGGGACGTGCGCCGCGGGTTCCTGTTGTGGTGGCTGGAACCCGAATCCGTCCATCAGCAGGGCTCGGTGACTTAGGTAACTGTTTGTAGGAGGTCAAGTTTATTGTCCTTCCTCTGCGTTTAGAACAAACCAGGGAAGTAGTGTGTCCTGCGTTGCGAAGCGTGGTTTGGATTCCTGTTCTGCAGGAGTATTTCCGTGTTGTCTGTTGTAGCTGTAGTGTAACATGTTTAAATGCTTCTACAGCAGTTGTGACTTTATCATGTTCCCTGTTAGGGGAAGCGACAGCCCTGTTAAGACAATTGTTTAGGAGCTGGGTATCTTTTAGATACTGAAATGTAATTTAATTTTGTAGTAGCTAAGTGTTGACTCTTCTGAAGTGCACAATGTGATTTTAAATGTGCATGATAAACTTCCTGATTCTTCTCAAATTAGGGTTAACTCATTTGCCTGGTTAAAACCAAGTATATACCTATAGACTCTGCAGCTGGGTTATGTATGTATGTGCGTTTTGTTTAAATCCTAAGACTTTTTTTTTACTGAAGTATGTGTAAAAAAAAAAAAAAAAACCACAAACCCCCAAAACCAAAAAACCCCCACACAACAAACCAAACAGAAAAACAGTAGCAAACAGACTGGGCTCTGTTTTCCAGCTCTCCAGGACGTTCAGAATGCCTTTGTCTTCAGGTAAATTCAAGTGAAAGAACCTGAGATTGTGGGAGAGCTCAGTTGAGCTAAGGGCAACAGCTGTACCTGTGTAGCATAAGCTCTGCCTCACATCTGGACAGTATTCTGACTGTATGTGGTTCTGCAGTAGTTCCATATAAGAACATCCAAAGGAACCCTTGCTTAAATGCATTTTTGTTCACTCCAGGCCAAACTCATGTGGCTACTGGTTGCTTCTGACCAGGATGCCCTATTGCGATGTTGCAGCTTTGGGGCAGGAACTGAACTTCTCTCTTTGGAGCAGATTAAAACTTTATTTTTAAGACCACGAAATACTGCAATGCCACTGCTGGTAATGATATGTTCTCCTAAAACTGTTTTCAGTGGCTTTGTAGATACTGGACACTGTCTTTCCTTCTAAAACCTGCACTGGCTCTGCTGGAGTCTGAGTGCACCTACTTGTGTTTTACTGGATTCTGGATTCAAAATTAATTTGATGACATCACTTCATAAAAACATCCCTATTCTTTTGGACAGTCACCAGTCATGCAATTTGTGTTCTGCTGGGAAGAATCGTTTCTTCCCCGCTTTCCATGAGGGGAAATTTAAATTTACTCTTAACCCTCTTACAAGAGGCAGCAATAAGCATTATTTCTCATGGCTTGCAGTTTTGCTGTTTGGAAGCTTTTTCTGAGCACAGGCTACACTCTGTCCCAATACATCATCCCCCGAGACCAACAAAACCCATTTACTCCTCTTTTCCCCTGTGCTTTCTGGCACGCGATGTGCAACCAGGGCACGTTGGGGGATTTGTGGCCGCTGAAAAGCTGCTGTGGGCTGGTGTCCCTGGCAGCGGTGCCTTGTGCGGTCTAAAAAGACATTAGGTAGTGAATGGTCAGTACTACTCGCGGAGCACTGCCTGCACCGATCCTGTTTCCTTGTGGCAGGCGGTGGACGCTTCGGCAGAATCACATTGGAAAATGACTGTCGCTTTGGCATTAAGGAGAGTTTCATAGAATCATAGAATGGTTTAGGTTGGAAAGGACCTTGAAGATCATCGAGTTCCAACCCCCTGCCATGGGCAGGGACACCTCCCACCAGCCCAGGTTGCCCAAGGCCACCTCCAGCCTGGCCTTGAACACCTCCAGGGATGGGGCCTCCACAACCTCTCTGGGCAACCTGTGCCAGTGCCTCACCACCCTCACAGGGAAAAACTTCTGCCTCATGTTTAATGTAAACCTGCCCTCTTCCAGTTTAGAGCCATTCCCCCTCGTCCTGTCACTCCATGCCCCAGTAAAAAGTCCCTCCCCAGCTCTCCTGGAGCCCCTTTAGGCACTGGAAGGCGGCAATAAGATCTCCCCGGAGCCTTCTCTTCTCCAGGCTGAACAGCCCCAACTCTCTCAGCCTCTCCTCATCGCAGAGGTGCTCCAGCCCTCGCATCATCCTCGTGGCTCTCCTCTGGACACGCTCCAGCAGGTCCATGTCCTTCTCATGTTGGGGACTCCAGAGCTGGAGGCAGTACTCCAGGTGGGGTCTCCCCAGAGTGGAGCAGAGGGGCAGAACCCCCTCCCTCGCCCTGCTGGCCACACTTCTGATGCAGCCCAGGATGCGGTTGGCCTTCTGGGCTGCGATCGCACGTTGCCGGCTCATGCTGAGCTTCTGGTCAATCAGCCCCCCCAGGGCCTTCTCCTCAGGGCTGCTCTCCAGCCATTCCCCGCCCAGCCTGGAGTTGTGCTGGGGATTGCCCCGACCCAGCTGTAGGACCTGCACTTGGCCTTGTTGAAGTGCAGCCTGTCCAGGTCCCTCTGGATGGCAATCACAGTTTGACACTTGGAGCCCTTAGCAAACCTCGCCGATCACGCCTCAGAGGGCTGGACCCTGCCTGCTGTAGGTGGGAGCATGCGTGGGGCTCATGCGCCATCTGTCCGGTGACAGACGGTGTCCCCACATGCCTCTGAGGGCTTTGCTGTCACATGGGGTGTCCGCTCTAGAGCTCGCGGTTCTCAGGCTGCGCTTGGAACGAGCCCGCCTGGATTTGGGTATTGCCACAGCTCTGTCTTACAACTCCTTCCAGTGACTTCTTCAGAAATCACTCACGGAGCGAGGCGAAGGGGTGCAAATGGCTGATCGCTGTGGTCTTGAGAGCCCCTGGGGTTTTAGGCAGGATTCCTCCGGAGTCGGCTCCAGCCGAGTACTCGGTGCATGGTGCAAATAGTTCGAAAGGCACCGCAGTTTGTACTACGACCGCTTTAGGTGACAGTGTTTAACTTGCGTCCGCCTTCAGCGTTTCTCCCTTCTTACCAAGCCACCGTGGGACTGAACGAGCGTTGAGAGGGCTCCCGCAGTGTCTGCAGTATGACTAGTTCCACTTTCTCCTATACTGTCTTATTAAATGTCAGTGTACTTCTGGAAATACTGAATTCAAGTTTACTTTGTCTTTATGTAATGTGGACGCAGCCTTTCGGGTGGCAGAAGGTCGGCCAATAACTTCTTATGCACTTTGTCATGGAAATAAAATGGCACAGTCTTTGCCCTGTCCCCAGTGCGCCCGTTGGTGCATCAGCCAGAATTAATTCGGCTCTTCTTAACCCCCACGGAAGGGTAGATCCCATCCTTGCTGCCATGAAAACGTCAGTGTTTATTTCAGGGTACTGTCGTAACATCACTTATGTTATCTTTCAGCAGGAAGCAGGAAGGCATGAAATGCTCCTGGTGCAGGTTGTGTGAACGACTATCTGCCATTAGAATAGTCAGGTTTAAAGGTTTCAACCATGATTAATGTCTCGCTGAGCTAGATAATCCCTGTTTTACAGTATTGGTGCACACCGCACTTGAAAAGGCTGCTTCTCTCTCGTGTGAAGTCTTTAAAAGGCAGCTACAGGTCTTCAGGGTCTCTGCTCACCTCTTTGCGACTGTTTCCATCTGAACTCGCAGATCTCTGTTCTTGTTGGAAGGTTGAACACCAGAGTTGTTCAGAAAATGGCGAAGAAAATTGTCTCCTATTAGCAGTGTCATTGCAATAGTGGGTTTATCCTTAATGGGGAAGATTTTTATTCATGCCTGAACTTGGATAGTTTTTCTTCCACTAAATAAACATCTGGTTTGGAAGTAACAAACACCTGCATCTTTGCATTTCACCTTCTTGCTTTGGGACATCAGGTGAATTAACCTGAAAACCAGGTGGCAAGGCACACGGAGAGCCCTGGTTGTTATCAGTGGGTGTCTTAAATTTTGGAGCGCTACTTGAAACACTGAAAATATTGGTTTTCCTTACTTATGCTGACGGTGTTTGCAGGGGGTTACCTTACCTTCCCTGGCTTCTGCTGGAGGCTCTCAGCTCTTTGCTGTGCAAATATCAATTCTGCAAAAAACCTGTTAATTTTTCTGACAAAGCTTTTGAGTTGTAGATGAGCCCTTAGCTCCAGTAACAAACTGGGTTTTACAGAGTTCTCTGCAGATAGTGTGCTTTCCTTAACCAAGCAGCTAATGGACTTCAAATGCCTTTTCTTTTGATGTTTCAGGCTGCTGAGGCTCCCTGTCTCTTTGACCTAATGTCTTCTCTAGAGCTGTGTGTCGCTGAATGTTTTCCAATCTTGAAAGAACAAGCGTTACGGTTTCCTCTCTGCTCCAGGGGAGGAATGTAGAAAAACAATATCCTCCAAAAGAGCTGCCCTGGTTTGTTATCTACCTGTATCTTCCATGGTTACTTGAACGTGGAAATCCGATGGCTCCAGTTAGCCCTGACTTCTGGGGTCATCACTTTATCTTCTCATTTTGTGGGTGTTTCAAAAGCTGGAGCTGCAGTGACCTTGCTGTCTTCTGCCCCATCCGCGTGGAAGCGGGTGATGGCCCATCGCCTTCTGCATCTCCTCCCGCCTTCTCTCCCTGTGGGCTTCCCACCCCTTGGCCTGTACAGCGAAGGCTTGTGAGATACGGGGGTCATGCATGAAATCTGCTTATCCCTCTGTGCCCCTCGCCAATAAACCCCTTGTACGTGCTGCCTTGAATTTTCCTGCATTTCTGCTGTTGGTTTGGGGTTTTTTGCCATGTAACTGAAGGGATATCGTGGAGCCTTGCAGCCCAAGTAAGCCTTGTAGCTGTCTGGTTTGGTGCTGATGCTGCCCTAAACCACGAGTGGATCTGAAAAGGAAACACAGGGTGCTGGGTAGTCCGCTGGCTCTGCGCCGAGTGGTGGGGGAGTGAAGTGTGTGGAGGACGTGTCTTGTGTGAGCACACGTGGAGAGCATCGGTGTTTGTATGGCACTCAGACAGGAATACAGAAGAGTGGAAAGGTGGGAGAGATACAATTTCTTGGTGTCAAAAATGCCCCTTCATTTGGAAGCTTTGACTAGTGGCTTATAAAAACTTTGTCCGTGGCTTATCAGAACTGGGAGACCTCAGAGCCCCTTCCAGTGCCTAAAGGGGCTCCAGGAGAGCTGAGGAGGGACTTTTTACTGGGGCATGGAGTGACAGGACGAGGGGGAATGGCTTCAAACTGGAAGAGGGGAGATTTAGATGAGATATTAGGAAGAAATATTTCACTGTGCGGGTGGTGATCCCCTGGGGCAGGTTGCCCCGAGAAGCTGTGGCTGCCCCATCCCTGGAGGGGTTCAAGGCCAGGTTGGACGGGGCTTGGAGCAACCTGGGCTGGGGGGAGGTGGCCCTGCCCAGGGCAGGGGGTGGACTAGATGAGCTTTAAGGTCCCTTCCAACCCAAACCATTCTATGAAGAAGCCACCTCCTCCTGTGCTGGCAGATTCAGAAATTTGCTTCTCCCTGCTGTATGTCTACTTTGGTTTTTTTTAAGCTGTATTTAAACTTCCAGTCTCTTTCAAAGAGCACTCACCAGTGCTGACACGCAGGATTTGGTGAAAAGCATTTCTGCTGTGTGCCTCCTCTACCAGTGGCAAAATGGGTGAAGTGGAATGCAGAAGCCTTGGTTGCGGTGTTTAAAACAAAACAACAAAAACCAGCGTAGCTCAGCAACCTTACCCCTCGTTGCCGGCTCCCCCAACCAGGTAGGGCGGTACACAGCAGCGGTTTTGGGGTAAGATAGACATGTCTGAGCACTGACTTCAGAGCAGCCGCTGAGGTTTTCTGCCAGGCAGCGTGAATATCTCGCCAACACCCAACAACTCTCTCTTATGGTAACAAGAGAGGCTTCTGCATTTCAAGGTCTATCAAACTGTATTCAAATGAGGTTGTGAGGAGCTGTAAGAGCTTCTGTTCTGCAAGACTTCTCTTCAGAAGAGAAGATTAGCTAGGTGAGTAGCTTCATCATCAGCTTTGAATTCAAGTGAAGGCCCATAGTGTTAGTTCTCATGTCAGGTCAGTGGGCAGCAAATTTCCCACGGTGTCTCTGCTTCAGCTTTCTGACTGATGTGAAAGCTGAAATGGGGAAGAGTCCTTTTTTCCAGCGGCGGTAAAGGAACATGAAAGGTGGTAAGTGTTTTACTACAGGAATAAAGGTTGATAATCCTATCCTGCCTCTAATTATTGGAGGACGAATTTTAGAAGTTGAAGCAGCATTGATATTCTCCTGGTAATCTGACTTAAAAACACTCTTAATTATTAGAAGAAGGCAGAGTTCTTAAATGGTGCTTTAATGAAGGTTTTTCTCATAGTTGGTAGTAAGTATTAGTCGATTGGTGCATGTTCTGGTGACCTCAGTGAAGCTGGTGCATTTAAACAACCTTAAGTATTGTTGGTGTAACGGTGTCCACGGCTAAGGACACTTTTCAGTTGGAGACTTTGTAAATACGGGTCCAGTGGGAACAGTCTGCCACGGCTTTTGTCAGTGCTGTTGCTAAAAGGCTTGCTGTCTCGCCTCTGGCAGCCAGCAGTGCAGATCAGGTTGATGGTTCCAGATCATCCTGAGCAGATGCTGGCTGTCCCCATGCGTCCCAGCACAGGCGCCCAAGGTCTGATGCACCACTGTGGTGGCTTTGGCTCCCGGCATGCTCCTTGCATTAGGAGAACAGCCGGCAAATGTGTGCCTGAGGTGCCGAGCAGTCATCTTGCATTCACACCTTATTGCACCAAATAGTAAAACCTAAAGAGAAGTCCCGTGTTCTAAGCAAAGGTGAACAAATCCATAAAACCACACCATGCAACAGGGGGATTTTGTCTGTACCACACGCTGTCATGAATGCTTGTTTCTTACTTTCCTTTTTGGACTCTCCCTACCTAAGCAGAAGGATGCACCGGGGCAGGATCCCAGGCTGGCACCCGCAGGAGACGCCGTTTCCTCCTTCCCACAGGTCCTATGCGGTACTGGCAGGTCAAAGGCTGCTTTGAACTGTTCCAGCTGCTGCCAGATGGGGAGGCGCCTGTCAGCTCTGGCCTCTCTTTTCTACTGCCACAGGACTGCGCGAAGCTCCTTGGCAAACTCAATTGTAAAACCATTCTGTGTGGGGTTGTGTTTGTTGTTTGTTTGTTGGTGGTTTTTTTTGCAGGTAAGATTATTTTTAGCTGGGATTAGGTCCCTGATCTTGTTCACCACTTTGCCAGCACACGTGGCCGTGCAGCCCGGAGGAAGGGGGATGTGCCAGAGGTGCCGGACTGTCTTTCAGCATCAGCGCGGATGCTTCGGCTCGCAGAAGTTCGGTGCTTTAATTGGACATTCAGTCATTTCAGACAAATGCGGTTTCTTGGCAGTAAGTTAGGTGAAATAACTTGTCTAAGTTTAGTAGCTGGTCGTGTTGGTTTTAGCATGCCTGTGCTTTCATATACAAACACTGAAAGCTCCTCCTCGCAGGCTGGTGTGCCACCTCATTCAAGAGCTGGCTTCGGTTTAGCTCTCTGCCTGTGGTGGCTGTCTGAGGGCTGTTTATTCTTGAGACTTCCTCGTCGGGCAGCCACGCACGGGTTCTGGGACTCTGACCTCCTCCGTGTTTGCTCTCCGGTTGTGTTGCCATTTACCTTCTGGTTGGGAACCAGTGACCTGCACCAGACCAGCACCACCACTGCCTGTCCTGTGCTCTCCTTTCACTGGCTAAATGTAGGCACGACTACTGGGCTTGAACTTGCTAATTTTGTTTCCACAAATACTTATTGGGAGCTTAAGACCATTTATACTCAAAAAAAGCATGTATGTGCAAAGATGACAACTTTGTAGTACTTTGCATACAAATCCTGAACTCTTGTGCTGTGTGGGGGAGGCAAAATGTACCGCCAGGAGCAGTTGAGTAAGTCTTGCTTAATAACTGTCTCTTGCTAATAATTGTCACCTCCTCGTGTCACTTTTGGGTCACTACTGTGTAACCCCTCAGCCTTCTCAAACCTTGAGATAATGCAGAGGGGGTTTTTTTGGAAAAGGCCACTCTGTTAGTGCCCACCTATAGACTCCTGCCTCTCTGCCATCTCATATGCCTGTTGCTGCCAAAGGTGTATTGCGCACAAGCCCTCGCCTGAGAGGTGCTGTTCCACTTTGCTGCTACTGAAATTCAGGGATGTGAGCTGCAAGTCCAGAAGCTTTGAGTTGTTTTGTAGGGATGGTCACTATTGGTTATGACAACAAACATCTATCACAGAATGGTTTAGGTTGGAAGAGGCCTTGAAGATCATCCAGTGCCACCCCCTGCCCTGGGCAGGGACACCCCCCACCAGCCCAGGTTGCTCCAAGCCCCGTCCAACCTGGCCTTGACCACCTCCAGGGATGGGGCAGCCACAGCTTCTCGGGGCAACCTGCCCCAGGGGATCACCACCCTCAAATCCTATACAGCAAACGTCTCCTGGTCTCTGAGGTTGATACAATCCTGTCAAGCTTCTCCCAAACTGTTCTTTTTTTCCCACTTAAAGCTGAGCTTATCAAGCATCTGTGTGGGAGTTGTGGATGTTGGTGGGAACACGGGGTGGTCTGCAGAGTGGTCATGTCTTTCCTTGGACAAGTTTTTAACAAATCCAGAAATGGTTTATTTGAAGCAGCACGTCAGCTTCCTCTCGGCCATATCCTTGAAATGAAACTGTGACAAATACAGACAACTTGGTTCCTGTCTCTGCTGAGTAGTGATATACAACTTCTTAGACCTGTGTCCCTGTTGAGTCTCTCCTCTCCGGGTGTGTATCTTAGCAGAAACAAGCAGTGAGCATCCATGGAGCTGCTGCGGCAGCGTAGCCTGGTGTCCTCCCGTGTCCTCCTCCAAGTTCACGTGAAGTTCCCAGTTGTGCAGTTGCCTAACTGGGTCCTTGAGGTGAAACCTGACTCTTGGATCTCCCCTCTTCACGCTGCTGTTAAAACACATTTGAAGATGGTGTGACATGCTCCAGTCCCAAATGCTGCATAAAATGACAACATGTGCTGGCATTCAATGGCACTTGGTTCCTAATAACATGGACTTGTCCATTCCTTCTTGACCTCATTTCTGGTTAAAGCCTTGAATAGCATTTGGCTAATTGGATGAGTAGAAAAGATACTGCAATCTAGGTCAAGTCCTTCAGCCCCCTCTTGGCTCCTCTCGTTGCTGCCGGAGTGGAAGGGTGTTCTGCATGCTGCCTCTGCCCGGCGCTGCTCTGCGGTGGCTGACTGAGAAGGAATTTCACTTACACTTTGGGTTTTTTATAGCTGACCCACTTCTCTGTAGAAGGTTTGCATCACATAAAGATTATTTCTTGCTGAAGGAGTGTATAAGGAAATTCACAGCTATCGCTGGTGTCTCGCTGCAGTGGGGATTCTCCCCCTGGGGCATGGCCAGAGGGTACGAGGTGCCCGTTAGAGGTGAGGTTGAGCTGTAGTGTAATGGGCAGGTACGGCTGCCCGGCCTCCGGAGCATGCAGCGGGGTGAGCTAATGCCTCTTCAGGTTGCTTTGAGTTCATGGCTCTTAGGAAGTCTAAATTCTATTTCCAGGAAGAAGCCCAAGTGTAAGTGATGATTACGTTTACAGCGTTAGGTTGCCCAATTTTAATTCTTCCTTTATATAAGGGAATAATCAATAGCAAGAACTCGAAAGTGTGTTTTTACCAAAGCTTGCTGAAAACTTGAATGGATTAAGGTGCTCTTTTGTATCCAGTCTTGGAGAATCTCTTGCTTAAACCTTGGTGGACAGATAGCTGTTAAAAGCAAAAAACCCAAAAAAACTCAAAGAAAAAAAAAAACCCAACAAAACCAAACAAGAAATCCCAACCATTTGAAACACGAGTTTCCATGAGGCTTTTGTCCTCTGTAATTTTGAATAGTGCCATGATACGCTCTCATAGTTACATGGGCAGAACTTACCCGATCACTTAGAGCTTTCTTAAGTTGAAAAGTACGGCCGGCTCTTACTGCTGGCACCGCCTGAGCTCTACAAGGAAACTTAACAGTAGTGCTCAGTGAGAGCCGTTTTGTGCTGGATGGATCTGGGGGAGGGGATGTCTTTTTTTAAATTCCCTTAACAAGGGTTTCGGCTCCCGTATTCATGAATGATTCATTGCAGCCTTCGAAGGAGCTGCTTGCCCGTGGTGTAACTGCGTTTTAGTGAGGTGCATGCTAATTTGGTGCCCCGAGAATGCTCTGAAGCTGTTAACTAGTCTTGAACCCTGGTACGTATGAATGAAGGTCTTGATTAATTTTATATGATAAATGAGTGGGTTCCCTGTCATGATGTTCATCCTTCTTTGCCTGGTGATCGGCGCTGAACGTTTTTGTTCAGCAATTGCTGGGTTTCCCGAGGGCCTGGCGTTGGAACCCCCTGGAAGGAGCTCGTTCCTGATGTAATCTGCTGGAAGGGACACGGCAGTGGAAGCGTTCAAAGCGTCGTTTCCAGCTCGTACTTTCTAACAGTACATTTTAGCTTTCTATTAGCTTTTGTGTTTAAAGAAGGACAGCAATGTAACGAAGACGGGCAGATAGCTTGGTGGTGGGGCACTTTTGGGGTGGGAGAAACGGTCGTGTGCTGCTTCAACAGAACTTAATATGGATGCTGTTAGTCCTGCTTAAACTTAATGTGTCTCTTTGGTCAGTAAAATACTAGACCATAAGGAGAACTGTAGAAATTCTTCATACAGGAAGAGTTGGTGAAAGCTGAGCTGAGAAATTCCCATCCTTTCAACTTTCAAGAGCCACAAATCACGAGGCGAGGCAGCGGGGCTGTGAAAAGGCAAGGGGGGAGATTTGCTGACAGCTGAGACTGAAATGGCTTTGCCAGGACTGCTTTTCTTGCTCCGCTGTTCCTGCTGGAATAGACGGACAGATTCCCAGGTGCTGCAGTTTTATTCTCAGCAAAACTTAGGGGCTTGTGATGTGAAACAAGCAACAGGTAATTAGGAATCGTAGATTGCTTCTGCATCAATTTTAGCCTAATTACAATCTGGTGGCTTTAGAGAGGACGAACGGGCAGTGCGTTGACAGCGAAGCAGTGGTGCTGTGGCACTCTGGAGCACTGACTCTTGTGGAGTTGAGTGATACAGAAACCTTTTTCAGAAAGGTTCACTTAACTGTTGGAGGTAGTGGTAATGAAAGAGTACTGAGGGGGGAGTAGGGCTGCTTGGCAGAACTTGCTGCACATGATGCAGCTCAACAGGATAGGCCTAAATACTGTCCAGTGCATTGTAAGATGCAAAGCTTCCCACGTGGATGTCCCAAAGGTACTCTCTGGTTGTGTTGAGCTTGCCCTTACGCAGTTAAGAGGTGAGATGGGTATGGGTGGAGTGTACCCAGAAACTGCATTTTCTGCCCTTTGATCCCCATCGGGCACACTGGTAGGGTGAAAACCAAACAGGATTGCATTGTGTGCATCTGCATTTATGGTATGCTTATTTAAGTAAGCCATGAAATGTCGTGTGCACACCGGGCAGAGGAACAGTAGAAGGTCCTTGTGTTACGAAAGCACTACAGCCTTCACTGGGATGTTGGGCAAGCTTGTCACACACGGGGTTCATGCAGCAGTAACACTGTCTCTCTGATGGGCTCACGGCTGCGTGCAGGAGACCTAAGACCTGCACGTCAGCTACGGAAACAAGCATTGGGCTCAGAACAAGTAGAAGAGCTTCAGGGGTTCCCAAGGTGATAGCCACGGAGTGGGGAGGGAAGGAAGATGCAGCTCTTCCTCTCCATGTGTGTGAGCCAGCACAGAGACCACTGCCGGTGCCAAGACGCGGCATCTTTTCAGCTAAAGACAAACCTGTTTGTTCCGGAGCTGCTGTCTTACCTCCTGTTTCAAGCAGACTTGGCTGCCCGTGTTCTCTCACACAGTTTTGCAACTTTTACTATCTAAAAGTCTTCCTGTCTCTGAATAATCAATTCTTCATCTTTGAGTTACAAAGCTGTCATACTGTAACTTGTCCTCCCTAGAAATATAACTGCAGGAGATGCTCAGGGTAATATATTCTGTTGAACAGGGTGAGTTGTAGTAAGCTGGTAACTTCATCACAGCTGAGTTGGTTTATAAATTCGGTTAGAATAATTTCTCTCAATTCTTAGAAGTTAACTTGCTACTTCTGTCCTTCCCTCCCCGCCAGTCCTGCTTTGGGAAGAGGAAGGCCATACTGTATGGATTTGCTTCAAGCCACTCGGCGTGCTTGCACTTCGTCCTGGAAGCAGACGTGTGGTGGTGGTGGGCTTTCTTCTGACAGTCATACTGGGGGTAAACATTTGAGAAGCATCTATTAAGAGTAGTGCTCAGAGACATGCAGCCAAGTGATGTATTCCAGTATTTCACTGGAGAGAAGTATCTGATTCCCAACAACTTGGTCCTGTTTGGATCGTTACGTGGTGTCTTGGAACATCAGGAGAGCAGAGTTTGTGTGATATCTAATGGTTCAGCTTTCTGGATGGAAATCTTCACTAACCGGAGCTTTGTTCACATGGAGCTGAGGGTGGGTGGAACTGGGAAGGGGAAGAGCAGTGGTGGGCTTAGTGAATTCCCACCTTTTGCTAGCGCAAGGGGGTTCACGGCAGTGTCGTTATAAGCTCCAAAGGAAGAGTAACTTTACTTTTCCTAGTAAGAAGCTGTAGGAGAATGTAGAATGTAAGGAACCATAATTTTCGTCCGCATCTTTTTTAGAAAGAATCTAGATGAAATAGTATATGTGGAAATCCCTCCGAAGCTAAGCCTGGATCTCCAGCTTCTGACTACACCTCCAAGTCAGCACCGTTGCTCGTATTGACAAGTGTAGGCTAAACACAAAGGTGTGAGAGTTGAGGTTCTCATTGCTTTCTTCCTAAGCTGTTTTCAGTTAATCATCAGTCGATGAGTATAATCCTAGGTCTTTGTCTTGTGCTTAAAGATTATCTTCCTGTAGTTTCCCTCTTCTTCTGTCAAAGGATTGAAGAAAGGAATGAGTTTCTGCATTTTGGAGTTATCTGGTGTGTCTGGTATTGTATGAGAAGATATCATAGAATGGTTTAGGTTGGAAAGGACGTCGAAGATCATCGAGTTCCAACCCCCTGCCCTGGGCAGGGACACCTCCCACCAGCCCAGGTTGCCCAAGGCCACCTCCAGCCTGGCCTTGAACACCTCCAGGGATGGGGCCTCAACAACCTCTCTGGGCAACCTGTGCCAGTGCCTCACCACCCTCACAGGGAAAAACTTCTGCCTAATGTTTAATCTAAACCTGCCCTCTTCCAGTTTAGAGCCATTCCCCCTCGTCCTGTCACTCCATGCCCCAGTAAAAAATCCCTCCCCAGCTCTCCTGGAGCCCCTTTAGGCACTGGAAGGCGGCAATAAGATCTCCCCGGAGCCTTCTCTTCTCCAGGCTGAACAGCCCCAACTCTCTCAGCCTCTCCTCATCGCAGAGGTGCTCCAGCCCTCGCATCATCCTCGTGGCTCTCCTCTGGACACACTCCAGCAGGTCCATGTCCTTCTTCTGTTGGGGACTCCAGAGCTGGACGCAGT
>NW_009649585.1:494839-512174 GCF_000708025.1 Charadrius vociferus
ATCAGCCTCGTGGCTCTCCTCTGGACACACTCCAGCAGGTCCATGTCCTTCTTCTGTTGGGGACTCCAGAGCTGGATGCAGTACTCCAGGTGGGGTCTCCCCAGAGTGGAGCAGAGGGGCAGAACCCCCTCCCTCGCCCTGCTGGCCACACTTCTGCTGAGGCAGCCCAGGATCCGGTTGGCCTTCTGGGCTGTGATCGCACGTTGCCGGCTCATGCTGAGCTTCTGGTCAATCATTTCCCCCAGGGCCTTCTCCTCAGGGCTGCTCTCCAGCCATTCCCCGCCCAGCCTGGAGTTGTGCTTGGGATCACCCCCACCCAGCTGTAGGACCTGCACTTGGCCTTGTTGAACTGCATGAGGTTGGCTTGGGCCCACCTCTCCAGCCTGTCCAGGTCCCTCTGGATGACATCTAACAGTTTTAACTCTGTTAAACCGAAGATATGACTCTCTCTAACCAAAGATCTCCACTCCCTAGAGAGACTTGGCGTGTGGTTCAGAGGAGATAAATGTCCCGCTCTTTGCAGATACGGTGGCCCAAGACACTCAGTTCTCTGTACTGTGTCCGTTTAAATAGCATTGCTGACGCTGGTCGGTTTGTGGCTGTGATGTGCAGGTCAGTGTTTGGTGGATTTTTGGAGCGAAACCGTGGCTGTACCAATGTCCAGTACCAAAAATTTAATTGCGTGGATGGTCATCCCTCCTGTTCGGTCTGTGTCTTGTGTACGAGCGTGTGTTGTCTTGCAGCTCTGGGGAGTTCCCCTTGAGGACAGGCTGCTGTTCCGTGGGGCTTAGAGCGAGAAGTGTTGTTGATTTCATTTGAAAAGTTTTCTAAAAACAAGGTGAAAGCTTTGATGTAGAGATGAGATTGCTTTGGGTTTCGGGGTCAACAATGTTGGAAAACGCATGCCAAACTACTCCCAAAGCAGCCAACCCCGGATAATCATGTTCAGAGGCTGGTTGGTTTGTTTGTTTTTAACTTTTAAACCCCTCCTATTTGCACTTAATGCTGATATATTGGCACACTGATTCTTGTAAACTTTTATTACGTGAGCTCTTTGATTTTGATGGTTCCTGTCCCATAGCTCTGTGCTGGGGTCACCAGCCTTACCTAAGCCATCACTGCTGCTGGTCACCGCGGGTCCTCTCTGAGGTCCACATCAGGGATGGAGGCTGCTCCCAACTGTGGGCTGGGCCACCCATGAGAAGATGCATGCTTCACCTGCACTTCCAACCCCATCCATCCTCCTCCTCTGTCCTGCTGGTTGGGACCTGGTTGTCCTCATCACTGGCTTGAGCAGCAAGTTCAGATTCGTAGTAGAAATATGTTCCTTTAAGGTTAAGAGGGCACCTGCCTATGGGCAAATCCTTGCTGTATAGGGAGGTGATGGAGATGTGTTGGGAATCCTTGAGCCTGCGTTTCATTCTGGAAGTTTGGAATGCTGGCAGCGTGGCCAGAGCTGAGCGTTCTTCTGGATCCTCTTGCAGTAGCTTGACCTGCAAGCAGAGTATGGACTTTGAGCTGGAGTTCAGCAAAAGCACAATAAGAGAGATGAGCCTTGAAGTAATTTCTCTTGTCAAATTTGCTTTCCTTTTATAATATCTCTTGCCTTGAAACATCTTCCACTTGGGTGTTTCCCTGTTTTTATCATGCATTCCAGAATTGCCCCTCTGTTTTAAAGGGATACTGTAATGACAAGGATTTCATGCAGCAGCAAGAGCCCCAACTCCCGTTACTCCCTTGCTCGTGGTGGGTCTCTGATACACCTGAAGTGCCCCTCACTTCTCTCCCCTTAGCTAAAGAAGAAAACAACATGTCTGCTTCAACAGTTTGGATCAATTGGAGCTTATGTTTTTGTTCTGTAACAGCCTGGGGAAAATGCGGTTTTGCTTATTCTGCTGTAGATTTGAGGTGTGACACCATCTTCCCCTCTTGCCAGCGCTTGTAAACGAGCGATGTCTGGGAAATGTGGAAAAACTGAACTGCTTAGAAGAGCAAAGGTTTTTAACGTGTTTTGCTGGAGACTTGCAAAACCTACCTTGCTTCTGAAATGTAACGCTTTCAGTTTGATTGCAGGTGGTGTGAACAAATCTTTCACACCATAAATAGTGTAAGAGTAAGAAAGCTGCCTTGCTTCCAAGCTGTGAAATTAGGAAATATCTTTTCATCTGATGATCCTGTTTTCTTGGAAACCTTTGCAGAAACCAGGACAACTTCAGGGTGCAAAGCTATGTGAGTTCTAATTGACAAGCGGCTGAATATGAGCCGGCAGTGTGCCCAGGTGGCCAAGAAAGCCAACGGCATCCTGGCTTGTGTTAGAAATAGCGTGGCCAGCAGAAGTAGGGAGGCGATTGTGCCCCTGTACTCAGCACTGGTGAGGCCACGCCTCCAGTATCGTGTCCAGTTTTGGGCACCTCAGTAGAAGAGAGATCTGGAGGCGCTGGAGCAAGTGCGGAGGAGGGCACCGAAGCCGGTGAAGGGCCCAGCAAACAAATCCTGTGAAGAGCGGCTGAAGGAGGTGGGACTGTTTAGTTGGAGGAGGAGGCGGCTGAGGGGAGACCTCATCACTCTCTACAACTCTTTGAAAGGTCACTGTAGAGAGGTCAGTGCTGGTCGCTTCTCACAGGTAATTGAGACAAGCGAGGGGTCTTCTCTCATGAATGACAGAACGAGAGGGAATGGCTTCAAGCTCCAACAGGGGAGATTTAGACTGAACATTAGGAAAGAATTTTTCACAGACAGAGTGGTCGGGCACTGGAATGGGCTGCCCAGGGAGGGGGTGGAGTTCCCATCCCTGGAGGTGTTTAAGAGCCGTTCAGATGTGGTGTTGGGGGATATGGTGTAGGGGAGAACTCTGTAGAGTAGGGTAGGTGGTTGGACTCGGTGATCCCAAGGGTCTCTTCCAGCCTAGACAATTCTATGATTCTATGACTATAAAATAGATAACTCTTAATGGGTTTTGTTACCAATGAGCCAACTAGAATATTTCGGCACCTAAGGTGGCATAACTTGAGCATCAGTGACACCATCTCAAGTGTACGGCTTCACCTATATTGAACACTGACCCTTTTCTGTAGTAATAGCTAGGCTCAAGTAATGAGGGTTTTTTTCAGTAACTGATGTTGGCACTTGCAGGTTTGTTCTTTGGATTCATCTTGGTTAATGCTGAGCGTAGTACAAAGGTAGTTTACAAATTCTGACTCTGAAGCTTAAAATGCTTCTGGAACTCAGTTCTGTGCAGATAGTAGTAGTAGGTTTTATTTATTTACACACAGTAACTAAAAAAGGACTCAAGTGAAAGATCTGATATGGGATTAAAAGGGCAGGTGAGACAGGAGAAGGTACTTAAGGTGCATCTATTTTTTTTAAGTCTCTTTAATCCTTTTACCTGGTTCTTCTGGATCAGCTTGTAAAGCAGCACAGTTATTACTGCATCTGAAGGTGGGAACTGCTTTGCTTATCTAAGTAGGCTGAGAGTTAGTATTAAACATCTTTCTTAAAGAGCGTGAGATGACAACTGTTACCGGGATAGTGCGCATTACTCTTGCTCCTGTGTAGCCAAAGCTAGTCATTCTATCAGGTTCACCTCAGGTGGTGGCTGCCCAACACAAGAAACTTCGATCCTACAGTGCAGGATTAGCTAAAGTTAGCAAAACCACAGTGAGCCACAACTGGCATGGAGCAACGCCGGGGCTGATGTCACTGGGCTGCTGTTGGCCTCTGCGCCTCTTCTTTAAAGACAGTTGTGGATAAAAGTGTGCCGGTGTTGTGGCTTGTGCAGATGTAAATGTTCGTTACGCCTATTGGGGGTATTTGCAGCGCTTGGCATGCTGTTTGAAGTTATTTGATGGAGGGCTGCATGCCTTTGGAGAAGACAGAACTGGTGACTCAGAGCCCCGTGACCACTTTGAGGGGTGGATTGTCCAACCTCTTCATTTCTCCGTTGTCCTTGGGTCTGGTCGGGGATCAGGTTGCACAGGAGCTGTGTGTGCTTTGAGGTTTTTGGGAAGCATCTGACCACTGTAAACAAGTCTCTAAATTCTTGTGCAAACTTTCTGCTGTTGGAAGAAGCCATAACTGCTCAACCAGAAAAGTTGTTTTTCCAGATGAGCTCGTCTAGACTGAGTTTAAGTATCGGGTGAGTTTCCTAAAGCTTGGACATTTCTCATGATTTTGCTGTACCTAGGACGAGAGGAAATGGCCTCAAGTTGTGCCAGGGGAGGTTCAGGATGGATATTAGGAAAAATGTCTTCCCCCAAAGGGTTGTCCAGCACTGGCACAGGCTGCCCGGGGCAGTGGTGGAGTCGCCATCCTTGGAAGCGTTTAAAAGATAGGCAGACGTGGTGCTGAGGGACATCGGTTAGTGGTGGTTTGGAAGTGTTGTGTTGGTGGCTGAACTTGATGGTCTTCAAGTTCCCTTCCAACCTAGATCATTCTATGATTCGATAGTTGCTTAGTGTTCATGGGATGTTTTCAGTGATCCAAAAGCCTTTTGACAATGACCTGTTCCTGTTCATGCTTTTGCAATAGCGGCACTGTTTTATGTTTCCTTGACAGATTTCATCTTGAACTTGCAGATGATGAAAGGGTTTTCAATACCTATTTTACAGGATAGGATGGGTGAATCTGAGGACCCTTTTCTGCAGTTATGCCTTATGTCCAAGATACAGGTAGACATTTAGACCAAAATCCATAAAACTTTGAATCTGTACTTCTCTTCCTGACCGTAACTTACTTTGTGTTAGACTTGCAATGTCATGTGCTAGTTTTTCCATTATTAGGAGGTGAAGGATCTTTTAGAATAGTTTTCCCCTTCTGCATGCTTCTGCATCCTTCTCTCCCTCCTTCCCACGTTTCCAGTTATAAGCGAAAGTCTGAGATTCCTTCTTGCAGTGTACCTGATTAGATTACATGGATCACTACTTCTATAGATACTTTCTGAAGGCTGTTTCTATCATCTTAAGAATGTCTGTATTGTCTAATCAAATTGATCTATCGTGGACCTGTTGGAGCGGGGCCAGAGGTGTCCCCGGAGATGCTGGGAGGGCTGGAGCCCCTCTGCTGGGAGGAGAGGCTGGGAGAGGTGGGGGGGTTCAGCCTGGAGAAGAGAAGGCCAAAAAGGGGAGACCTCAGAGCCCCTTCCAGTGCCTAAAGGGGCTCCAGGAGAGCTGGGGAGGGACTTTTTACAAGGGCATGGAGTGATAGGATGAGGGGGAATGGCTTCAAACTGGAAGAGGGGAGATTGAGATGAGATATTAGGAAGAAATTCTTGGCTGTGCGGGTGGTGATCCCCTGGGGCAGGTTGCCCCGAGAAGCTGTGGCTGCCCCATCCCCGGAGGTGGTCAAGGCCAGGTTGGACGGGGCTTGGAGCAACCTGGGCTGGGGGGAGGTGGCCCTGCCCAGGGCAGGGAGGTTGGAACAAGATGGCCTTTAAGGTCCCTTCCAACGTAAACCATTCTATAAATAGTGTCTTGACAATAGATAATAACAGATGGCTAAGGAAAATTCTTTCTAAAAAAAAAAAAAAAAGCAAGTGTGGAGTGATTCTTGATTTCTCTTGGGTTCCTCAAAATATTCTCCCAGCTGTCTTTGAGTGGAGTTCCTAAACTGAGGGTATTTGACTTTGTATGAAGAACCGCTGCAATTCCCCCATTCCCAGCCATGCATTGTTGAGCACTCGCAATAGTCTGTGGATAGTGGTTCACAGCCTGATTTGGGAAACACCTCCTGTGGATTTAACCCGGTCAGCTGGAAAGCACGGGGAACATAAAATTACATGGTCATACTTAACTTCAGTTCTTTAGTGACTGAATTGACTTTTTTGATTACTTGAGGAAGGTCTATATCAGAGAATCACAGTGTAGCTGAAGTTCAAAGGAACCTCTGGAGACTGTCTAGTCCAACTACTCTGCTGGCAGTGAGGTTCCTAGGACATTGTCCAGTCCCAGGATGGAGACTCCACCGCTATGCTAGGCAGCCTTGTCCAGTGTTTGACCACTTGCAGAATATTAATTAAAAAAAAAAAAAAAACAGAAAAAAACCCAAAGATCACCACACGTAACTTGTGCCCACTACCTCCCGTCCTTCCAGTGGATACCGCTGACGAGTCCAGGTTGGTTTTCTTTACAACCTCCGATCAGGTGCTTATACGCATTGATAAGGTCCCCTTGGGCTGTGCCTTCTCCTGGCTAAACAACCCCAACTCACTCAGCCCCCCCCCCCTACAAAAGGTGCTCCTGTCTCTTACAATGATCTGTGTGGCCATTTGCTGGACTTCCTCCAGTCTGTCTGTCTTGAACTGGGGAGTCCGGGACTGGGCACAGCACTTCAGGTGCTGTCTCACCAGTGCTGAGCAGAGGGGGAGGATCACCTCCATCAGCGTCCTGCCTCCGGCAGCCCAGGGTGCCAGTGGCCCCGTTTGCCTCAGGGGCGCACTCATGGTCAACAAGGGCTTGTTCTTCTCCAGTTGCAGGACTTGGCTTTTCCCTGTGGACTTGAGAGGAGGTTCTGTCTGCCTGTTTCTCCAGCCCGTCAAGGTCCCTCTGAATGGGGCACAGCCATCTTCTGTGTCAGCTGTTCCTCCTGGTTTTGTATTGGTTGTGAACTTGTTGAGGGCGCACTCTGTGCTGTCATCTGGGCATTAATGGAAAACAGGTTTGGACCCAGTACCAGCCCCAATGTTTTGAAGGTTGTTTTTTTTTACTACTTGCTGCCAAATGGCAGATAATCAGATGGCAGATAATCATGTCTATGAAGACTATTTAAAAGTCTTTCCTCAGTAGAGACGTGGCCAGTTTGGTTTGGGTTTTGTGAGCAAAGCAACACCTTAAAAGTCTCAAGCTGTGTTGTTAGCAGCATTAATTTGAGGGAGTTTGTCTTTATTGGTGTGTTGGGTGGGGAGAGGGGCATAATGAAGTTTCTCATCCATCTATTGACCTGCTGGGGTCAAGAGTCAATGAAGGGTCTAGACGTTGAGGGCTCAGTCTTCTCTCCCAGTGGACAGGCAACCTCTTTGGCTACTTGTGTGTTCCTGAGTAAGTGTCTTGAGGTACAGAATTTGCATTATTTTGAAGTTGGCACTAATGGCTAACCTGGAGTTACAAACACTTTTCTTGTGCGTTTGAGAACAGACCAATTGGCATTGATCTGTTCTTGCAGTACCCAGACTGGTGGCACTACAGTAGTGGCTCCAGCAAAATGCCACAGTTCTAGCCTTAGAAGCCACCCGAGAGTCACGTCCTCAGGTGAATATTCTTGTACATGCAGCCCAATGCAAAATAAACTGGAGTTTGCACTATGATCTGGCAGATAAAACTATCTTTCAAGGATGCTGAGAGATAAGAATTTATAAGGCATCTCTGAGCAGAATGTTAGATGAATCAAGTCAGTAAAATCTATGTTGGGTGCATGATGCTCTCTGTAGTTACCCATGCAGAGCTATGAGCTTCATTTGCAAGACCAGCAACACACGATTGCCTTTTGGTGATTCTGTTAATATGTTCTTTGCTTTTTTGGGCTTTCTGTTCAGAAACAGCATGTTCAAGCTGGGGAGGCAAAACGAGCAGCCCAAATACCATTGGGGAGGGTGCTTGCAGCTGTGTCACCCACAGAATAGGTCATCTTCCGGTGCTGTATTTGCTATAGCCTAGTGTTACTCATGCGTAGTCTCGAAGACGGATAACTGTAGGCAAGAAGAAAAAATAATCACAGAATCACAGAATGGTTAGGGTTGGAAGGGACCTCTGGAGATCATCTAGTCCAACCCCCAATGTTGGTCTCGTTACTACTGGGGCACCTCTAATCAATTTTATTTCTAATCTGTCATCTTCCTGATCCATGTTCTTTGGTGTATTCTTACAAAAGAGAGTTCGCCTCACTCCAGGACCTCTAACACCATCAAGCTGAGTTAGCAAAAAGAGTCTCTGCCACTCATAGCAGATTACTTCTTCAGTTGGCACAACAGCGGTGGGGACACCACAGGATGTCAGTCCCTGCACTGGCTGAACACCCCACCGCCCGTACATGAGAGGCCCTGTCCCAGACACGTAGGAGGTCCAGGACTGCAGGGAGTGCCTGGTGCTCCTCCTGGAGGCCAGGGTCGAAGATGATGGCAGCTTCACCAGCGGAGCATGGGCTCTCCTTGGGTTTCTGGGTGAACCACCAGTGGGCAGAGGGGGTGAGCAGACTGTGCAGCACTAGGGAGGACAGATGGGAGACTACCTGATGATCTGCAGAGATGTGGCAGCGCAACAGCCCAGGCCCCACACTGCTCAGGAGATAATGAAACAGCTGCGTTAGGGGGTCAGGGGCACTGTTGAAGATGGAAGTGTTGGTTATTTTCAGCAGCAAAAAGTCTTCCTCTGCCTGCAGCTGTTTGGATGGAGAACAAATATAGGGTTCTGGCACCCCAAGAGGAGCACTTGGTTCTGACAGACTGGCTATTTTTGGGCTGGTTGTGCCTGAAGCAGTCTTGCTGCCTTGGGAAGTTTGCTTGCCAGGTGGTTGGATCCAGGATGTTGCAGAGAAGTTGGTAGAGTTCTTCTGGTTTGTAGACTACTACCCCTACTACTACGTGCATACGGGCACCTGTAGGATCAAGGATAGTTTGGTTGGAAGAGACCTTGAGAGGCCGTAGTCTAATCATCTGCTCAAAGCAGGGTCAGCTTGAGGTCAGACCACATTGCTTGGGGCTTTATGCAGTCAGGTCTTGATGAAAACATCCAAGGATGGAAATAGCGCAGCCTGTCAAGTTTCTTGGCTGTCCTCATCGTGCCGGTGTTGCTCCCTGTAATCACTTGGCACCTCTTGTGTTTCAGCTTTTGCTCAGTGTCTCTGATTCTTCCAACTAGGCACCACGGTGAAGAGTCTGGCCCCATTTTTACAACCTTCTCATAGGTACTGGAAGGCTATTATGATGTCTGACCCTCAGCCTTTTCTTTTTTTCTTTCAGATTTCTTCAGTGTCCAGGCTGAAGTCCTCTATCCCATAACTCTTCTTACAGGGGAAGTGATCTACTCCCCTGAGCGTATTGGGGGGCCTACTGCTGATGCTCCCCTGCCTTTATCCCTCTCCCTCAATTAATCAGCATTGTCCCTATATTAGAAAAGGAAAAAGATCTCCCAAAGGAGACCTTGAGCAGATCGAAGGTCATTGCCAGGCCTTGGGAGCAAGCATGAGAGGTCTGGGGGCCCAGGTGGTCTCCTACATCCTGCTGGGGAATGGAAGAGCCTTGGGCAGGAAGCAGATGTTTTCTGAGCATCAGCTTCTGCCTGCGCAGTCGTGTTTGTAGGCAGGTTGCTTGTTTTTATGACCATGGGACTCTTGAAGGAATGAAGACTGCTGGTGGGAGATAGGATCCATCTGCTGAAGAGGGACAAGGACGTCTTTGCCAACATGGTTGCTAACACGGTGTGGAGGCTTTGAACTAAGTTTGTTGTGGGATGGAGACTGAAACCGGGAGACAAATGTAGGAGGAAGGGAGGCACCTGGGGGTCTGTGACAAAGAAGACTCACTTCTGCAGAGAAACTCTTGCACCTCCCCAGCACACCCGTGGGCCACTCTGAAATGCGTGTTTGTAGATGCATTCGGAATGGGATGTAAGGGGTTGACGTCTGTGTGCAGTTTTGATACAAATAATTTAGTTCCCTCTTGATCAGTTCTTGTTACATGCAGAGCCACAATGTTGGTGAGATTAAACTCGTGGAGAGATGGATGATCGGAGTGCTCTGCATGGAAGGAGAGACATGGAAAATGAAGAAGGGTTTGCCTTCTGTGCTAAAGAGCAGCTTTAGGAATGTGCAGAGCTGTGGTGTAAAAGTGATGACTCAATTGGGAGCTTATCAGTTAAGTTCAGAGGGGAGGGTGACAAAGGGGACATGGTGGTGGTTGTTAGCTGCCGGCCAGCTGATCAGGGAGAGGAAGTAGAAGAACCCTCTTTAGACAACTGGATAAAGCCTTATGAATGGAGGGTTGGTTCTGACTCTGTCCTGGCGTCTGCTGGAAGCACAAGGTGATAATAGGGTACAACCGATCTTGGAGGCCTCTGGAATTGCTTCAGGACAACTTTTTGAGCCAGGTGCTGGACAAACTGGGCTAGAGGAGGTCTAGCAGAGTGAGGAGAGCTCATTGGAAATATGAAGAGCGGCGCACAAGTGTCACCTTTGGTGTCAGTGACCATGAAATGAGAATTTCAGATCTTGTGGGAAATGAAGAAGTGAGTAGAAGGATAAAAATGTCTGGCCAGGAGGGCTGGTTGATCTTCAAGAGCAGCCTTCTCAAGGCTCGGGAGTGGTCCATCATGATTTGCAGGAAGCCAAGCAGGGGTGGCAGGAGGCCAGACTGATCATCTCGCTGAGCTCGACTACAAGAAAAAGTCCTATGGAAGGAAGATGTGGGAACAGGTTACCTGGGAGAAACACTTAAAGCATCCCGTGGGCATGCAAGGATATAATTAGTAAAGCTTTTCTTCCTTTCTGCTCTTAATGATGAGGTTCTGTGGCCGAACACAGTATTAACTTGCATCGCAGTTCTGCCTAGTGAAAAACTAATGAAATGTGTTGCTGTCGCTATAGGTGTGAGTGAGATGGGACTTGACAAGAGTGAGTCTATGTAGTGAAAGTCAAGAGGAGGACCCAGTGCCCAAGAAGAAAAGTGCACGTACAGAATTGTGAAAAATGGCAAATGCCCTAAAGTTCCTCGTTAACGGAATCATAGCACTACTTTATTTTTCTCCTCATTTGTTTTGCGAGCTTCAATGGCAAGGTTGACACCAGAGGTGGGAATTGAGATAGCTTTGACTCTTCTTGCCCTCCGGGGGTTTTTGGCACACTCTGCAGGACAAGCTTTCGGGTTTTGTTCCAGGTTAATGGTATCTAAGTATACTGACTCTTGGCAGTGCTGAGCAAACATGAATTGGGAGCTGATATAAATCCGTAACCTGTGGTGGCCTGATTTACATCACTCTTCAACCACCTTTATTTCCTATCCTTTTGCTGTGGGCATCCTTAGTTACAATACAGTGAGAAACGAGGTGGAATGAGTCACCGAGGCTGATACTAGAGTAAGTGTAAACAAATCCCACTTAAATCTGTTTAAAACTCCCTTTTTTTTTTTAATACACCTGCTACTCCCGAAATCCCCGAAGACAGATGCTGTGCTCCAGAGAGCGCCTCCTGGCAGTCAGCCGCCTGCAGCTTTGGGGATAGCGTAGGTGGCTGTGGAAGTCAGGCTTTAATGCAGCTTAACGAGACTTTCACACGAGGAGGACATCGAGTGGGGCTGCAAAGCTAAAGATGGTGCTAATGGTAGGTCTTTGTTCCTCTAAGCAGAGAGATGCTGCAGTTCAGCAAGGTCTTTTCAGAGCCCTTTCCGAGAGAACTAAATCTGCAGCCCTTCAGGATAGCTTGGATGTTCCTGGAGGGAGTAAGGAGCGGGGCTTCGGGAGAGGCCGTGTGTTCTGCACAGCTCCTGAACAGAGAAATTCAGACCGGTTATTTCCTTCTGCAAAGTAACTTGTGGGGTTTTATACTTCACATATGGAGGGTTTGTGTTCTGGCTGAAGATGTCACTCGGCACTGGAGGGTTGATGTGCTGGGCATGGGTCAAAAGCGGATGATTAAGAAGGAAACGAGGCATTTCCTGCCCAGCCCCCCAGCACCAATATTGCTTAAAATATCCAAATGACGTGTAGAAACTGGCATCTTCCTGCAGAAGTCTGCAGCATCTCTGTCTGCTGTTGTGGGTTGTGCCTTTGCATCTTAGCCCTCTGGAAAGGGAGGTGAGTGCTGGTTTGGCACTGGGGCGTGCACAGGGCGGGCTTCGGGAGGAGCCGGAATGTATTTGACAATTTAGTGTAGGAACCATTTTCGGAGACCATAGTTACGAACTTTAAGCCTGAATTGTGTGCAGAGATTTTCAAACAGCCCTAGCAGTATTAAACGCCAAATGTCCTTAACCTTCTTTAGTACTTACAACCAAACTGCTCAGTAGTTGTTTCAGCTTTGCAAACATGAAGGATTTGGTTTTTGGAAGTCTCGTATCTGAGGTGCCTCGGCAGTTCCTGAAGCACTGTGCTGGTGACGCTGATGGCTGTGAAGCCACCCTGTTGCTGTGGAGCATTTCATTCTCCTTAGGAAATGTTACGTAGGGGCAGTGCTTTTGAAATAAAACTTGGGAATTGCGCTGAAGTCTGTCCTTTCGCCAGTCTCCTGGAGTCTCTTTGCTCCTTACCTTCTTCAGGTGGAAGGGGTGCTCGTGAGATGTGAGAAGGCCGGTAGTTCTTCCTTGGTTGTATCTTTGGAGGTGTCCAAACCATTAAATGTAGTTTTCTGTGCAGTTGAACATTAAGGTGAAAATGCAAACGAGTAACTTCCTCTCCATCTGCTTTTGCTTGCCAGGTCCTGGAGAAATATCCTAATACACCTATGAGCCATAAGGAGATCCTTCAAGTCATCCAGAAAGAAGGACTGAAAGAAATCAGGTGAGTTAAGTACCCACTCCAATAAACACATTCATACTTTGGTTCCAGCTTAGTTTAGTTTACTGTTAACCCCTATCTCATAGGTATTTTGGGGACTGAAATGTTAAATAGCTGTAGAATTGGACTCTAGGTCCGGTTTGCAAACAAGCTCTCAAGTCACTGGCACGGTGGGGGTCATACTCGGTTTCCAGGGATGAGCTGCACCCCTCTTGTTGCAGCTCTTGGGTAACTAGAGTTAGAGAACTAGACCTCATCAGGTAGTTCAGACTTCATTACTTTTTTTCTTTTCTTTTTTTTTTTTAAAGGTGAAATAAAAAGGTGAATAGTCAGCTTAATGAAAAGAACCTAAACTTAAATTTAAATCTATCCAGGAAGTAAAAAAGCAGCCTCGCTTACAAATCTTTATTGCGAAAACTTTGTCTCATGCTGTTTTCTTAGTGGTGTCTGGAGGAGTGTGTGGTTCTGCTCTAGTGATCTTCCTCTTCCCCCCAAGGAGCAGAGTGAGTCTTTGGCGTGCTGGGCAAAGGATTCGGCAGTACTGATGTGCTTTAGAGAAGCAGAACAACTCGGATGACAACTCTTGAAGTGCGGTTTCCATAGCTTAATTCTTGAGTCATATGTATTTCCCAGAGACAGACAGGTTTATTTGTTGAGATAAGGAACAACTATCCATATGAAGAAGAAAATATTTATACTTCTGTTTTCTAAAAGTACAGAAAAACAGGGAGGGAAGATGATTGGATTTGCCGGTTCATCTGTCATGGAATGAAATAACCATCCTAAATTTGACTTAATTAGGTTCTCCACTCCATTTTGCCAGTTTAATACATCTGCTTTGACAGAAATATTCAAGGGCCCAAGTGCAGAAATTCTGCTGTCGATAACAAGATCTTCCACTCAAGTTCTGGATAACACAAAGGTTGTTTCCTTTTTGGAAAAGTCAATTTATCTCAAAGTAAGGAAACGAGTACACTCATTTAGTTCTTAGGAAGGTGACAAAAGTGGGGCATAGTCCCTGCCCTGAGGATGCACTTTGCTTTGGGGCAGCACTACAGTCAGTCAGCCTTAGGACAGCTTCAGTGTCATGTCAAATACTGTCAGTCCATCTGTGGTGTATCTGCACACAGCGACTGCCCCCCTCAGCCCCTCCTGCGCTCCCAAGGACAGGAGTGCAGCTGTGTGTACTGGTGGGCTCACTGGTGGCAACGCACAGGTCCCGCAAACATCCAGGCACTTAGATCATAGAATCATAGAATCTTTATGGCTGGAAAAGACCTTTAAGATCATAAAGTCCAGCTGTTATCTAACACTACTGGGCCCACTTCTAACCCATGTCTCTGAGCACCATAACTGGACGGCTTTTAAATACCTCCAGCGATGGTGATTCAACCTCTGCCCTGGGCAGCCTGTGCCAGTGCTGGACAACCCTTTGGGTGAGGACATTTCTCCTCATCTCCACCCTAACCCTCCCCTGGTGCAACCTGAGGCCGTTCCCTCTCGTCCCATCGCCTGTTCCTGGGGAGCAGAGACCGCCCCCCCCTCGCTGCCCCCTCCTTTCAGGGAGCTGTAGAGAGTGAGAAGGTCTCCCCTCAGCTCCTCTTCTCCAGGCTGAGCACCCCCAGGGCCCTCGGCCGCCCCTCACCAGACGTGTCCTCCAGACCCCTCACAGCTCCGTTGCCCTTCTCTGGACACACTCCAACACCTCAATGTCTGTCTTGTCCTGAGGGGCCCAAAACTGAACACAGCACTCGAGGTGGGACCTCACCAGTGCCCAGTACAGGGGGACCATCACTGCCCCAGTCCTGCTGGCCACACTGTTCCTGACACAGCCCAGGATGCCGTTGGCCTTCTTGGCCCCCTGGGCACACTGTGGGCTCATGTTCAGCCACTGTCGACCAACACCCCCAGGGCCTTCTCCGCCGGGCAGCTCTCCAGCCGCTCTGCCCCAAGCCTGCAGCGTCCATGGGGTTGGTGTGACCCAAGGGCAGGGCCCGGCCCTTGGCCCTGTTGAACCTCACACCGTTGGCCTCAGCCCATCCATTCAGCCTGGCCAGGTCCCTCTGTAGAGCCCTCCAGCAGATCGGCATTGTTGATTGTTGAGGCCCCATCCCTGGAGGTGTTCAAGGCCAGGCTGGAGGTGGCCTTGGGCAACCTGGGCTGGTGGGAGGTGTCCCTGCCCAGGACAGGGGGTTTGGAACACAATGATCTTCAAGGTCCTTTCCAACCTAAACCATTCTATGATTCTATGACAATCCTGCCCAACTTGTCGTCATCTGCAAACTTACTAAGGGTGCTCTCAATCCCATCATGGAGATCATTAATAAAGATATGAAATGGGAGCAGCCCCAACACTGAGCCCTGGGGGACACCACTTGTCGCAGGCCACCCAGTGGATTTAGCTCCATTCACCACCACTCTCTGGGCCCGTCCACCCAGCCAGTGTCTGATCCAGCAGAGCGTACGCCTGTCCAAGCCTTGGGGAACCAGTTTTTTCATGGGAATGCTGTGGGGAACAGTATCGAAGGCTTTACTGGAGTCTGGGTAAATAACATCCCCAGCTGATGTGGTGAACCTCTTTAGCAATTGAGTGGTCTTTTTGGGGCAGAGCCTGAGGCAGCAACTCAGATGTGGCATGAAACAGTCTGTGGCTGCCCAGGCCAGATTTTGGACTGAGCAGCCAAAAAAAAAAAGCAGAACAGAAATGCCACGGTGCCATGTAGTCTGTCTTGATCTCAAGTGCTCATTTTAGAGTCATTTTGGGGATTTAGCCTGAGCTGGTAATAAGTTCTTTCCCCCTCTAAAAGAGCTGCTGCCGAGCATCAGGACAGCACAAACTTCTCAGGATCTTAAATCCCAAGAGATGCTGGTGGGAGCAGATGGGAAACTCAATTTCTCTCGTTCAACTATCCACCTTACTGACATCGCTACATCGGGGTGCTGTGTGGTCCTCTTTGCCCTGAAATGTTAGGTAGGTGTAATAAAGCTTTATTTAGTTTAAGACCTAAAAGGTTGTCAGTTCTTGAGCAGTCCAGTTCCAGTTAATGCCAGTACTGTGTTTGTGGCTGGATTGGGCTTCCTATAAGCCCTGCGACAAGATGGGCTTAACATAAGTCAGCATTTATTAGAAGAAAAATCATGTTAGAGAAGGTAGAAGAGCTGCCAGCTGAGCATGCCGAGCTCATCAGAGTGTGAGTCCTCTTACGCGGAGGCTCAGGCAGGAACCGGCGGCAGAGCCCGTGGCCGCAGACGGCAGTTTCCCTGCACGTGGCCGCCTCCAGGCAGCAGGCGGCTGCCGGGCTCGGTGAAGCGGTGTATAGGTTCACAGGCAGGACCTGGGCTTTTCTTTTAGTGTGTATCAAGGTATGTGAGTTTCGAATTGTTTCTCAGTGCAATTTGCTTTTAATAACCAAAATGGAGATATTTTTTTTTTTTGGGCAGTAAACTATTTACACAAACCACATAATCTTTCAACTCTGTTTTGATTGCAGCGCTGCTTTTAATGCAGCATCACATCCTTAGATATATCGAACTTTTTTTAAACCTCTGATTTCCAGGTAGAGAATGGTTTTAGAAGAAGTGGTAAATGACTTTCCTGTGGACGCGCTGAAAGGAGGCAGGAGTGGGGAGCCCCACTAGTGTCCACAGGCATTTCTCTCTCTGGCCACCCAGCAAGTCCACCTCCCCTCTGCTCTGAGTCCCGGTGCGGGCTGCCCTCGGCCAGCTCTTTGGGAGGAAGCTCAAGGGCATGTTGGAAGAGTTGAGAGGACTCACCAGTATTGTTGTAGAGCATTTGGAATTTCAGGGTAAAAGGGTGGCAGTTGAGACGAGCGAGGAAAAAACAGCAACGGTGATTTCTGCTACATGCGGGCCAGTGTGACTATTTTTCGGACAAGGCTAGGGCTTTCATGAGATGTTTTTTGTAGAAATACAGACACCTGGGGTGATACTGGCTGGTTATCTTACCTGTAGTAATAATTTTATCCTAGTACTCAAATAAGTAATTTTAATCATGAGATTTTTAAAGGTCAGCCCAGGACCAGTACTCTGAGGTGTCAGTTCTGGAGACCTGGGGCACCCTGGAGCTAGAACTATACTTTTTCACGTGATCTGTCATCTTAATTTTCTCATTTTGCCTGTTTTGCCCGGCTGCCCGAATACTGTGAGATCCTTTCCTACCTACAGGTCACTGCTTGCAAACTGTAGAAATGAAATACGTGTGGATAAACACTTGAGGAATTGGCAGCGTAACCGTGTCGAAGACTTGTCCAGTGTCCTGTAGTGCCCTACGGCTGGTGGGAGCGTAGCCTGGGGAGGTCTGAGCGTGTCGTAACACTTACGCTTCCAAATGAGCCTCTGAAGACACACGGGGTCATGGTGCTAACCCGAGCAACACCAGCTGTGAGAGTTCCCTGAACCTGAATGCGTGGGATAGACGGGCATTGAGAGTTAGCAACAGAGAATCACGTTTGTTTCATAAGTAGCTTTTAAAATCACAACTGTTAACTTGTAATTGGATTTCTTTAACCTCCCCTTGGGTGTGTTAACATCAGCGTAAGGGTAGCTGAAGAGTTAGCACCTTGGAAAGGTATCTTGCGTTGCCTTCTCTCTCAATAGCCACGAATGTTCTGTTTCTCTTGGGTTTTATAGGGGGCGCTGTGTCAAATACCACCTTGTCAACCTCTGTCCAAACACAGTAACTTTTTTGCCCAAAGACTAACTAAGCCGGGAAATACATCTAAACGCTAGCTCAGTCTTGGTGGAAATGAAAAAAGCGTGGTGCTCTGGCTACTTTTATTTCAAGCATTCATGGAATTTCTAACATAAACCAAAAAAAAACCTCTTAAACCACTTGGGGGGGG
>NW_009649585.1:512266-536970 GCF_000708025.1 Charadrius vociferus
GGAGTATAGAAGCCAGAGTCCCCTTCTCAGTAGTCATATTTGGACTAGAGATAAGTGTGTCATTACCAGTTTGGTTTCAAGTTTTGGCTGCCCTCCAGGCAGTGGCTAATTTATGCTTCTCGTTGGCAAGGTGGTCCTTCCAAATTCCTTGCAAGATGCTTGGAGCATCCTTGAGGAGGTGACTTGCTTCCCGACAAGGAGGTGGTTATGTGAAGGGCGCTGGAGCTGCTCGGTCTGACGCTTGTATAAATGAGCTGCCAGCGCTGTAATTTTAGATTTCCATAAGGTTTCTTAACCGGTTTCCTATGTTCCTCCCCTTAGCTAGCTGAAAATCAGCAGCCTGCTGTATTTCTGTGGTTAGCTTGTGCTCTCAGTCTGGTAATGGGAACAGTCTGTCTTCCTGAGCGATGAGAACTGCAGTGACACTGATTGCCCTCGTCTGGAAAGAAAACACGGGGCTTTTAGCTTCTGCGCAGTTCGGAGCAGCGTCGCGTTTGCATTACTCCTCCGGTAGCCTGTGTATTATGAAACGAGGATCTTGCCGGAGTGGGGAAGAATCTCTATACTTGGTCACTGTCTTGCAAGAGGACAGAGGATGAACTTAAAAGGCAAATAGTCTCCCGTTGACTTGGCTCAGAAATATGAGCAAAGGTCAGGCTGGGTTCTGGACTAGGTGATGCTGTCTGGAGCAAGAGGGAAGCTGCTGCCTGCTCGGGGATGCTCTTGCATCTCAGACTGAGTTGAGGGACCAAAAACGTGATCTCTCCTCATTCTTTGCAGAAGGCTTTTCACCAAAATGTTTCCCAGCTGTTCTTCAGTACTTTGATTTCCCTGTCTCCCGCTGCAGAGCTAGCGAGTAAGATGGGGATGGGGCAGCTAAGTTGCACACTCCTCCATGCCAAAAGGCTGAGGGACGTGGGGCTGTTCAGTCTGGAGGAGAGAAGACTGAGGGGGATCTTCTCAACGCTGATCAGTCCTTCAAGGGAGGTGCCGGGGGATGGGGACAGTCTGTTTCCAGTGGTGCCCAGTGACAGGACAAGAGGGACCGGGCACAAAGGTGACCATGGGCAGTTCCATCTCCACCTGAGGAGGGCCTTCTCTGCTGTGAGGGCAGCAGAGCAGTGGCACAGGCTGCCCAGAGAGGTGGGGGAGTCTCCCCCTCTGGAGCCATCCCAAACCCGCCTGGACGCCGTCCTGTGCCACTGCTTGGAGGTGCCCCTGCTCTGGCGGGGGTGGGATGGGGGAGCTCCAGAGGGCCCTTCCAGCCCTCACCAGTCTGGGATTCGGTGATTCTCAGGGCAGTTGTTCCTTTAGCACTTCAACAGCTTGATGCTGGGAAACTCTTCCTCCACCATAACTCCCCTCCAAAAAACAACAAACCCAACACACACACACCCGCCCCTGGCAGGGGTGGAAGGTGGGCTTTCAAAAGGCTACGCAGGGTTCTTAAATTGTTTTGAACAGGATGAAGTTGATATTGGATCCCACTGCCACTGGGTGTGAGGAGAGGTTATCTCTTACAGGGTTCCCCCTCGCAATCAAAAGCTGCCTCTATCCAAACTGTTAGACTGTCCTCTTTGTAAAAGCTGCTCCTTAAAGTTATGATGGACCTACAATAAAACGCTCTCCCAGGCAAAATAAATTTCATTTAGGTGAAGAGAATTAAATTGATAGCCAGTGAAAAATATTCTCTACCTTAAAAAATATTGGGAAAATGGGAAAACTGAAACTATGCAGCAGTGGAAGAGATGGGCATCCTGCGTCTGGCAGAGAGCGGGCGAGCGTCTCCTCTTGCTCGTGCCACTGCACGGGGGTCCCAGCCAGGCCCTCGCCCCTGCGGGAATGGCGGATCTGCGAAACTCAGCATGAAGATTTGCTGGTCTGAGTCTGCTGGAGAGTTTGAATCTTGGGTTTGAGTCTACTAATGTAAACTCGCTTCCTCTGTAGAGTCTCCAGTTCTTCAGTGTTTTTGCAAGCCCGGAGGATGTTAAGTATAGACCAAATCCTTCAGCTTACTCCGTAATCATGGAATCATAGAATGGTTTAGGTTGGAAAGGACCTTGAAGATCATCGAGTTCCAACCCCCCTGCCATGGGCAGGGACACCTCCCCCCAGCCCAGGTTGCCCAAGGCCACCTCCAGCCTGGCCTTGAACACCTCTAGGGATGGGGCCTCCACAACCTCTCTGGGCAACCTGTGCCAGTGCCTCACCACCCTCACAGGGAAAAACTTCTTCCCAATGTTTAATCTAAACCTGCCCTCTTCCAGTTTAGAGCCATTCCCCCTCGTCCTGTCCCTCCATGCCCCAGTAAAAAGTCCCTCCCCAGCTCTCCTGGAGCCCCTTGAGTCACTGGGAGGCGGCAATAAGATCTCCCCGGAGCCTTCTCTTCTCCAGGCTGAACAGCCCCAACTCTCTCAGCCTCTCCTCATGGGAGAGGTGCTCCAGCCCTCACATCATCCTCGTGGCTCTCCTCTGGACACGCTCCAGCAGGTCCATGTCCTTCTTCTGTTGGGGACTCCAGAGCTGGAGGCAGTACTCCAGGTGGGGTCTCCCCAGAGTGGAGTAGAGGGGCAGAACCCCCTCCCTCGCCCTGCTGGCCACACTTCTGATGCAGCCCAGGATCCGGTTGGCCTTCTGGGCTGCGATCGCACGTTGCCGGCTCATGCTGAGCTTCTGGTCAATCATTTCCCCCAGGGCCTTCTCCTCAGGGCTGCTCTCCAGCCATTCCCCGCCCAGCCTGGAGCTGTGCTTGGGATCACCCCGACCCAGCTGTAGGACCTGCACTTGGCCTTCTTGCACGCTCATTACAACTTGTTGTTATGGCTCGAGACGCTTTCATTTGCTTTTAAGAAATGAAGCATTTTCATCAGCTCAGTCTGGTTCAGGTCATGACCTTGTAGTTGAAGAACATATATAGGCTATTGTCCACCTTTTAGCCATGCTTGGCTAATATACAGCATCATCTTGGTAGAATACGTGATAATCCATTTGATAATTTCTTGTGGAGTAAGCGTGTCCAGAGTTTTGCCTTCATCCTCAATGTCTGGAGTCACAATGCAAAGGAAACAACTTTTGGCTCTGCAGTCTGCTTGCTGTCTCCTTTTAGTCACTTATCTGTGCAGTGGCAAATTGAAATTGTCTCTGTATTGAAGATGATATATTTTTTCTGGTGACTTAAATATTACCCAGAACTCAAATTTTGATGAAGGAAATCACAAGTCTGAGCAACCTTCATGGTGTTGCTCTTAAAATGGCTTCGGGCCACTTGACGTGCAGCTCATCTTTAGTGTTTCCTCAGTGTCCTCTGATCATCTGAGCTGTTGGCTGAAAAATACCAGGTCAGGCAGGAGCCAGGAGGGGAAGGTTTTGAGGTGGTGATGGGACCTACTGCGGCATTGTGTTTTCCACTCACGCTGCCTCGCCGCAGCAGGGAGCTGGGAAACGCCGTGCTGAAGTGAGAAAGCCAGTTTGAAGCTTATTTTCCTGCCGCTCCTGGTGGGAGTGGGGTAGCGGAGGTGGGAACAGCTGGGATGGGAGAACCTGCCAGAAGTGCTTCAGAATGGCCCAAGAGCAAAGCGTCCTCGGGAGGACACGTGTTGCTGTAGTGTTTTCTGACCTTGGCTAACCACGTGGCTTCTCGAGTACAAATTGAGCACACCAGCAAATTTCTTCTAGCGGCAAAGACTGTAATCTGTAGCATCTCCGTGTCGCACGAGCAGGCTTTTCTGCACCGCCGGCTGTGCGGACCAGCCGGTGCTCCGTCCGGGAGCTGTTTGGAGATGGGAGCAGCAAGTGCTCTGCCCTCAAGGGCGCTGCAGGGAACAATCCGCCCAGCACCTCCTCTCAGTTTATACCGCCCGTGTAGCCTTCCCCAAAGGCTCCTGTTTGCATCCGAGCACAAGTTGAGTGACTTTGGCGGCAGCAGCTGAGGCCTGGGCAGCACGGCCCCTCGCCTGCGCCCCGTCGGGAGGGGATGCTGGAGGGAGTTGTCCTTGGCTTGTTTACAGTCTTCATTTGTTCAAGTAAAGCTTTTCATAACTTCCTAATAGAATATGTGTGAGCAGATTTGCCCAGTGAGAGCTGTGGCATCCCGCAGTGAGGAGGTCAGGTAACACAGCGTTTGCCAAAAACCACCTTTCTGTGTAGACTGGTCTAGAATACATGAAACTACTCATTGCTCTGGCAGTCCGTAGCTAACCGCACCAGGAGACTTCTGCTTGACCTCTTCGTAGGACTGTATGTTTAAAAGCTGCTGGATTTAAACCTGGTTTTCATAATCTGGTGGTTGGCATTTTCTGGTGAGCGATCAGTTCTACCAATCGCTCCTCGAAAGTGGAGGCAGACTCTTTGTGGAGGTGCACAGCGCCAGGCTGGAAGGCAACGAATGCAAGTTGCGAGATGGGAAATTCGGATTAGAATAGGAGCGGGAAATTTTTTTTCACCGTAAGGGTGATAAAACACTGGAGCAGGACCAGGGAGGGTGGTGTGACCTCCGCTTCTGGAGGTATTTAGGGTTGGACTGATCAAAGCCATGAGACAGCTGATGTAGCAGCTCCTGCTTTGAGGTGGAGGTTGGACTGGTGACCTCCAGAGGTTCCTGCCCATCTAAATTACTTTCTCGTGGTTCCCAGTCTCCTGTGCCGCAGCAAAGTGGCCTTTTGGCTGCAGTGCCTCTTGTAAGATTGTGAGTCACTGCAATACCTCGAAGCCTTAATAGATGTATTTGTGGGCCGGGAGTGCAGTTAACAGGGCTGCTCCCAGTCTGTGCCGCTGAGGTACAGCACGTCAAACAGGTCGTGCTCTGGTGGCACACAACCGCTTTGGTTTTCCCCACTCTCGGGGTGTGAAGTTGCAAATCATGAGCTGCCTTGGAAGGTGCTGTAGCTAGCTGAAGCCATCAGCTGACAAACATTTAAATTACTTTAGGCATCCTTTAATCCACAGCCTCTTGAAATGTACCCTTCAAATGAGCTGCAGGAGCTGGAACACCTTGAGTTCAGGTCTGATGGATTTGATAATACTGAGCGTGTTGGGGGCGGATAGGGCAGGGGCATCCGCACTTCTTATTGAAGAACCACCAGGGTTGGGTTACCTCAAATCTCTCTGCTCTTTCTAGTTAGATTATCTTCACCTGCTGGAAGATGGCTCTTAAAATGTCCATAACGACGTTACTAACCTCCGGGGGTTGTCCCGTGCAGGATTTCTTACTCACAGCTGGGGTTCTGGGGCTCTTTCCCGATGTTTTGCTGATGGGAAAGGGCCATTTGTTGGAAGGTGGTGCCATAGGGCCAGCCTCACGGGAGAGGCTGCACGTTGTAATTGCTCTACTAATTACCGTAAGCCTTCAGGAGAAGGGGCCGGTGGCAGAAAAGGCCAGTAAATGCTGGTGCAGTAAGGTCTTGCAGGTTTTTTCCCCTTTAGTCAGCTGAAAGTCAGATTTGGCTTTTTCTGGAGAAAATACAACTGTTATCAACGTATATTTTTAATGGAAGACCACCAGAACGTGGTATTCTGAGACCTTCATGAGATCTTTGTGTCTAAGTGGAATTGTGTGTAAAGTCTGTGGTGTAAAGCACAGGTTAAAGCTATTTTTGGTCAAACGGCTGTCAAGTATTAGTCACAGCGACAGTTACAGATTAATGTTTAACGAGGTTAGCGGCATGTTCGGTGAGTGTCTCTTCTGGGCGCTCATGACTGCCCTGTTGTTCAGGATCTGCTCCGAACCCGGCAGGGGCTCCCCACCAGGGCTTCTCCTGAAGGGAGGAAAAGCTGAGACGCAGCTTCTGCCCCTTGAGCACCACCAGCTCCAGGCCACCTTCTCTTCTGGTTCCATATCAGGAAGCTTTGCCTGCAGATGGTGCCCCTACTTCATGGGGAGCCGGGCTGGTTCCCCCGTAGACCCCAGAATGAAAAGCTCATCTTCTGGAGGGACACGGCGGGTCTTCTCTGCTTCCTTAGCATTCACTCAACTGAAAGTTGAAGTAGCCACAGGTTTCTGTACCACTCGGTGTCTGTACAAAAACACGGAGATGAGTTCAGTGGATGCCATAAATGAATGACACATGTAGGGGAAGATGTTGGTTTGAAAAAATAAGTTGCCATTAGCAGGGAGTGCTAAATGCGTTTATTATATGTAGGAGAAACTCTGACCAGGTGCCTCTTCCCATATCCCTTGTGTAAAGGTGTCAAATCCGTAACTAACAAAATACCCTCTAACCCTGAGACTGCCATAGCAGCAGGTTTTGCTGTCTCCTCAAAACAAAGTTACGTGTTGGCTTGCTGTTGCGGGGAGAAGCCTGGGGTGCAGTGCTCTGCTGATGAGCGCTGCGGGAATCTAACAGGTTGACTCTCTTTTACAAAATGCTAGAGCCGAGGTCTCAATACTTACGTTTAGGATTTATCTTCAGTTTGAACTGGCTCATGGTTCTGTAGCAGAAATAAAGGGGGGGAACCCCAAAACTTTGCAGTTTTAGCTCTGTGCCCCCAAAGCCTTAGAGGAAGGTACTTCTGTCTGGATTCCTCCTTTAAAATCAGAAAATGCTGATTTCTGCGTAGTCCCTCAAGGATGCGAACAGCACGTGAACAGGTACCTTACCTGTGGATGCTGCGGAGCTAATCAAGTGCTGTGAACCTGAAGGTATTGCTTACACCTGCAAACCACCTCGAGGACAGTCAGACAACTTCTGGAAGGGTTTTGGTCTTACGCAGGGCTCAGCACACGGTGTCGGAGTGTACTGGTGTCAGGTTCAGTTGTCCTGATAGCCTGTTAATTAGAGCTGGAAGTAAAGCCCAGCTTCAGCGTGTGCCCCAGAGCTTTGTAGCGTCCTCCTGGCTGATCTTCACCCCCTTCCCTGTACCTCCTGGGCCCCGGCACACATTGCTCCCCACGGCTCCACCGGGGCTCACTGCCATCGCCGTGTTTCCGTCTTGCCCAAGTTCCCATGAACTTCAAGCGCTGGTGTGTTAAAATCCGCTCTATAGCGTGAAACACGGCCCCTGCCCCCAGTGCCACTACTGTGGAGTACATAAATGAGGCCGGTGGAGTACTGGTTGGCGTTATGAATGCCTTCCCCGTGGAGGGGTGAGGGGAGCAGCCCGTGCTCCTTCCCGCGCCGGGACTGCTGGCCTCCTTAAGCTGCTCGGTCTGTCTCGTCCCTCTGGGTCGGGGCTGATGTCTTACCCACAGCGGAGAGTAGTGCTGAGGGGGTGTGAAAGAGTAAGAGAAGTATATCCCTATACTGCTCTCTGTCCCCGTGTGGGATTTCGTAAGGGTCCGCCTGACTTGTGTCAAGAGCTCGTTAAGTGGTGAAGGTTGAAATGAGAGCATCTGGGAGTCGGTGGGGGTTGGCAGCTGTACGCCAGCCTCTGCGGAAACAGGCTGGAAACGTCGGAGTGGTCTGTGTCTTTTCTTTGATATAACCTGGTCTTAGTGTTGCCGCAGGTCTGCCCCAAACTTTCTGAATTTGGTTCTGGTGGATGGGGGGGAGGGTTCATATTAATGATCAGACAATTGTTTTGCTCAAGTTTTTAAAGGGGTGTTTCTCTCCTTTTTTTGGGTTGCACTCCAACTCCAGAAGGTAAGAACCACTGCTGATTGTTCTAAAGCTACTCCTCTCTATTAACGCGAGCTGCAAAAGCCCTAATTAAGAGCAACCGCTTGTTTCACGCAGGCTTAGCCGCCGAGTAACGGTAGTCTCTCTAGCGTTGGTGCCGCTGTTCCCCTACCCTGCCTCTCCTGCATGCCGTTTGCATCAGCGCTCCGCTGCGATGCAAACCTGAGCTCTCGTCTGTTTGTGAAGTCTGTGGAGAACACGAGGCGGACGGGGCGGCCCCGCGGGTGCCTGACACCCGAACCCCGCGCGCTGCCGCCCCGATTCGGGGATGCTTGATTTGCATGGTGTGTTTTTGTGCATCTTTTGTCTCGGGGACACTTGGCAGTGCATGTTGGGTGAAGCAAAATTTAACACGTCAAATAAGCTGCTTTGCTAAATCAAAAATTCGCTTAACAAGCTTGAAGTTGGCCTGGTGGTGTCTGCTTACGGTATCGCTCTGCTCTGACGCTTCTGTAGATCTGAAACTTGTTTGGTTTTGGTTTTGTTTTTTTTTTTTTTTAAACCATCATATTTTAATATACTAATACAACAAACAAAAAGCTATTTGTGTGAATGTCTGATTCAAATGGGAAGTTGGGAAGAAGGGGATGCTCAAAAAAAAAAAACCCAAACCAAAATGGGAAAACCCCTCACCTGTAAAGCCGTCCTTTGGGCAGTTTTACCCAGTTACATCGGCGCGCAGTGGCGATGTGGGATGAAGACACTCGCTGTTGGGTGCACTTTATGTTAAGGTTCTGTTTAGAGCAGAAGGCAATAACTAACCCTCCTCTGGTGCCGAGGTTGCCGCGTGCTCCAGCACCTGGGGGGAGCGGACCCGGTGAGGGCCGAGCGGCATTTCTGTGCCCAGATTGTTTTTGGAAACGAGGGACGGCTTCTGGACACAGAAATCCTGTAAAAGCTGCTAACCGAATAAAAAAATGGAGCTTTAATATAAAGTAACCTTTTGATGGGTAAATGCACCTTGCGCGACGCTCGGAGGGCAAGGTTTTTCCATTCAAATACTGCGTGATTGAAAAATTTCACCCCACCTGTGAGGGGACAGCAGCGCTTCGGGCAGGCTCTGTTTGCAAATCGGAAGGGGTCAGCTCGGTGCCTGCGGTGCTGGGAAGGGATGCCCCCGCCGGGCTGGAAGTGTGGGAAGAAGCTCTCCACCTCCTTCCTCCCCTTCAACCGGCGGCCGCTCGGCGCAGAGAGCGCTCCCCTCAGCCTTCTGTGCCTCTACCGCTCTCAAACCCCTTTTTTCCTGCTCAGTCTGAAGAAGCTTTGAATTTAATGCGGAGTTTTAAATGCCACGGTTTAAGGATGGCTTAAACTTGGCAGTTCTCAGAAGGAAAATTTGGTATGTACGTGTCTGTCTGAAACATCAGGTAGCTTAGGGACATTCTTGGAGGGGCCGGAGCGCGGAGTATGTATTCCTTGTGACGCCACTGCCTGGCCTCAGGACCTCTTCGCTGTAAAAAATGACAATTACGCTGCCTTAGCCCTTTCAGCAATCCAATAAAATAGGTAAAGAATGGGAGTGTTCTGCAGGTGGAGGGACTGTCACTTGATTGCTTCAAGATCAATTTTCTGCTATATTACTGAAATGGAAGTGCAGATATGAAAAATGTTAATTTTCAAAATAGAATAGGTACTTAGAAGCTACCAAACCCCCTTGTTTAGTCAACAGTGTAAAAAAAAAAATAAATAGTTGCAGCCAAAGGTTTGTAAGTATTAACAGGTTTATAAGTTCCAGTAAATCTGTTAACTTGGTTGTTTTTAACTGGGAAGTCAGTGTAGGATGGGAATAATTACTAAAACCCCATTTTCAGTGGCGAGCAGCGCTGCTGAGCGCAGCAGTAGCAGCAGAACGGTTGGAACAGAGTTCGTAACCCAAATCGCCGTTCCACGGGCACTTACTGCTTCCCCCGCCGCAGTATGCTGGAAATGCTTCCGGCAGAGGCTCCAAACGTACCACACTTTTGTCTGACAAAATAAGCGTATTCAAGACGCCGCTGCGCAGGGTGGTGGGGCTGACGCGTGAGGGTGGTGGGGCTGACGCGCGGGTCCCTGCGCTGCCCGGGACGGAGGTTAAGAACGTGGGTTTTGCTCCGTCTGGTCGGCAGGTGCTCACCTGGAGGTATTGACGGTACGTGCTTGTGTCGGACCTCTCCTCAACAGCATCCGAAAGTGGAAATATTCTTGATGCTGTGCTTTAAAACCGCTGTCAGCACTTCCAAAGCATTGCTTTCGCTAGAAGTAGCTGTGAGTGGGCGGCTGCGTGACTCCCTCGTTTTTCTCGAGGCGAAATACGCTGCGAGTGAGGGTAAGGGGCAAGGTATGGGAAAGTAAAACGACTTAAAACTTCAAAGGGTGAACAAATTGGTGTTTCCTGCTTTTCTGGGAGATCCCAGGGCTAGGCACGAGAGCTCGGGCTGTGACCCTTGCGCTGGCACCGGGAGTCCTATTGATGCGGAGTTTGCTGCCCGGATTTTGGCAGATGTACAGAAAGGCCGTGCTATTTTTAGCTTTTTGAGAAGTAAAACCTAGGAGGTTTCAGTATGCACTTGTAACGCTATGGAAACCAAATTAATCCTGCTTAATGTTGTTATAGTTACCTTTGCAGCTTCTAAACTGTTGCAAATGGATCTTTTTTTTTCTTTTTTACTTTTTTTTTTTTACTTTAACGCAGGCTGGTTTCAATGAGCACAGCCTGTTCGCATCAGCTGAATTTATCAGCGTGATGAACTCTGTTCTGGTTTGCGCCACCCCAAGAAGCGTTCCTCCGCTGGGGTGTGAACCACCGTAAACAAAGGCACGTTTATCTTGGTTTTCCCCAAGGGTTGTTTGTCAGGGGGTGGCACTGAGCACTGGATAGTTGATAAAGGTGAGCGTCCCCTTTATTAGCACAATAGCTGAAATAGGTTTGCTTTTTTGCTGTAGCAAAATGCCGCTCCCTAGTGTAAAGTTTAAAGTTAAGTTCCCTGGTGTGAAAAGCTTAGGTGGCACATTGCTGTGGGCGCATGAGTGAAAATACAACTAAAAATCCTGTCCGCTCACAGGAGCACAAACGCAGCTCGTGTACGTGCGCACCTGAAATGTACAATTCTGACAGATACTTGCATGGAAAAAGCAGCAGTGTGGAATCCCTTCGCCTCAGTTTGTCCCCCCCTAGTTGGATTCGTGCCACGCGTGATGAGCATTAGAAGCATTAGACGGGACACCGGGAACTCTCTGGAGGTGGAGGATGTCCGAGTCAATAATTTTCTCGCCCAGGAATTTAACAGGAAGATGCTTTTGTTGTCGGGAAAGTGGCCCGATGAAGCAGAGGTACATTATTACCCACATAAACTACCAGCTCCGACCCCCCCAGCTCTTCACCAGCCCCGTAGTTCCCACCCTGCCTCTCAATTACGCGTAAGCCTGATGGGAAACTATATGTTTTTCACACTATTTTTAAGCACGTGTGATGTAAAAATACTTATTGAAAAACTTGGCTGGAATGAGCACTGGAACTCTGCTTAATCAGCTGTAAAAATGCGGGCTGTGACACGATGTTTTAATACAACATGATGTCTGACTCGTCATGCAGTAGGCGGTTCTTGGGGGACACCCCAGCGGCTCACTCGGTGCAATCCGGAGTGTGCCATGGCTCCGTGGAGCAGCTTAACTCGAGTGCCTTTGCTGATGCAGAAAACGTGTGGCTGGGTGCCGTGAAACCGTGTGGGGTTGTACCCGCTGCTGCGTTCAACAGGGTGCACCGCGTCCCTCATGGGAACGTCACAAACTGCATTGGTGGCAGAAAATGCAGGTTTGATTCGGAAGCCTTCCCTTGTTTCCGAAAACAAACCCTCCCCCTGCGTGAAGGAAGCCCCGGTGGGGTGGTAGGGGGCTCTGCTGCCTGCATTCACGTTCCGCCTCTGTCCCCCCACTGCCAGCGCGGGGAATAGCTCTGCTGTTAGCCGTCAGCTGGAATGCTGGGTCCAGTTTTGGGCTCCCCAGTTCAAGAGGGACAGGGAACTGCTGGAGCGAGTCCAGCGAAGGGCAACCAAGATGACTGAGGGACTGGAGCATCTCCCGTATGAGGAGAGGCTGAGAGCGCTGGGACTCTTTAGCCTGGAGAGGAGAAGGCTGAGGGGAGACCTTATTATGGCATACAGGTATCTAAAGGGGGGGTTGCAGGAGGATGGAGCCAGACTCTTCTCGGTGGTTCCCAGGGACAGGACGAGGGGCGATGGGCACAAGTTGGAAGAGAGGAAGTTCCGTTCCAACAGACGGAAACCCTTCTTTAGGGTTGGGGTGACAGAGCAGTGGCACAGGCTGCCCAGGGAGGGGGTGGAGTCCCCTTCTCTGGAGGTTTTCAAGACCCGCCTGGATGCAGTCCTGAGGGATGTGCTCTGGGCAGTCCTGCTTTAGCAGGGGAGTGGGGCTGGGTGGTCTCGAGAGGTCCCTTCCAACGCTGAACATTCTGTGAATTGCCAGCCTCTGGCCAAATGTTTTGACGTTGCGTTTAACTGAGAGCGAGAGCCCTTTGCTGCCCACCGCCTCTCTGGGGCGGTCGTTAGTGCCGGGTGACAACAGGGGAATATGGCGATCTAACACAGTGGGAAGCGTAATAATTGGTCTTTGGCTTATTTTGGAAGATCCTTAATTACATCATCAAATGAAAATGCCCTACAGGAGAGGGGCAGGAGGGGCAAGCAGCCTCCGGGCGGCGGGCGTTAGCTGGGGGAAGGATGTGGAGCGGAGCTGGTAGAAGGGATAGTGTTTGTTCAGGTCCCTTTGGGAGAGTTTGACATTAACGCGTGTGGCTATACCTTTCTTCCTTCTCCTCCCACCGTAACTGTCCGCGTGGTGTCTGTCCGTGCTGCAGTGAGCTCGTTTGCTGTAGGTAACTGGTGGAACAGGAGCCTGCCGTGAGACTGTCCTTGAAAGCAGCCATGTAATTCCCACCTCTCTAAATTGGGAAGGTTTATGCTTCTGCACCTCAAACCCTTCGTCTTCAAGCCGACAACCACAACTTGAGCTTACCTGGAGCCCAGGGTGATCGACGACCATGGTCACAGAGCTGGGGAACATTTCTGTTCAGAAGCTTTAGAAATCAAGTGAGGGGCTTGAGCTCTGACAGATCTGCTGCAGCTTCCCGAAGGGGGACGTGAAGGAGCAGAAGCAGTTACAAACTGGTCACGTTGTGGTGCTGCTGAGCCCCACTTCATCTTTTCTGAAGGACGAATCCTGTTCTGAGACCCCAGAAGGGTGGTCCTGTAACTGTCACCTCAGTAGGAGCTGATGGTCAGTGGTGGGGGAGAGTGACAATGGCTCTGTGCACAGAGCAGTGTGGATCTGGGTGGGATGGAAGTGAGATCACAGAATCACAGAATGGTTTAGGTTGGAAAGGACCTTGAAGATCATCGAGTTCCATCCCCCTGCCCTGGGCAGGGACACCCCCCACCAGCCCAGGTTGCCCAAGGCCACCTCCAGCCTGGCCTTGAACACCTCCAGGGATGGGGCCTCCACAGCCTCTCTGGGCAACCTGTGCCAGTGCCTCACCACCCTCACAGGGAAAAACTTCTGCCTCATGTTTAATCTAAACCTGCCCTCTTCCAGTTTAGAGCCATTCCCCCTCGTCCTGTCACTCCATGCCCCAGTAAAAAGTCCCTCCCCAGCTCTCCTGGAGCCCCTTTAGGCACTGGAAGGCGGCAATAAGATCTCCCCGGAGCCTTCTCTTCTCCAGGCTGAACAGCCCCAACTCTCTCAGCCTCTCCTCTCATCATTTCAGTGGGTAATGATGAATCTGGAGCGGGCAGCAACTCATCTTCATTTCATCTGCTGATTGAGCTACTGGTTTTGAGGTGGAGTGACAGGAACCGTCAGATGCAGCTGATGTGTATGTTCCTGCCAGATGGAGATGGCCTTTATTATTAAAAAAACCCAAACCAACCGGCAATGAAATGAATGGCGTAGTAACGTCTGGTTCCTAAGGCTAGTTTTAGGCAGCTATTGTGTTGAAAATAGCAAAAGGGAGTTTGGGTGCAGAACACAGGGAGTGGGAGAAAGTGGGAAGTGACCGCTGGGGGACTCTGAGCCCAGGGCAGCAGAGGACAGCGAGGGGAGAGATCTTGTCCTTCGGAGGAGAACAAGTTTCCTCTCCGAGAAGAAACGTGACCACAGTCTCACGGCACATTGGTTTGTTAGCAAACCGTCAGAGCTGCAGGTCGGGGTGGTGGTAACCGTGGGGGACTCTGCTCGGAAGCACGGACTGCTCCCCGCACCCGGAGCGCTGCCTTAAATTGAGTGGTAGTCACCAAAATAAGTACAGGAAAGGTTCGAGTGCTGGTGAGTACTCGCTGACAGAGGCAGAAAGGATGTAATATGACGTGAAGACCATGCATCTTACATTATAAAGAAACAACCCCCCCTTTTTTTTAATAAAAGTTAAGTGGGGCTTATCAACTGATTTTTAGCTTCTAAAACGTTCTCCATAAGCTTTATGAACGCCTAGAATGGTGTTAGGTTTGTGCCAGCTTTCTTAGAAGAGCCTGTAGAGGAAGACACATAACTATAGATGGGTAAACGTGAGGAAAAAAGAAAGCAAAAATCGTGGCTAAGCTGTTAAAAAATGGAATCAGTTCAGTAGGAGCAGCGTCGGTGCCAGACCAGTACAGCGTTTGGAAAGACCGGTCCCGCCAAGGCTTCATTCCTTGGGGAGCTTCCAACGCGCAGCTCTGCCGAGACTTTTGTGAAGTGCTTGGCTTAACGGTGATATTCTGCTCTGATACAGTTTTTAAAAAGAACGTCCTCCGTGACCCAAAGGTCGGGTAGGTGGCAGAGCTCTCCTCCCTGCCCCGGAGCCTCCCGGGCGTGGGAATGTCTCAGTGCCTGCGGTGCTAGCAGCGAGCTGGGAAGAAGCATAAAATGATAATTTTCTAGATGTAGTGATAGGAGCGGAGACGACGAACGTTGACGGGAGAAGGACAGGTATATTGTTTATGCTGCCAGGTGCTGCTGGGCCTCTAAAGTGTACTTGTGCGCAGTTCTTGCGTAGTACTCGTGTGTGGGAAGCACAGCCAGGAGCGAAGGCGAGAAGAGTGGAAGGGTGTACCCTTTGGAAAGAATTTGGGGTTGCTGTAGGAAATCCCACTGAATTAGAGCTTCCAGGGAGACCTCGTGGCGCTCTGGAGAAGCGGATTAGCCTCGTGAAGTTAGCACGTGGCCTTGGTGAAGCCGGCCTGAGAAGGGTTGCTTCCGATGCGGCATATCCGCGTTTGCAGCGGGAGCTGTGAACCAAGAGCTGGTTTCGGTGGGGTCCGTCGAGGAGGAGATGAGGAGAGGTTGTCTGTGGCATCCAGGTGTGTTTAGGAGAAGTGTGTGCCAGCGGCAGGGATTCCGGCTGGATTGCCAACCGGGCTCGCTGAAGACAGCAGGAACTCTGGGCAGGGGTCGAAGCGAGGCGCTGACATTACCGATTTCCCTGTTGTGCCACGGTTGGCTGTCTCTCCGGAAGACGTTTGTTGGCCAGAGGAGTCGCTGGGTCGGTGTAGGAGTACCTGAGTGACACTGAGTTTTGCCACGTGAGAACCAAAGCGGACCCAGCGGGCGGTCCCCGGCGTGCCTGAGGCTCAGCTCCTTCCTCCGGCGCCGCTGCGTTTCGCTTGAGCGTGGGGCTGAGCCGTCTGCGAAGGCGGTCAGATGAGCTGTGGGCTGGGGCTTGGAAAATTCCTTCCTCATCACCGTTTTGGCTAGTATTTGTTAAATGCCACTGGCAAAGGCTCGGAAGGCACAAGATCCCGCAGAGCAGAGAGGCTGTAGAGGCTGTTTTCTCCCCCGCTGCATGCAGTAACGTGGGTTTGAAGGGGGTCATCTGCTCCGACTGTGGGCTGCAGCCCCACGGTGAGCTCTGCTGGTGGGGAACGACTGCGTACCCCCCCCCCGGCTTCTGCCCGAGCCCCGGGGCGTCCCAGGACCGGTGTCTCGCTGGACGTTTGTGTGATGGTCAGCAGAGATGGGATTGGGTCTAGCAACAGAAATACCAGCCCTCCCCTCGGAATGGGGTCTCTCCTGCAGCTCATGAGCGACGCTGTCTGGCCGGTGTTCCTTGTAGGGTCCCCAGCCCGTTAGCTCGTAGGCGCTGGGGTCCAGGTCCCAGACCTGTTTGGGACGTCGGCTTCTCCCTGTACCGGGCAGCAGTAACGAACTGAGCTGTTTCGCTGCCCTTAGGCAGAACTTGGAGCGCGTGTGCCCGGCGGAGGGCTGCGCTCCTCCTGCCTTTACCTCCCTTCCCTCCCAGGGGCCGCTTCACCGCTTTTGATGGGATTGGTTTGAATGTTCCCAGCAAAACTTACTACAGACAAACGGCTGTCTCTCCCGCTCAGGGATTTCAGTTCATCAGTCACCAGTGTAGGTTTTTAGTCAATGTGATGGTTCTGGGTGCAGCCTTTTTGGGGGGGTGTTGGGGGGCAAAAGCGACTCGCGCAATCTCACTGCCGCTGCCTGGGGGTTGTGCTCGACCCCGATAAGCGGTACGAGCAGGGACACCTATTTGCTGTGAGGTGCGATCAGCCTGAGCCTGCAGCGAGAGCAAAAGTCACCTGCCTTGCCGTGTCCACCTGATTTTGCTTCTGTCTACAGCGGGATGGGTTTGAAAAAACCAAACAAAGAAACCCCACCAGCACCGGTGAAACGGTGGGTCTTCTGTCTCGGTTCTCTGGCTGGGATCGAAGAGCTCCACTCTTTTCAGGGAAAATTGCGTAAATGGTTTCCATTCTTTATCCCACAACTCTCATTTCAGTATGCTGTGGGTTTTCCTTAAAAAAACCCAAAACTTTAAAGCGCTCTGCAGTCAGTTGTTAACTCACAACGAATCTGCTCTGAGTTTCGGATGAGCAACGTTGACTATGTGGAGCTTTGAAAACGTGTGACCGCTTTGATGCTCTGCAAAAAAGGTATTGGAGAGCCTGAACTTGGGGTTTTTTTGTTTGATTTTTTTTATCTGGGACTGGAGTGTGGGTACGTGGACTGGTTTCACTGTTGCTTATTACAGCAGCTTCAACTTGTATTCTCCTTGAGAATAGGAGTTGGATCTGGAATCTTTCTGCCTCTGCATGCGTGATGGTGGGGCGAGGGGCCGTGATTGTCTCCCAGCAGCAGATTAACGCTGACCAAATACGTTCGAACATTAACCTCGTGTTTTTGTTTTCAGTGGGACCTCTCCTCTTGCATGCCTGAATGCTATGTTACATACAAACTCCCGAGGGGAAGAGGGCATTTTCTATAAGGTCCCGGGGCGCATGGGAGTCTACACTCTGAAGGTAAGTGTCTCGGCTGGGCAGTCTCCTTTGAATGCTCGGGTGACTTTATTCCCTTTGAAAATCCACCGGATAAGGATAACCCTGAATCATAGAACCATAGAGTGGTTTAGGTTGGAACGGACCTTAAAGCTCATCTCGTCCCACCCCCTGCCCTGGGCAGGGCCACCTCCCCCCAGCCCAGGTTGCTCCAAGCCCCGTCCAACCTGGCCTTGAACACCTCCAGGGATGGGGCAGCCACAGCTTCTCGGGGCAACCTGCCCCAGGGGATCACCACCCTCAGGGTGAAAAATTTCTTCCTAATAGAGGGAAGAAGGAACTGTTCCTCAGAAGCGTGGATTGTAGTGTGAACTTTCCTCCCAGCTGCAAGCACTAGGTCTTTGTGCTGCTGCTGTGAGCACTTGGGTGCTGAAGGTACAACTGAAGGTGCTGGCTTTATTCTCAGCGGTGTAGTTTGCTGATATTAGTTACTATCCCAGAAATAAAAGAGTAATTAAAATTGTGATGAAGTTTTAGCCCTAAAAGGGTAACTTCATCGTCACTGATCTCAACTCATCTCTAGAAATGAAAAATTACCTTATCCTCAGTCTGTTAATAGTAGGCAGAGAACATTGTAGGGGAAAAGTGTGGATTCCCTGATTTATCTGATTAACATCTTTAAAAACAATCTTTATTTGAAACCTTTTCTCCCAGTTAAACTACTAGAAGGAAGCCAGCTCACACTGTTCTTGATTTTCTGTAACTTTTTCTCTGAAGACTGTGCCGTAAGGTAGGATTCCTCTCCCTACACATAGAGCTCTCCAGTGTAGGTGTCTCCGCTGGAACCGCTTTCCGTGCTCAGCAGAGAGAAATAATAGCTTCTAAGAGGAGATTCATCTCATCCTAAAATATTCAAAATATATGAGAAACTGCTTTACAAGTGCCGGTTAGTTTACCGAGGAAATCAACTAAGACTTGTCCAGAAAAAGATGTCCTCATTGTCAGAAACTGAGCTCAGCTGAAGCCTGGTCTGGCTGTCTCCTCCACCCCGTAAAAGCCGGTTGTTCCGTGGGTGTTTGTACGTAACGTGACAACAGAGGCCGCCCCGTCGGGTGCGGTGCATTGGTGCTGACGGCTGTTAGAGTGAAACGTTCTCAGAGCTTCCAAAAATGCCATTGCAAGACATCCGGCAGACTTCTTGCTTTGAGCGTCATCGTGCTGAGCTGAGGCTGAGCTGATTTCAGTGCACCAAAGGGAAACTACATAAAACTCCATCTTGATACCAAGTGTGTTTCGGGTAAGGACTAACAGAGACAGGAGGGAAAGTAGTTGTCTGTGTGCTGGTAAACTGGACTAATTCTTGCACCGTTTGTTTCGCTACAGGAAAGTATAAAGTTTTAGATTTTAGGAATAAAGAACGCCGGCCCTAAATCCAGACTGGGAAAGGAGTGTTTTTTCAGAACGTTATGACTCGGAAAAAAATTTTGACCTGGGAGTAGACAGGTAATCGAGTCAGTGAATTCTGTGTTGTGATGTGGCAAAGCCGTGCTGAAAAGTTTCGAAGAATAAAATAATTCACAATGTAAAAAAAAGGTCCCTTTTGAAAGATTGCGAGCACGTTGCAGCGGGGTGGCTCATAGGCAAACTCGGTGTCTGGAGGTTAAATCTGAGGCAAGTGAAGGCTCAGCGTGCATTCGAGCAACACGCCACGCTCCGAGTTACTGTGGTAGCTCAGTTTGTTTTGCTCATGACATCTGCAAGTGAAGACTGATTATATTTCCTAATGTCAACCTTCAGCAAAACTCCAACATTATTTAACTCGGTGTAGGAGTCAGTTGATTAAATGTAGTGATTTGTATTCATCAGGAGGTCAGACGAGCTGCCGAGTTATCCAAAGGCGTACTGTGTCCTGCGTATCTAAAGACACTGCGGTTTTGTTGTCATCTTTCCTTCCTTGGGGTTGTGTAGTCTGGAGGTGGGAACCTACGGAGCAGCGAGAAAGCCCGGCTGGCAGGACGAGGGAGAGTCCCGCGTCCCCTGTGCCACGTTCGTCCCAGCGCAGCGCCAGGAGGGGCCTGGGACTCGTGGAGAGGATGGGTTGAGTGAGAAATCCTGCGGTGGATCCATGATTAACGAAGCCCGATGGCTTACATAGCAATTAGAAAACTTTGAAGAGCGGGACTGACCATTCCCCGTGTTACAGCGCGGTGGGGTGAAGCAGAGCCAGGTGGTGTCCAGGGAATCGCACTTCCGAAAAGAGAAAGCAACGGGCTTGGTGGGTGAAGCAGAGGTGCGCTTCCATTTCTGCTGCCTCACTGAGCTGGGGTACGGACACTGAACTGGGGAGGAAGGACGCTGGTACACTGCCAGCATCCTCCTTTCATTTTTTTCCTTAGACTTGATGATCAGGATACGTAAAGCGGATCGGGGAATCATACCCAGGGGATATGTCAGTTCTGTGAAATAACGTTCGAAGGGTCGGGTGTTCTGGAGGGGTTCGCTTGGCGCTGGTGGCCGGGAGATGCTCCAGAGGAGGTCTCCTAATGGCAGCTAGCAATTGAACTACATTTCGCATTAATTTCTATTAACGTGGTTTTAGTGTTCCTCTTTTTTGTCCCTTTGTTTCCAAGTACCCAGTCATCTCCTTTCCCTGAACCTTGTCTAATTAAAGTCATGAGAAGCGACCTGCGGTGCAGCACGCACTGCGTGCCTCGGTGGGGGTGAGCGGGTACTCCGCCAAAGCAGAGCACACACGGCGTGGTTCGCAGCTCCCGACCAGCGCGCCTGCTTTCTCGACTAAGCTGCAAGGGTTTGTTTAAGGAGGGCTGAGGTCAGGTCCCGAGCTGATGGACAGGATTCCCTTCTGCGGGGCGCGGTGTATTTTTGGCAGCAGCAAGCAGGGTGGATGGGGGGGACGTACCACCTGGGAGACGCTCACGCCTGACAGTAAGGGTACAGGCAGCAAACTGAACCCCAGAAGGACTGTTTCAGCGCTCTAGAGATAATAGCCAAGCTTTGCATGGGGAGGGGGAGGCAAAGAATAACAGTTAATCTCTTTAAAAATTATTAGATGCTCCAGACTTGCTCTGCTGCTGAAGGGCTGTGTAACACCCCAAACCGGCCAGCGGTGCTCCGCTGCGGTGGCTCTGAATCGCGAGGTGAGCTGCATTTGGCCCAGTGAGGATGTGTTGGTTGCTGCTCGTCCAGCCTGGACGGTCTGCTTGGTCCCCTGGGGAAAATTGACTCCAAGTACTCCCGAATGCTACAGAATAAAGCAAATTGCCATGACCTTTAAGGGCGTGTGGCAAAAGTGCTGAATTTCTGGTAACTTCTCACATTTGAATTTCTTGTAGTTGGTATTTTTCATGGGCTGTGAAGGCTGCGCGTGCGGGGTGAGCTTCGGGGGTCTGATTTTTTTTGTTCCCCGGCTTGGATCCTCCCCCACCCCCTTCCCCTCAACTTTCTTTTCTAAGCTTTGCATCATCCCACAGCAGCCCCCCGCCAATATCCCAAATCCTCATTCTCCTCCATTTCCCCATCATATTACTTCCAAAGTTCACGTTGGCCCTCTCCGGAGCATCTGGAGGGGGTGGGTGGCCCACCAGTTAGTGACTGGAGCCTCTTGGTCTTCGGTGTTGTCTCTGGTACCCCCCGCTTATCCGGAATGTGTCTCTATATTTGTATTTATTGCTTCCTCCTGTACTTTGTGTTGCAAAGACCCATGACTGGGTGATGTTAGTGGAGCGGATGCTCTCGCTTTCCATGTACGCTCGTAGGATTTAGACTGAAAATTGATGTGCTGATGCTGAGAAACAGAGTCGTTTTGGCAGGAGGTCGAGAGAAAAAAGGTCAAAGAAGTAAAAAGTAAAATAGAAAAATCTAACCAAAGCTGATGAGCGAGGCAGCCGCACAGTGTCTACATTTGTCTTAGACTTTTTTCACTTCTGGATGCCCTCGTTTCTCTCCTGGATTCCTCTGCATTGCTGCCGTGCAGGGGGAATGCCGGGGGTGCCTTTGCCGAGGAGGGACGGGGGTGGCTGCAGGTGCTCCCTGTCCCTTCCTCCAGCCGCGCTTGCCCTCGGGGCAGCCCGCGAGCTCCCTGTCCCGTGGCACGGCAGCGCCCACGGGGTCCCTGTTGCGCTGGGGTTTGCCTTTGTCCCATCAACCACCCGCTGTGCCGAGTTGGAAGTCCAGTACCTCAGTTCATTGACCTTCACGTAGACCTCTCACCCCAACTGGGTTTTTGTGTGTGATGATTTCCAAGCATGTTTCTCTGCCACCTTCAGGTTTGTGGGTCCCAAATTCATTGTGACGTTGAATATGAAATAGCGTCTGTCCCTGTTTGGGTGAAGGTGTTGTAGCTCTGCCCTTGGGCATTCACCTTGGAATTTTTCCCCGCTGTGCAGTGGATTTGTTCAGCAGCGGGCTGGAAGATTCCAGTCTGGAGGAATACTTTTAACGTGATATTTGGAGAAGTCTGACTAGTTCAACTTTTACCACAGATACTAAAACCAGTGCACACCATCTTACCAGCTGCGTTTCCAGGACTGATAGCTGAGAGACCAAATTTTATTTGATTATTGAGTATGGTTCACTAGAAGGAATAAGTTCACTTATTGAAAGAAGAAGTAGTATAGCGTAGAGAAGATGGTTCTGCAGTTGTGAGTTCACTTCTGCTTTGAAAGCAGAACTTGCAGGAGGGTGAGCTGCAGGTGCGTGCAGAGTTCGTGTCAGTGGAGATCTTACACTGACGTCTTGCATGGAAATTTTGAGAAAACACAGGATCCACAGTGCAGACTGGACAGCACATCAGAAGACACTGGTGAAGACCTTTCACTGGTAGGAAGAGGCCCAGCTGGAGGGAGAGGTGTTGACGTTGTACGGTCTCTGTGAGCCAACGGGGCTGCTGTCTGCAGAAGCAAGGGGAGGTTGGAGTCGCAGGATGGTGGTGGTGGGAAGGGACCTCTGGAGATCATCTTGTCCAACTCACTGTTTAATGGGGGGTCAAGTAGAGCGCGTAGCTCAGGACCATGTTCAGTCATGGTTAGTTTTGAGTTCCTACGAGGATGGAGACCTCCAGCTTCTCTGGGAGCCTCTTCAGTGTTTCATCATTCTTGCAGCAGAGAGGTTTTTCCTTACGTGGAGGTGGAATTTATGTGTTTCAGTTCGTGCCTGTTGCCTCTCTCCCTTTCTCTGGGCACCACTGAGAAGAGTCTGGCTCCGTTGTCTTTACCCCCTCCCACCAGAAATGCCGTCAGGAAAAGCCAAGGAGTCCAGGTTTTCCAGCTGCTCGTGTGTTCCCCCATGCCTGGTAGGAGGGGAAGGCGCCCCACGCCGAGACTTCCTCTCCCCTCAGCAGAAGACTTTGAAAGAGACACCTTGAAAAACCTGGGATAGATAAATGTGTAATTACTGCATCTCAGGTGACTAAATTATCTTTGCAACGGTTAAGCTGTAAAGGAGGTTTAATGAGGGGAGTGGCAGCAGTAGGAATACACAAGCTTAATCTTTGTCGACTTTGGTGACGCTTGATAAAGGATTTTTTTCCTGCTTTTGGTGATATCTTCTCTTCCACTGCAGTTTACAAATAACTTTTAATGTGCAGTTAAAGTAACTTTATTTGTGAAGCGCGAGATGAAAATACAATTGAATACCTGAACCTGTTAGTTCACCTTGCTGATGGGAGAAGTCTGGAATTAATTAAATTGATAACACTTGTGTTGTCTTAGGTACTTTTTGGCATTACCCGTGGAAATTAGTCATCGCTCTAATTCCAGAGAAAGGATAGGAAATCAATTGTCTCCGGTTAAAGGGAGAGGTGGTTAAATTTACTTTTCCCAGGGGGTATTAACAGGAGGATTTTGTGCCGTCTGATGCGGTGTCAGGTGGGGATGAGCTGCTGCCTCCGGCGGCGGTCCTGCCCGCCTTGGCTCGGCGCCTCTGCGGGGCGTCCCGAGCGGTTTTGGGCGGTTGGGCAGTGGTGACACTAACGACCACAGCTGAAGACCTCAGCAGCAGAAAACAGTTTGTTCTCACTAATTAGCACTAACCTGCAATGTAGGTTGAGATCTGAATTCGGCGGGATAATCACTAGAGGGCAGTCTGGGTTTAGGTGTGGACCGGGTGAAAACCACTGCGGTTTTCTCCTCTGGCACTTGCGGGGCTGAAACCCCCGGGGTGCGTGAAGCCCACCGCCCAGCCTGCGCTCCTGCCGCTGGTTTTGCGAGGACCTGTGCCGGCAGGGCAGGGGCTGCGGAGGACCCGGCTGGAAAATAATGCTGCCTGTGACGGTGGGACACTGAGCTGTCACACTGTTCTTCTGTATGAAGCTCAAAACTTGAGTGGATGATTGTAGAGCCGGAGCGCGTTGGGGTTGGTGATTACGGGGGGTGAAGACAGCTACAGCGGGTGCGTAAGGAAGGGTGTACCCGTGAAGTGATGGCGAGGGCGGTGTAAAAGGCGGTAAATGCTTTATATGAACTCATGGAAGACAGCGTGACTGTTTAAGTTCTGACAAAAACCATCCACAATAGGTGCTTGGTAAATAAAACTGCTACTTATAAGTGTTTTATTAATTGGAAGAGTTTATTGAGGATTGGGTAACTGTCTCTGTGTCTTCCCTTTGCAGAAGGATGTTCCAGACGGGTTGAAGGAGCTCTCGGATGGCTCAGAGGAGAGCAGCGATGCCCAGTCCGACTCTCAGAGCTCCGAGAACTGCAGCAGCAGCAGCAGCAGCAGCGACGGGTGCAGTAACAAAGATGGGAAGAAAAGCAGATGGAAAAGGAAAGGTAATTTTCCTTTTCAGGAGCGATGATTTTAACATGATCTGTGTCTCTGAAGGACTTTGGGTTTTTTTTCCATCGCATCTGTTGCCTTATAAAGACAGGCTGTTACAGTGGCCTGAAATCTGCTGGTACTATTTGTGTGCATGGATTGAAGTCGTGATGCCACTGCTATTTTACTGCTGTGGGCTGCGAAGGGGAGAAGGTGTCTGTAATTCAGTGTAAAAAGGCCTTTACACAGGTCACTGACCACCGTACTGTGCTGCACACACAGGAGCAGTGCATCTAGTTCTTCCAGGTTTTTCTGCCGCCCCTCTGCCTTCCCAAAAACATTGCGCTGTGTCCTTTACCAACAAACGGAGTGACTGCTCAGTGCTGCGGCGGAGCGGCCAGTGGGGAGAAGGACATTAACCTCACGTTGTCAGAGGTTGTCCGCTGCAGGACAGCTCGGCATCCACCCGCCTCTCTCTTGGTTCACAGTAGGATCAAGAAATGGATGGTTAAAATGTACTTCTCCATGTCACACCGGGAAGGGAAAGTGATGTTTCTGGATGTGTTTAGGTCTTAGAGGTCAATCACCAAAGATGCCAAACCTGAATTTCATGCTTCCAAACATAAATCACCCACGAGTTGCTTTGCACTGACAAAATTCCCTAGTAAAATGAAAATTTCTCCTAATGTGCTAATGTATTGTAACTTCATGTTCTGCTCCACTGTTGCCTTCTCCAGACAAGACACCGCGTTTGCACCCTTTGGAAGGTGCGGGATGAGAGGTGTGTAATGACTTAACTGCTCCTTGATGTAGCTGGAATGATGAACTGAGCATTTCTGCTACTGTTCTTCAAGTAATGAGCTGAGTTCATCGAATCACAGAATAGTTTGGGTGGGAAGGGACCTTTATGGATCATCTAGTCCACCCCCTGACCTGGGCAGGGCCACCTCCCTCCAGCCCAGGTTGCTCCAAGCCCCGTCCAACCTGGCCTTGAACACCTCCAGGGATGGGGCAGCCACAGCTTCTCGGGGCAACCTGCCCCAGGGGATCACCA
>NW_009649585.1:537240-548576 GCF_000708025.1 Charadrius vociferus
GTCCAATCCTGCCAGTTCCGGGCACCCCTCCTCCTGGTGCGGGTCGGAGCTCACCCCAAGCCTGCTGTGGCGGGCTGGGGGCCGTGGGGCGAGCAGGAGCACGGCTGGCAGTGCCCCCGAAGCCACCAGGGTTAGCTCCAGTCGGGAAACATGTGCTGTTGGGACTTCCCTGGTAAGGTCCATCTTAGGGCAAAACGAGACGATGGGCTTGTGCGGCGTGGCCGTGTGCTGCCCCTCTGCACGGGGCAAACGCGCCCCGTTCGGTGCCGGTGGGTGCTGCTGTGTCAGGCATCGCCGGGGGAAGGGAGCGACCGCACCGGGGGCTTTCCCCACGGGCGCTTTGCTGCGTTAGACACTTCTGGAGATTTTGGTTTGCAGCACAAATTTTCTCTTTCTCGCCTTGCGCCCTCGGCTGTGGCAGCGAGGACGGAGAGCAGCGGTGCCGTGCCACTTCGACTGTCCCCAGGTGCCACCTCTGCCACCCCACTCGCAGTGCTGTAGAGGTCCCCGGGGACTCCTGCAGTGCTGCTCGCCGAGGAGGGTATCCTTTTGGTATCCAAGAAGACAGCAGTTTATTTTATTTTATTTTACTTTAAGCTAGGTAGTTTGGACTTGCTGGCGCTCACGTGCCCGTTCAACTCCAGTACTTCGAATCCTTTCTGACGAACACTTTTCCAAAAGCACATACCCTCCAGAAGAAGCAGGAGGAATGTCTTCTCAATCTCTCTTCCCTCCAGAGTGGGAGACTCCACCACCTCTCTGGGCAGCCTGTTCCAGTGCTCCACTACCCTCAAAGTAAAGAAGTTCCTTCTCATGTTAAGATGGAACTTCCTATGTTCAAGTTTATGCCCATTACCCCTCGTCCTATCACTGGGCGCCACTGAAAAAAGACTGCTCCCATCCCCCTGGCATCCTCCCATTAAGTATTTGTATGTATTAATAAGATCCCCCCTCAATCTTCTTTTCTCTAGAATACATAAATACATAAATGCCATCAGATGTCTGGCGTTCACTTTGAATGGACGGTATCCTGACCGCTGGGTATGAGACACTTGGTGGATGTTGTGTCAGTCCGTGTGTTTCATGAGGGACTTTAGAAATACGTAATGAAGGACATAAACAAAAGAGACTTCTTTGCCAAAAACGTCTTTAAAAAAAGAAAAGATACACTAAATTCCAAAAACCCCTACAAATGTAGGGTGCCCCTTTCCCTTCCCGGGGAAGGGACGTGGAGGGGGACACGGGCAGAGCCAGGGCTCCCGTGTTAGTGGCAGAGTTGGAGGCTTTCGTCGCAGAGCTTGGCACCGGCACGCTGCTCTGGGGAAACAGTCAGTTCCTGAAGGATGCTTAACAGATTTAAATTCATGTCTGGATTGACTCCTCCGTTCCCGGGCAGCTTGTTGGATGTTGGTGCAGCTGTGCCACGCAGCGGAGGAGCTATGAAGGCACCTCAAGTGCAGGAGAGAGCTTTGTTAGGGATTCTTGGCAAAAGCCATCCCGGGTGAGGCAGCGCGTGGGAACCTGCTCATTTTCTGGGAAATTCAGCGTTGCTGAACGTGAGGCTGAGCCTGTCATCTTCTGTCACTGGCTGCAGAATCCCACCTGCTTCCACCGAGCTGGTCCCGCAGCGTGCCCAGGGTTGGGTGCACCCACGGTGTTATCTTTTCTCAGGTCTGGAAACAAGCCTTGGCTCTTGATTTTTGGTCTGGTTTTGACCTGTAACTTTTAAAACTAATTTCACCCAAACTTCAGTGAGTAGCTGGAGGGGTTACAAAGCTCATTCCGTCCCTGCTTTTCACAACGCTCGCTGGCCGGGAAGGGGGAAGAGGCGCCGGAGCTGCTCCCACGGTGCAAAAGCTGTAGCTGGAACTCCTCGTGCTGTAGTAGATGTGTGGGGATCCGCGAGGGCGATGCAGCTGCCCCGGCTGCAGGAGAAACTTCTGGAGCTTGGCTGTTTGCAGACGTTCAAATCAATCGATACCAGGACACAATGTCCAGCAAATTGGACTTTGCTAGTTCTAGGGCTCGTCAGTTTGTGTTGCTGTGACAGCGCTCCCTCTTCTCTCACTAAATAAGGCGCCTGGTTTGTCTTCCCACAGCCGTTTCCTGGCTGCAATGTAACTTTCCACCAAAATTAAGTGATCCAAAATTGTTTAATGAGATAAAATAAGGTACTATGATGAGAAATGGTTAAAAAAAATCTTTGCATGAAATATTTTTAAATTCTAATATTTGTAAGACCTCTCTCTTAGGTCACAGGCTATAACTCACTGTTATTTTAGAGGCAGTCATTTTCTCTAAGCAGAACCCACACTTCCATCAGTTTAAGTTTCTCGAAGTGCAGAGCAGCTGTACTCAGGGCCGACAGTCTCAGGCATATATCAAAAACCCCTGGGCTGTGGAGTCCACGGGGAAGGAAACTTTCTTTCATTTTCAGTATTTCATTTACTTTATGCATCTGAAAAGATTCTTTTGGTTTCCTCCAGCACGACCTCAAGTTTCATACCCGCGCTGCGTATGAAAACCAACTTGCGTTTAATATCCAAGGAGCTGCTGTGAAAAGCGTGATGAAAGTAGAAAGTGCAAAGGGCTTCAGCTCACTCCCAGCCACGGGCCATCTCGGCGCTGTGGATCTGGGTCTGGTAACCCGCTTATGGTAATGTGGTCCCAGTCGCAGGGACGGGGTGGCAGCGGCAGCGCCTGCCCCTTGTGGCACCGCCGGGGGGGACAGTCGTGGCCCCGGGGGAGAGGAGACACGGCGCTCACGCGGGCAGCTCTCCTCCGTGGTGCCTCCGTGCCTTTTGCTGCTGTTCGCTTCTACAGGGGTAGAAGAGTTTCTATGGCGAAACGGGTTTTATTTGCAGTCGGTACTTTGCTTGCTCTGCTTTAAAGTAACCAGAAAACCATGAATTTCCAATTGGAAAGGTTCCCTCAGCGTTGAGCTGTGTAGCATCAGCTCTGGAATGCAGCACTCCTACACGGCCGCTTCCTGGGCTGTCTGTGCTTACGCGAAACACACAAAAGCCTCCGTCCTCATTAAAAAAAAGTATCTAGTCACTTGAATTTAAGAATAGCCCAAATTCAGCCAGACTTGTCACGTGGCGTGGCGTGGCCGCTGGCCGTGTTGTCACCTGTGTGGCGGTTGAGATGTTGGCATCCACCGAGGCCGCTGGAATTGGGCGATCCCCAGAGCCTCGGTAGGAAGCGGCGTTAGTGCAGGGCGCAGCTTCTTTTTTTGGCAAGGACTGGGGAGGACAGGTTTTATTGTGAGAATATGGAATTCTGATAAAAATCAACGAAGTGAACGCAAACTGGGGTGGACAGCGAACAGATGAGCTCTGCTCGTGTTATTTTGCTCAGAGGCTTTGACTTGAGCTCTTTGAGACTGCAGTTTAGCTTAACGTGACATTATTTTTACTCATATACATATAAAACAGGAAGCGCGTTCAGATAACATCAACAGCCACTTCCTTATATGTACAAAAATAAAGTGCTCTGACAGCAGCAAAACTGACACTTTGATTTTAGAGAGGATAGAAACCTTTGTGCGTTGGCAGACCCACATGGGCGTCGGACGGGACCAATGAGGAGCGCAGGGCAAAAAGTTTAAAAACCAGCGTGGTGCGGCGTTGGCTGTACCTGTGTGCGGGCGCCGACAGCGGGAGGGCGCCAGGGGCAGCGCTGGTGGCGGGGGGGCGGGGGCGATGTTCGTGGAGCAGCTGCGTGCCCTTCCCCGGGAAGGTAAGATGCGGTTGGTTCCGCAGGCAGCTGCGGCACGTTTTCAATTTGGGGGATGAAGCGGGTGCGTTTCTGGCGGGGTCCCGCGGCCCGTTGGAGCCGAGACAGACGCCTTTGAGGCAGCTACTCGGCTGTCGCCTTTGGATTTGACGATAAAAGCAAAGCTTTGTTTGGATACGGTGCTCGTCAAAGGGTACTGCCAAGGCTCCTTGGGTTCTGTCTTGGTTTAAATCAACCTGAAACTTAGTGTAAATGCCTCGTTCCAGATGCTTTTATCACCATTTCGCTAATATGCTTTGTAGGATGACTTGCAAGTAGTTTGTTGTAATGTGCTGCTGACCGGGAAGGGCAGCTGCTGGGTGTCACTGGCCGTGTGCGCCCCTCGGCTGTGCAGCCGGGGCTGTTTCTGGGCTCAGGGATGCTAATACAGCCTGTCCTTACGGTGTCTGGAAATAAAACACGTATGACACACTCGTGTTTCTGTAGTCAGCTGCAAAGCTTCGGTTGACTGGAGTGGAACCGCAATGAGTGCCTACACCGGCTCTGCTACTGGGTACGAGAAACCAAAGGCACTTGGTTCCAGTATAGAGCTGCCCAGACTTTCATGGCTTCTGGCAAGGAAAACGGCTGTCAAAAGTGGATTTTCCTATCATTTGTGCCATGGCCCTGGTGTACCCTTTTTAATCCGAGTCATCCTGAAAGAGAAGGATCTTGTTTAGCTTCTAAAACTGACACCTTCTGGGAGAGGCAGTGCAGTGAGAGAGCTCTCTTCCAGCAAAACCCAACTGAGCTTCCTGTATTCAAAGGGGGAAAAAAATCAGATGGTAAAGTGAACTGTAAGGGAAAAGGGGGAAACAAACTGGGCAACATTATCGATAATCCTCCTCTATTAGCCAACAACCAGCTCGTCTTACATCTTTATACAACAGACGCGTCCCGCTCGGTCCCTCGTGGCTCCCAGGCAGTTGGAATTTTTTTGGACCAGATTAGTGTTCAAAGTGAAAAGTAACCATATTTGGCTGGATGCCATTTACTGAAAATAGATCAGAAGGTTTTAGTAAGGTTAAAATAGGATATCACCATGAACTCTTCTTAAATAGGCCAATGAGGGAGAATATCTGGAGTAATTAAACTTCTACACCGTGTTCGCTGCCAGTGGCCCATGCTTACGAAAACGGGAGTAAGAAATAAAACACTGTTCTATACCTGAAATTTGGTGCATTATCTCTTGGTATGGAGGAAAACCTTGGGAGTCCGGATGCACCGAAATACCAGTTCACAGTTGGAGGGTGTGACCTGCTTCTACTAGAAGAGCTTTGCTGTGACGGTGGCTCTCAGCTTCCGTAATTAGCAGCCCCGGCCTCATCACCGCACTGCCTTCACAAAGCGCTTTGCTGCCGCACGCCCATTAACAGCTGCCAAAGAAAAAAATATCTTAAAAAAGAACTCTGTTTGGGTTATGTCATTTTGTTTCTTCCTGCTAAAGATTTGGTAGAAATATCAGCTTTTCTAAATCCAGCAAAATCCTGCTGGTGCTCGTGACTCATGAGGAAGCTGTTTCCCGAGTATCACATTATGCAATGTACCAAGGAATCTGCAGACACGAAGCCAAAAATGTTCCTTTTGCCTTTATTTAGGGTAGTGTATCTTCTATTTCAGCTAGTATATCATAGTATCCAGATTTTGAGCGAGCTGTAGTTTTTCTTAATGGGCTCTACCGCCTCCGAGGGCTTACTCTGGAGCAGTCAACAAGTTGTATTTCCATTAGACTTCACCGTATTTTTTAAGTTGGGTGAGCACCAGTCATTAGGCCGTGGTCACAGGCACTTCCCTGTGGCTCTGCCTTTGGGAGGCATTTTAGACATGTAGAAAAATGGGTTATAAACTTAAAATCTACAGTAGAAGACTTTTTTTGCATGGATTCCCATGTGGGAGTTTTCCTCAGCAGCTGAAAATCCTCAGGCTTCCTGAAGGAACGACTGATGGCTTTTCTGCGGGACACCTTCAATCTGTGCTTTTACCGAGCAAACTTTTGGGGTCCTTTCCCAGCACTTTAACCACCCCTCGGCTCTCGGGCTGGGACCAACCACACCGCGCTCGGAGCGGGTGGCATCGTACGGCTGTTCGGTGCAGGGACCGGAGAAGCCTTGGGCATCGCTCCTACCCTCTGTCCCCGACCGACGTGGGGAGGACAGCCCTTTTGGGGTGGTTATTCCCACGAGCGCAGTTTTTCTAAGGTACTATATGGCCCCAAAATTATTTCCACTGAAATGCAGGGAAATGTGACTTGTAAGTCCCTAATTAGTTCTGCAGACGGCTGAAGAGTGGGCAGCCAGTTGATACGGGAAGCATTTTTTGGAAAAAGCCCGTTTTCTTGGGGATGTTTGGCCCCAAAGGTGCCGGTTTGGGAGGGCAGCATCAGCCCTGCGGGAGCTCGGCTGCCTGCCAGCAGTAGCTGGGGAGGGTGCCTGGTCCGCTGGCAGCGGTCCCCCTGCCCAGTGCCGTCCCCGCGCCCTCAGGGACATCCACGTGCACTGGAGGCGTGATGAGCTGGAAGGCTTCAGCCAAAGAGCCGCAGTGTGAGAGCAAAGAGGAATTGGAAGCTGTTGCGTGTGGCTGCAGCTGCGCAGGGCGGACGGAGGAACAGTAAAACCGCTTCTGTCTCAGTCCTGCGCTTTGCTGCCCTGCTGCTTTCTGGTGGCACTCAGCAAGTCTCTCCGGTGCTTCTCTGGGCTAGAGGCTTAGGAAGGTCCGGCGCATGTGTGTTTGTTATGAGTCGCTGCGTATCGATGTGTTATTTCATCCAGACTTTCCAACGATATTGCATTATTATGTCAGAGGTGTTCAAGACCAGGTTTGGAGGTGTTCAAGGCCAGGCTGGAGGTGGCCTTGGGCAACCTGGGCTGGTGGGAGGTGTCCCTGCCCAGGGCAGGGGGGTTGGAACTCGATGATCTTCAAGGTCCTTTCCAACCTAACCCATTCTATGATTCTATGATTACACCCCCCACCCCCCCCCCGAGGGCAGGCTCAGCAGGGCGGGACGGGGTAGGAGAGCACCTCCAGGCGTTTCTCTGCGCTCCGGAGGTCTCCAGCTGGTAGGAGATGAACACTGACAGGCTTGAGGGACGGCCCTCTTCGACCTCAGGGCCCCAGAGCGGTGGAAATGCTCTTGTTCAGGGCGAGGAAGTCTCCTCTCAGTGCCGGTCTGCGAGGACGTGCAGGGTTGGTTGTACAAGGCTGCACGCGCAGTAGGGAGGGGTTTGCTGTGCAGTACCCGCAGAAGATGGGCTGGCTTATGTGGCACATGATGGGACAGGAGGAAACGGCCTCAAGTAGCGCCAGGGGAGGTTTAGGATGGATCTTAGGAAAAATGTCTTCCCCGAAAGGGTTGTCCAGCACTGGCACAGGCTGCCCAGGGCAGTGGAGTCGCCATCCCTGGGGGGGTTTAACAGATGTGTAGACGTGGTGCTGAGGGACGTGGTTAGCGGTGGGCTGGGCAGTGCTGGGTTAATGGTTGGGCTCGATGATCTTAAGAGTCTTTTCCAACCTGAATGATTCCATGATTCTGTGTGAGGGACGTGGTTAGCGGTGGGCTGGGCAGTGTTGGGCTGATGGTTGGGCTCGATGATCTTAAGAGTCTTTTCCAACCTGAATGATTCCATGATTCTGTGTCCCACCTCCTGCCACCAGCAGTAGGTGGGTACGCAAAGGGAAGCACGCAGCCCTGTCTGGGCGGGGGTCGCTTTGTGAATGAGCTTTCTCACCTGGTTTTTTGTCTTCATTGTTTCAACTTCTCTGGCTCGCCTTTCAGATTTCTGCAGTTCGTTCTGTCATTCCCTCTCAAACAACATCTCAGTGACTGCATTTTAGCCTCACGTATAGTGTCATGTTCAATTTTTACCCACAAAAATGTATGCCGGGTGCCTTTTCTCTCTAGGAAAAAAGGTCATCTGTGACCTGCTGCTCTTCTAAGCTCTGTTGTAGAAGTATGAACGGAAACTTGGAAATAACAAACTCCTTCTCCAGGAGCCCCATGGAGAAGAGAAGGGGCAATGAGTACAAGTTGGACCAGGAGAGGCTCAATTTCAACATAAGAAAGACATTTTTTACAGTCAGAACAATCTATGCTGGAACAACCTCCCCGGGGACATGGCGGAGTCCCCACTGGGGACTTTCAAGATGCAGTTGGAGAAGGTGCTGGGTGATCTCACCTGGCCTGCCTTTCCCACGAAGCTTGGGCCAGATGATCTTTCGAGGTCCCTGCGCACCCGGGCGTTCCTGTGGGTCTCTGGAAAGCTGCCGGGGAGCTGGGCAGCCGCCTGCGCCAGAGGCACCCTTCGCTGCCGGGGCACGGCAGAGGCTGGAGGGCAGCGGGAATTCCTGCTTTGAGAGTGACAGGCTGAGGCGCTGCCGGCCTCCCAGCCCATGACACTTGTGTGGTTGGCACCTCGGTGCCCGTGCTGCCAGCCGAGGACCTGCTTTGTTCTTCAAAGCAAAGTGCAGGTTCAGGAGATGTTCGATCTCTCTGCACGTGAAGCCGTTTCTGAGTAAAGCCTGAATTTCTCGTTTCACCGGCATGACCGGATCCTGCTTTCACCTCTCGGCATCTATTTTTCCTTATTCCCTTTCTTCTTAAACTTGTTCTGTATTGAATCAGTACTGGGGTTTTTTGAATTATGTGTACTGCGATACTGGGGTTGTGACTTCCATGTCTGCATGCTGGGTGGTTTTTTTGAAGGCAGAAATCATGATCCGCAGCACCGGCAGTCTGACAGCTCAAGGTCGTAGGAGTGAAGACTCCAGCTCAGTCTCCGTGGCGCTCATTGAAGCTCGGTGTGCTCAAAAACGGCAATAGCAAGTCTGATCACGGGCCTGCATAGCCCGGTAGTCTGCTCCAGCGTTGATCAACAGCGGTAACCCAGAGAGAAGGTGCGAAAAGAGCACAAGAACATGACAAGAGGGGTCTCCCATCGTCCATCGGTCCGTGGCTCAGGGACTTTGGGCGCAGAGGCTGTCTTTCGCTTGATGCCTGTCCGTGGGTTGCTCCAACCCCTCTTTGAGCTGTTGTACAGTTGTAGCACTCGCACTGCCCTGCAGTGAGGGCTTCCTCTGCTTGATGTGCTGTGCAAAGGAGTATCTCCTTTTGCTTGGGCTGGATTTTAAAACCTAGCGTTGTCTAAATTCATTTCATGCTCCCCGGCTCTTGTATTTGAGTCCTAACTGTTGCTCTGTTCGCTTTACCGTGCCATCCGGGACTTTACAGGCTCATCATATCACTTGTCAGTTATCTCTTCCAGGCTGGATGACCCTTCTCGTTCCTCGTGTAAGCACCATTCCATCCTTGTTGGGCTTTTCTAGCTCACCTAGATATACTTAGAGCCCGTACGAAGATGGCACACAGCCTTCAAGAAGTAGGAGCACGTATGTTTTGTTTCTGTTCGGTATTTCTTTCCTGGTAATTTTTATCATTGTGCTTGCTTTGCCCACTGTTGACCTGAGGCTTTTGTGCAAGTGTTTATTGTCATACTGGATAACATTCATTGTGGTCATCGTACAAGTTGCCCATCAGCCCGTGTGTTTTTCCCTGAATTCCTTGGTGTCATCAGCAAACTCTGCCACTTCACCGTTTGCTTATTTTTCCACACAATGTATGAATACACTGCTTGGATATCTTGACAGCCTCCTGGCGTTCTTTGCCGTCAGACAGGTTTTTGCTGTACACGTGTAGTACCGTGCTGCTGAACAGGCCGTGTGAGGAGCAGCCAGGACGCGCGGTACGCAGCGGTTGGGTCTGGTGGCATTCAGCCGGGCCGGTGGACCGAGACAACTTCAGACTCTGCGTCCTTCTGTCACCATTGCAAAAACCATTAAAAACCAAAGTTTCCAGAGAGGCGTGGTAAGGAGATGTGTCACTGCGTAACTCAGGACCGCTGGAGGGAAACCAGGTTAAACGATGTGGTAGTGATTAGAGGACCAGGTACAGCGTTGTTTCTGTCAGGTCAGTCTTTCGTGGAGATCAACCGTCTCCTGCAGTAAGATTGCTCGTGCCCGCAGAACCGCATGGGCAGAGCAGCGGCACTGCCTGGTGTGCGGGGCGGACGCTGCCGCCCGCGGGGGCTCTGTCGATCTGCGCGGCGCGAGGTCCATGCAAATGAGGCGTCTCCGATGGGACCTGACCGTGATATGGTGTTTGTCATAAGCGCACTGAATTTGGTTGAATTTCCTGTCCAACTGTGTATAAACCATCTACGCAGACGCACACTGGTGAAATGCAGGGGTGGGAGGGATCTTCCTAACCGTTGGTGGGTGTTGTACAGCGTTTGCCCGGTCTGACTGAAAACATCCAATAGAGGATAAAAATGGTTTTAGCCTTACTGAAACGTCATTTTTAAGAACTGGATAACATGTATTCTAAAAGTCCCGGCTCGGTAGCAGTGCCCTGTGCTTACCGCAGAGGAACTGGCATTTCTCCTGCACTTTGCTTTTCAAATCAGTATTGGCCACGTAACTGTCTCCTCATGTTTTCAGCGTCAATAGTAGCAAAGTTGTAACTTGCAGTGGTTGCTACCAGCTTGGTAGTCATCTTCAGCTGTGAAGGACTCATAGCAATATATAGTACATTTTTTATTTTGATTGCTTCCTTTGCTTCTCCTCTAGGAGATAATTTTCCTATTCCGTATTTCCAATGGGTAATGTGATTACCTGTGACTTACTGATGGTCTAATGAATGTCTCTGTAACGATCTGCAGTTTTCACTTCTGCTTTCTCGGCAACGTTTTTCTTACCGGTCAGATTTGCTCGTGTTTTCATCACTTGTGGGAGATCAGATCTTTTAAAACGAAGTCCGTGTATCAGTGCTTCAGGCTGTCTCTGTCCTCACTGACAACAATACAGCCGCACTCCCTGTGCCCTCAGCCGTGTGCCGTCTTCTAGTTCGGTAGTTAAGTCTTTTCCCCTCAAAACATGGCCCACAGTGATTTCCCAATTTTTGGAAGCGTTCAATAGCTTTTGCTGATGGTCTCATGGCTGCGTGCGCTGATGTCTTTAAGACTTTGCCGTTTCTTTCCATATATTATAGACAGATGGAGGAGATTCACCCGCCGGTTACCACCTTGATTCCCAAGCAGGCGATCACTCCGGCTAACAAGGTCTGGGTCAGTGCGGAGCGAACGGCTGTGTGTGGTGAGGACGCTTTCCCTGCCCCTCCGCTCCGTCCCTGCGCCTGTCCTGGGGGTGCTGGTGGCAGTCAGGGGGACGCAGGGGGGCCCGCCTGGTCCTCCTGCAAGCAGCGCGTCCTCTTAACGGGGGGCTGTAGCTCAGGCTGCCCAGCGATCTTCTTTTAAAGACCCTTTTCACATGCCAAACTTTAATTTTGGAGCCTGGTTGTCTGTCTGCCTGGGGAAGGGGGAGTGTCCTCTAACATCAGCAGGATCTCTGCAGCTGCTCCTGAGAATAAAGTGCAGGGAAACTGATTTTTTGTGTCCACTTAAAAGCCTTATTTTGCCAGTGTAATACACAGCCACGGCCGTGCCTCAGCCCAGGACTTCAAATTTGACTGCGTAGTTTCTTGCTGAAAAAAAAAAAAAAAAAAACCCCAA
>NW_009649585.1:548599-554437 GCF_000708025.1 Charadrius vociferus
ACCCCAACAATTTTTTGCTTCTGCGACATTGCGCCCGCATGTCGGAGCGCCCGGGACGCTCGGAGGAGCCGGTCTGCAGCGATGGGCGAGGGCACGACACCGGGAACGGGGAGCACAGCCTGGGGGTCGACGGAGAGGCGAGTTTTTAAGCGCTGTTCATGTTTCACCGGAGCTGTAAGTATCTCAGCTTGGCTCTTTCTCTGTTTTCAGTTTGGAGCTGTGGAATCCATCGCCGAAGCGCAGGAGTCGCTTTTTTGGCTGCGCCGCTGCAGCGGCCTCCGCTCCCGCTGCCCATGGGCCCCAGCGCTCCCGGGTTGCGGCTGACAAGATTTAACGTTTCTCGGCTATTTTTGATGTACGTTTGCAAATTAATGAAAATTGGTTTGGGGTGTGAGTTGGCAGTGCTGCTGACAATTAATTCCACATGCAGACCGTGCTGTTCCCGAGCGATCGTTCCCATACGGAGAGAGTCAGGAAGAGTTAATCACAAACAACTGCGAGGAAGAGCTGCAATACCTTCATTTTGATATCTTTTGACAGCGGTCTGTAGAAACTGGTCTCTCAACAGCAGAGAAGAAACCGAGTTTAATCTTTGCTAAGTTTCCTGCTGTCCAGTATCTCAGCTGGGGACGTTCGAGCCCTGCTTTGGCACGGTCAGAGGCCACTGTGCTGGATGCCGTTCGCAGGATTCCTGCCCCGGGGAGCGTGCGGCCGTGTCACTCGAGTGCCAGTAGGTAAATGCAGAGAAGGGAACACAGGGAAACAGGATGAGTTCACCTATAGTGGCTGTACTGACTTAAGACTCTGAGCCTGTACTTCAGCCAAGTACCCGAGAGCTGCTGTTAAATGTGATCGTCAGCGTCATATTATCTTCAGCAGTTTCTCTGCCTAAAAGTTATGTGGCAAATTCCTAAATTGTCTTAAGTCAACTGTTTCCAGGTCAACTGTGTGGTTTCACCACTGAAAAAAACCCGCTACTTCACAGGGTGAAAACGAGGAAGCTCCAGCGGAGTGGGTAATTCATGGTTCTCCTCCAAAAAATGAAACCCTTGTGCTTGTGCCGTCAGCAGTAAATGCTGCTACAGCCCAGGCTCGACGCCTTCTCACTCTCACGCGCTCCTGAAACACACAGTAATCAAATAATCCTCTCGCAGGCGCTCGTGCTGTCCTTGGAGGCTTGTTTTCAGGCGTGTGTATCTTGGCAACAAATCCTCCTTAGGTGGACGAGTCGGTGAGACGCCCCGCCAGCACCGGTGGGGTGGTCGCTGGGAGAGGGACGTGCAAACCTTTGCCGGTTCCAGGTGGTGCTGCTGGGTTGGAGATCCTCCGTCATCAGGAGATGAGATTTTTAAACTGCTTATTCTCATTTATTAGAATGTATATTGGCAGAGACAAGCTGCAGTAACGACGATCAAAGAGACCCGAGAGCTAATGAGTTAGCTGTAAGTAGCTCTTGAGCCTGGAGCACAGCAGCCCCGATGCAGTCACGCCGAGGTGATGCGTGATGCCGGGGCCCGGAGGGGAGTTCAAAGAAACGTGACCACATCTTCCCCTCTTCAAACGCCTACGTTAGCTTCCTATACGGTTCATGTTTGGCCACCTCTAATCGGCTCTGTTTGAGTCAGCAACCTAGAAACGTGTTCTGTTACCCCAAAACAAAGCGCCCAAAGCATACGGTCCCACCTAGGTTGGCTCTAAGCGTCTGCGGCAGAGAGACGCTGAGGGTCAGCTGAGCTGCGCAGAGGACTCTCTCTGCCCCGGACTCCGGTCTCTGCCCTCCTGTTACTGACCCTGCGTAGACTTGGGCAGCCGTGGGGCCCCGCTGTGGGCCAGCACGCCTCGGTAGCCCTGGGAAGATGAACCTAGCCATTAAAACGCTTGTGCCTGATTAGCAATCCGAATCAGCTCATGGAAGGACCTGGTGCGTGCCGGGAAGGTCGAGGGAAGGAACTGGTGTAAGACCTCCTTCTGGTGACAGCACACCGTTACATCTGTCACTTGTGTACCTCAAACAATGCGTACGTTGTTCTGACTCGGGGACACCCGTGTCTTCGGTGTGCTGTGGTGTTAGTAGGCAGTCACGAGTAATACTCAAAAAAGAAGATATTTTACTGGAGGATTCTGTAAAGATGCGTAAGAAGAATGCTCACTGTAGCTTACGGGGGTTTCACACAGAATTCACAGAATTCACAGAATTGTTAGGGTTGGAAGGGACCTCTGGAGATCATCTAGTCCAACCCTCCTGCCAGAGCAGGTTTCTTCACAACCATATGCTGCTTTACAAGGGACGAGCTGCACGGGGGAGTGTTTTGGTTGCAGGTGTGTTAATTCTTCAGAGCAAATAATCCCATACAGAATGAGTTGTATAGCAACTGTGTTCTCTTAAAAAAAAAGGTTGTTATTAAAAACACAATGATACCAGTCACGGCAGTCAACAGAAGCTCCCTTGAGCTTTGTGGGCATCTCACTCTTGACACCGTGAGGTAAAGCTTTGGGTCCTGACAAGCTCTTCAGGGAAGTGGCACTGCTTGAAAAGGTACTCAACAGCGAGTACCATTGGTGCCTTTTGTGTGTGCTGCAATTTCTGTTGTATATTTTTAAAAATATATATATTATGAAATACTGCGTTCCAAGGAACACGGCGACTTAATGCACGCACATGCACTGGTACAGCTTCATACGAGCAAATGAGTTTCTCTGTTTCCTCTTGCTGTTAATTGGTGTTGCTGCTGCAAGTCAGAGGGTTGGACTGCATTGCAAGGTGAACGTTTCAGGACGGAGCGCAAGAAGAGCGCTGCGTTGGTGCTGCTTCCTGCTTCGCAGTAGATCTGCCTCCGCTTCTGCTTCCGTGGTGCCTTATTGATGCTGTGCTTCAATTCACATCCTTGCTTTTGAGGATGTATGAGAAGAAGTCTTTCCGAAGCCTGCACCTCGCGTGCACAGGATGCCGAGTTTTGAGTGACCGTGTCTGTAGAGCTGCCAAATGCTCTGTGCACCGGAGGTGGCCGTGACCTGCCCGCGTTTCTTCTCACGGGCCCTGACAGCCAGCGCGAACCTGCTGAGTGGGCGTCCTGTTGCACAATTAATCTCTCTCCTTCTTCACACGTCTGATACAGAAATACCTTTCATGCTCCTTTTTTGATTGGGATGCCTGAAAAGTGGGGGTGAAGAGATGCATTGCTGCTTCTGCCCTTCTGTGCATGATGGCAGGAGGTGCTGGCACGGCAAAGTCTGCGTCTTGCCTGACCTGCAGTTACTCAACTCACTGCCTGTAAAGCTGCTGTAAATTTTCCTCCTAAAGGACTCGGAACTCAAGGAACAACCAGTTGAAATGACAGCTATTCTCAGGCTGTGGCACCTCATCCAGAGAAGGAGAATACCTGCCAGGAATGACGAGGGTCACTTCAGAGGCTCCTCAAAGCAGGTGCCATGTTCAAACTGAGCAGCAGAAGGATAGCAGGAGAGTGAACGCCCTCAGTTGGGTCTCGGTCACGTCAGAACCGGCTGCTTTAGTGGCTGAATCACAGAATCATTGCATCGTCTAAGGTGGAAGGGACCCTTAAGATCAAGTCCAACCATCAACCTAGCACTGCCAAGACCACTACTAAACCATGTCCCTAAAAATGTTAGTGCTGGAAGCTTTTCTGGTGCGAGAGCATAAAATATTGGTCTTTTACAAAATAATTCTTACGCTGCTGTGCTCAGAGGAAGATTTTCCTGTCTTCCCTCGCTTTAACGTAGGTGTTTCTGCCCACTTTTACATCATCATATAAAACCATCTGCGTAACAAGATTTTTTCCTCATGGGGCAACGTGTCCTTCTCGCTCTCCGTTTCAGGCCGTCATCGGCCGCTGGTGTCCAGCGTACGCATGGAGTGCGGCCGTCTCTCTGTGACACCCCTTTGCGCAGACCTCACAGCAGGGGTCACCTGGCTGCCGTTGCTCATCAGATGGGTGGCTGTGAAGACGACAGCTCCTCCACCACGCCAGGGTCTCTCTTTTCTTCGGCAGTGCTGTTACTCACAGCCCGCATTTCCATCTTTCACTCCTACCATGAATTGCACAGGCATTGTTTACAAATTTGGGACGGGCTTTCTCCACTGCCTTGTGGTGACCTGCAGGGACGGGCCTGAAGTACACGTCTGCTGTCACCAGAAACACAAGCACCTGAGGTTTCTGCAGCAGTAAGTGCTGCTGATGGGATGGACCATGAGATTCAATTCTTGGTTTTACACAACTGGCCTCGACCTAAGTAATTTCACTTCTGCTTCTCAGTGTCCAAGAGGAGAGAAGTTCAGGTGCGCTGCTAAGAACTCAGAGCTCTCAAGGTGTTTTTTAGGGAAGTGTTCTTGACGTGGAGACTTGTATCTTGGGTAGAGTAAAAAACTGAAATCTGCAGTAATGTACTGCGAGCAGAGGCAGCAGCTGCCAAGGTCGGTTGTCAAATGACTTTCAGCGAGCGTTGGGTGTTTCTCAGCAGGGGGAATGGCCGATTGCTTCTGTCGGCTGCCTGGGCTACTGTAGTGCCTGTCCTGAGTAACTCGGATTTTCACTCACCCTTACAGCCTTGACTTCCTCTGCAGGCTCACATCTGCTCGAACGTTTGGTTTTTAACAAAAAACCCCCAAACAACAGAACAGCTCATTGATGTTGGCTAGTTTGATGTCAGCTGAGGTAATTAGCACTTATAGCTGTAATTTTTTTTGACGAGTTTATGTAAAATACTTTATTTCTCTTCTTCCTTCCAGTTCAACAGCTGAAAAACTGTTGTTCGGATCAGTGAAATCCCTCTAAATTCAGAACATTCTGATGATCATTATTTACTTCTTGAATGCGCAGAGAGCCGTGCCTTTGTCTGCCTTTGTCATCGCCGCGTGTCCTCCAGAAAACCTGAAAATGCTTAAGCTTAGGAAGAGATAGGGGTAGAAATTACCAAGCATTTCTTTTTACTGCTTCGTTTAGTTTCCTTCGGTTTATAGTTAGGTCCTGAGCCTGCTGGGTGGGGGGCCGCTCCTTCCTTTTTGCACGTACCCTCTCTGCAGCCGGGTCTCCCAGCCCGTGCCTGCTGTTCCTGGGTGTGCTGCACGCTGCGAGCAGCAACCCCGGTCGTGTGCCTGCCCCGTGCCTGGGCTGAAACCAGAACTACTTCTGTGTCATTTAGGCCTGGGGTTTGCTGGCTGGGAGATCTCTGTGGCTGATAAGGCTCTACGGCAGAGATGTTGTCTGAAACGTTTGCGGTGCTGATGGATGTTCCCGTGCCCAGGCTGGGGAGGGCCACAGCCAGTCGGAAGCGCCGTGCTTGGTCCTGTGTCCCACTGACCCGTCCCTCTGACGAAGGGCCATCATGGACACGCAGAGGAGGTCTTGGTGGCAGCGTCTCGGTGTTTGATGTGGAGGCTTTGGCTGCTATTGGCAGCAGAAAGGTGGTCAGACCTTTCTCTAAGCGATCCAATACTAAACGCTTCGTGGTGTTGAGCTGCTTGGTGCCACCTTCATTTCTTCTGCAGAGCAGAGAACTTTAGAGCTGTATCTTCCCTTTCTCTTTCCTCCTCTTTCCTAAGGTGTTTGTTAGTGTGTAATTGGCATCCTTTCCTAGAGTGGAGGAACTACCCAGTGTAACCAAGAAATCACATATAAATAAATTTACTTTCTTAGAAAGCTTTATACTGGGAGAGAAAGAGGGTAGAGAGCTTCGGTGGGATCATCGGAGCCTGGAGGCGTGTGAGCGATCAGACACAGGCGTGTTGAGTTTGTTTTCTCAGAGCTTTCTCTTGCACTGGCAAGTTACGCTCCAGCCTCCATACGAAGCAAGCAGTTGATGTTTTTTGTGTTTATAAGA
>NW_009649585.1:554485-618024 GCF_000708025.1 Charadrius vociferus
CTTTACCCGGGGTAAGTGCAGGAGGGGGAGTTCTGGGAACTTGCAATTGGACAGTATTTTTGGGCATTAGTTCTTCCTTCGTTTTAGCAAGGAACGGTCATGTGGGGGAGAACTCTTTTAAAATGGTTGTCTCACTTGTAAGTTAGATATAGTTTTGATATGAATTCAAGGTCGAGTTCCCATTCTCGTTCTGGCAAACTCCATGCCTGTAGAAAAGAAGGGCATTGGATTAACAGGAAACATTTCTGTGCTTCTCAAAACATGTTTTTAATGGCTTTCACTAGAAGTTTTTCATGTAATACATCTGGATCCCATTAGCTGTTTAAAATCGGGTTATTTTAAGCTTATGACTGCACATAGTTGAACGGGGGGATATTGTATTTTTAGTTCAGCTTGACTGTACTTTCTTTCCCAGTGAGTAAAGTGCAGCCTTTTCTTTCTGAATGTGTGGATCTCAGGGCAGAACACCCCGTGGAAACGCAGCCCCGTGAGCAGGAACTCCGGATCTGCTATATTCATTTCTTTTCATATTGTACTCTCCCAAGCCCAAACAAAATCAGAGCCAATCCCCCAGCAGAGCTCCTACCCCTGAGCTCCAGCCGGGACGCAGAGGTGAGTACCTGGTCCGTGTGCCCACGTGGCTTTGCACCAGCTCTGCCGCAGGAGTGAGGAGAGCAGGCGCGGGGCTGGCGGCAGCGCCTGCCGGTGGGACGTGTCTTGTGTCTAGATCATGCTGCGTTTTGGTCCTTGTTAAAGGCAAAGAGTAAATATCTCGTGCCTGAAGACTGTACAGAAGAGCGCTGCTTCTGTGCCAAATACTAAATCAGATTTACGCTGGCAGCGGGATTACAGATTTCAGACTCCTCAAGGGTGGAATGAATGACCAGGAGGCGTTACCCATTCATACGATGGCAGTGATTTCTGCAGCGCGTGCAGCCGGAACAGTTTGTTAGGTGATGTTCATGCAGCAGTTATCCCGCAAAAGGCTTTTTAGCCCTGGTAGATTCTTTTTCTCTAATGCTCTGAGTATAAATTTAGCAAAATGGTTTCACTGCTGCAAAATAGTTTCATTCCACTTACCCAAAGATGAGAGCTTCTTTTATTGCATAGGATATTTGAAACTATAATTAGCTCTGACCTTTAAAAGATAAAGGATGAGAGATCCAGTTCCAGGAGCCGTCGTGCGAGGGTTCGGGCGGCTGCGCCCTGTGCTTGCGCTGAGCCTCGTGCAGTGGCGAGATCCCAGCTCCGTACGGAGGTGTTATGCTGGTAGCGTTGGCGAGCGTTGGCTTTGGTTGTCTTCGGCCACAGCTCCAGCAAAAGACTCTTTGTCAGATTAATTTTAGTTTCGCAAACTGTTACATCTTTTTTTCCTTTCTGATTTGGAAGTAATTTGACTCCCAGATTCTCCCAACAATTGCAGATGGATTTTTCCTTTACTTGTAGCATATTTTTAATGGTTTTATTTTGTTCCATGCTGTTAAACAGTTAGCATGTTGGTCGGGATACCCATATGCCTGTATTCTGTAAGGTGAACTGCCAAGGTTGTCCCTAAGAGTAATTTTCTTTTGGAGCCACTGAAATAAAACTGCTGTATAAATGCAAGGTCCTTCTTCACACTTGCTCACTTCGGCAGCGTCCGCTGCATCTCTTCTGAAACAAGCCTGGGAACCCAGCAGTCGTTTCTGCTACATCAGTTTAAGAAAATCTTTATCTTGATTTAGGAATTGCCTGAGTGTCTGCCAAAAAAGTATGAGTTCTGTCATCATCCCCATCGTTTCGCTGTACGATTTCCCTCTGCTTTTCCGTTCCCTCCTCTCTGGCTCAGCGCTGCGCCAGGTGTTTGCCTGCACTGGCTTCAGCCGCTGGGCTCGGAATAGCCCAGTCCTGCAGCTGGCTACGCTCCGTGCGGTGACAAGGGAGGAGAAGGCAATAAATCAAAAAGTAAATTAGTGGCTGAGTGAGCAAAGATCTCCCTAGTTGTGTCTAATAGACGCATTGAGCTTAGAGGGACATTACAGTCGTACGGTCAGTTTTGTATTTTCTCATTGTTGTTTATCTGACACTCTTTGTGGAAGCAAACATTAGCCAGAATATTAGTATTAAACATCATCTTGGGCAAGTAAGCAGATGTATACTGGAAGCCAGAGGGATTTCAAACAAATATCCCGCTACTTTCACACCCTAAAAGGTAAATAACCTGTGTGAGATGAGACACCCAAGAAAAAAAAGAGAAAAAATATTTTGGGCGTCTTCACCTTTCTGTTAGTTTCGGTCTCATGCAGTGTGCAGAACTGTGCTGGTACCTAACGCCAGAGGAGAATGATGCGTCTGGGTGCTGCTTCTTCAGGGGTAGGATGGCCTTCAGCCGGGTCCTGGCTAAAGTCCCATTGCAGCGGGCCGGTCGTGCGCTGGGCAGTGCCAGCAGAAAGCGCGTGGTGGGATCTCAGTCCCAGGGGTCAGGAGACTTGTGGTGTTCCTTCCACTGTTGCCTTTGGAAACACTGGGAAAACACAAGGCGGTGTACGCTGCTAAAGTGGACGTGGGGTCAAATCCTACTTCAGTTGCCTTTTCTGAGGCTGCGGTTGATGGGTGCGTTCCTTTATCCAGAGGGTTACGCAGAAAGTCCTCAGCATTAACTGAATCGGGACTCCAAAAGGAAAGCCACAAGGCAGCGTCTTGATGAAACTGTGCAGTCTGCCCGTTCCTGTAAGAAGGGGTCCCGAGGCGACATCCCGCATTTAACATTTGCAGCAATTTACTGCAGTTTTTTGAAAAGAATTAACCAGTCATCACCTCCAATAAGCTATTGTTAAATAAATCTTAATACTTCTCTTTGCTGCTGTTAGCACAGTTTCTTTATAAAGAGAACTGATTGACCAATGGTTTAGGGTCTGCAGCTCTTCAGGGAACCCAATACCTTGTCAAATGTCATCAGGTCTTGCCAGACTGCAATTTCTGATGCAGTTGACCTTTAACATAATTAAAGTTGTGTTGTAATTGCAGTTCTCAGAAGAAATGCTTTTGTGTCAATGACACGAGTAAGTCTAAAGTGTAAAGGAGTCTCTGTCCCACAAATTACAGCTGTAATTGGCTGCAGACGGATCTTCCACCAGGATTTATTCTTGCAGCTGGGACATGGGACTGTATTGGATCCGGTCTTAGTTTATCTAACAAATCAGGGCTCGTGAGGTTTGGCTGCCACATGTTCCACTTTATCTCATCCACATTAGTCTTAGAGAACTGTTAACATTTCACCTGGCAAACGCCTCTCCCAGCCAGGAAGCAGTGAAACCTCCTGAAGGAACCAGCTGGCGCGGAGACTTTGGGCCAGGCGTGCAGGGTTCTTCATTTTGGAGCTATCCTGGCTATGGACGTGTATGTTTAATTGCTTCTCCGAGCCAGTCCTCTCAAATACCCAAGGGTTTTTTTGTCACATTTCCGTCCTGGCCACTTACTACAAAGGTGATGTCTCCATCCCATCTCTCGTATGCCTCCTTGGAATGAGGGGATTCTGTTTACTGCTTCTAATCCACAAAATCTACTGAAACTCAGCCCTGTCAGATACTGGCCCTAATCTTAGTCATCCCTAATCTTTAGCTGATCAAGGAAATCCTTATTTACACAGAAAAAGCACAAAGCAACTCATCGAGTGTTTTAAAACCAGAGCATCTCGCTGGATGTGCTGCTTTCCCGGGTGTCGCTTTACAGTCTGTAATTATTTCTGCAGTTTCTCCAAAAGTGCTCTTAGGATTTAAGGGAATGAAGAGGTATAATCTCAGCTCCACACATTTTTCAAATCATACGAAAGCCTGAAGTGAAGACAGAAGTAAACTTTCCTGAAATTCTGCTTAAAGGAAACAAACCCAGCTTGTCAAGCTTCATCCTTAGGGGAGTCTGAATATTTCTCTACATGTGTATGTCTTTGTGTTAGACCTCCGCTTGGCTGCCTGCAGGGTTCTTAGAAGGTCGTAACCTTTCTGAGAGCTTTTGGGTCCAAGGACCCAGGGGTGTACTCGCACAGGTTTATCCTCCCATCCATCCCCCCTTCGCTTTGGGGCCCGCAGCTGTGACTTGGTTGCCTTTCTCAAGTTCTGTTCGTTCTTGAGAACCTGTTGTGGTTACAGCTGTCGGACCAACACAGCAGCCGTTGTGGCACCGAGGGCTTTTACACCGTCAGAGGATGCGCAGAATGTCCTAATGTGGCTTTATTGTATCTGCTCTGGGGCTGAGTTGTCTTCCCAGGTGGGGGGTTTAGCCTGGGCTGCCATCCTGGTTTTAAAACATTAGTTCTCCTTCTTCAAAGACAGCGTAAAAATCAAAATGTGGCTAGAATATGAGGCTGGAGAAGAGTAGCCTGTGTTTGGCTTAGTGTTTCTGTCTGACGTGGAACTTGTCGTTTCGGCAGTGATAGGCTTCGAAGAGGATGTGGTTTATGTTCCTGCTATTCAAACGTCTCAAAAGCAGTAACAGTCTATTTCTCTGCCTGCGTTTTAAATGTTAAACCAAACTTGTGCTTTCTTTGCGTTTAACACCTCCAAGCAAGGATTAGCTTTAGAAGGACGGGGGCACAGCGTTTGTCTGGCCGCGGGCTGTGTTTGCAGCGGTGGTGGACTGGGAACGTGCCGGGGTTGGGTGGGAGCGAGGGCTGTGGCTCGGCTGTGCCCGGGCTCACCGGGTGACGACAGCGGCCCCGGGGGCTGCGAGAACCGGGGCATCCAGACACGGAGCTACATCCTTTCATTTTGTGCTCTTCACTGGTGGTCCTTCCTTTGAGCATAATAGCAAATCCCTCAATATCCCTAGTTTTTATTGTGTCCTTAACCGTTTTCTGTACTTTCCTGAATCCCATCAGATTTTGTTGGTGTCATGTGATCAGCACTACAGTATGTGAGCCAGTCAATTGAATGCGTCGTAAGAATTTTACATGCTTCATCTTTCCATCCTTACACGTAGCGTCGCCTCGCTGGCTGTTTGCATTCACCTGTCGGCTGTAATAGATCCCTTTCCTGACATGACACAGTTAATTTAGATTACGGCAGGTTCTATGAGCGTCTTGGGTTTTTTCCTCCAAAAACTTACTTACCCCTTTTCTGATGTTTTACTTCATATTTTTGGTCTTTTGTTCTCTGGATTATATTTTTCTGAATTTCCACACAATTCCCTCTGATCTTAATTAAACTAAATATTTAATATTTACCATTTCCTGCCTTCCAGTCTGCCACGAAGCACTAAACTGCTCCCTACTTAGCACGTGACCTCGCAGAATTTTTGCTGATTTCTTGCCCGATTACCATTTGATTCTGTTCTTTGCCTTCTTCTGTTCTTTGTTTTTTAAACAATAGCCAAATAATCTTTAGAAGCCTTTTGTTGAAAATCTCTAGAAGTGTGAGTGAACTCTTGGCAAAAAACTGTCTTTTCTTCCAGTTCTTTTTATTGATGCATTCAGAGAATTCCAACGAGTTTGTGAGATCTGCTTCTCCCCTCCAGGTGCTGATCAGACTATGACCTTTCCAGCGTCTTCTTATTCTTCTTGAACTGCAATTTCAGCCAAATTGAGAGACAAACGCAAGTTTACATTGCTGCTCTTTCAAAGCACAGATACAACCTTTGCTTTCCAGGTCTTGCTATAACATCAGGCTTCCTTTTTTTTTTTTTTGTCTTTTGAGTGGTAGTTCTGCTTGCTGAGCGACTGTGTCACCTTTATCATGTGCGTGGATCATCTGGGTCTGGTAATCTCGTCAGCAACTTTTAAATTACCGGTTTCCTACCATACCTTCGTATTGTTGTTTTTAATGACATTTCGGAGTCTGCTATTCGCTCATCTCTGTGGTGCATGCCTCCTAAAAAACTTGCTCTTTTCATTTAATGCCCGTGTCACATGTGAGAACTTTACTGTTTATAATTTGTTGTTACTAATTCTATGCATTTAAATGCAATGTTGCTTTGTGATGCGTACTGTTATTTCTGGGAACTTCCCTTCTCTGTGGATACTGAGCGGGATCACACTGTGGCTATTGTTAACGAAGAGCTGTTGTCATCATCTCTTACCTCCTTTCTGTTGCAGAGGGATATGACTTTAGCCTCATGTATTCTGGAACTAATTGCTTCAGGAAGCAGTAATTTAAATAGTTTACATGTGAATCTATTTATTATCTTTTATGGTAGGGATCTCCCTGCCCTGGGATCAAACATTCTTTTACTCTTCATTTTGTGTTTCCTTGAGCTTACAGTGGACATTATTATCTATACAAATTCACGTGCAGATGAATCCAGACCACAAATTTGCTAACTGGCGGCCTCCATACGCCGTCTCAGAGATTTACCTATAGAGCTCATTGCAGGTGCAGCCACATCTCGTTGATGCTCTTGGCTGTGCCTACACGGCGTTTGTTTTGTTGCGGCCATCGTCCAATGGAAGGCATTCCAATTGATGTCTTTCTGCTTTTGTCTTTTTTTTTTTTGGCGGTACTATCTCAGTGTCAGCAGCCAGACAGCTTTGTGCAGCCCATGAGTGCAGATCCCCGGGCTGTGCGTAGGTGCCTGTGCTGCGTTCACCTCGCCTGCTGGCCAGTGCAGTCGGCGTTTGCCAAGACAATTGGGGCAAACCCGTGACTGGGAGAGTTTGGGACCGAGCGGTGTCCCATCACCCCAGTGCTGCCAGAGCAAAGCATTTTGAGTATCCTGTGCCAAACAGGTATGTTCAAGCCACACCACCCACTGTTATTTAATTCCCCCCCCTGGTTTGGTGGTTGTAATGAGAACACTGAAAAGTCTAAATGGCCTGAGAGGAGAAGCCTTGCTGTAGGACTGCACGTGGCTAGGGCTAGATTCCTTTAAGCGTCTAGGCTCATCCACTGAGAATATACGTTCATTTACTGGGATATCCTGTGTATTCCCATAGTCCTTTTTAAAAAGGAGCAAGTGATAGTCAAGTTGCACTTCCTTTGCATGTCATTTATCTTTTCGCTCTTGCGTGGGATTCGGGTTTAATCTGGTCGGAAACTGCTGTCAGTTAGGTGTCTGACCACAGGTCGTTCCAGATGAAGCCAACCGTTGCCCGTGTCTGTATTTCCAGTTAGATTTGAATTGGCTAAACCTGCCTGAACCTGAAGCCTTTTCTCAAGCTGCAGTGTTGTTTGATAGCAGCTATTTACAAGAGGAATAAAAGAAGAGGTGAGATGAAAAAAAAAGATGAAAAATCTGAAGATGTTCATAGGAATTGCTGTTGGCTTTCAGAGGAGAGCAGCTGCCTTGGTGGGGGGGAGGAAACAGAAATGATTCTTCATGCGAAAAGTAACATTTGCTAGAGGTGCAGTTTTCATGAGCCTCGTGAGATGATCTGAAATGGTGGGGACTGGCTAACGTGCTGCAGGCAAATGGATAAAGGTTGGATTATGCTGTTTTTTCTTTTTGTAGTGTCATCTAGACTGTCGCAGACATCCTCCCCGCAGTCAGGCTGCCCGTCACCTTCCATCCAGACAGGCAAAGTCATCTCCTCATCCCAGAAGCACAGCAAGAAGGCACTCAAACAGGTAAGTGGCCTGGTCTGGAACCGGGTTTGGGTATCATTGCAGTAATTTTATTTCTCTGGTAAATCGCCTTTCTCAGTGAAACTGCACTCTGCAGGGAGGTAATTCAGGACTTCTTGGCTGTCTCACAGTAAATGGAGGTTCACTAAAACATCCCTCTCTCTTAAAGGCAGTTCAAAATACTGTGCTATTTAGTTCTTTGCTTTTTTCCTAAATAAGCATCTGGATATTTTTTTTTAAATATTATTATTAAAGAACAGATATATTTCTTCTCTCCCAACCTTTTGATGAATGTGCTTAGCTTTCTGCAGTCTATTTTAGTAAATGGAAGGTCTTTTGGGGAAAAAAATTAAATCCACTGACTTCTTCCCCTAGTTAGCGGCATACTTTCCCTCCCCAGGAGTTCTATGGGTGCAGTGTGCGCGTATACATGGAGGGAAGATGGGGAAGGAGGGCACACTGGCTTTGCATTGCACCTCTGCTGGGTGTTACAAGAGAAAGAGGGCTGATTATTTCCTATGCTTGGGGAATGACTGTTGTGTAGATAGTGTTAATTGTGTGCACGCAGGATGGAATGGGTAAGGGTTTGTACTTCAAATGATTCGTTTCTCCTAATGAAAAATGCAAGACAAATTAGTCCCCTGAGTGTCTTATTTGCAGGTGTTTCCCCAATGGCATTGTTTAATTTTCCACGATCCTTAGAAAGGAAATGCTTTATCAGGGTTAGATTTATTCCTTAGTAAAGTAAAAAATCTGTAAGGACTTAGGAATCACGCTGCAGAGGAGGTGCTAGCCCAGGGATTACAGAAGCTTGTCACAGACAGATGAAATCATGATGTGTTCCAGATAGGATTCACCTTTTCCAGCCCAGCCTGTTTCCCTGACTTTTTCCAGCTGAGAAGCAACACTCAGGATGGCATTCAGCTAACGGAGATGCCTGCGACCCTGGGGAAAGGGTCTGCAGTGAGAGAGAAGGATCTAATTAGGACATATTATTGAGGAGAACATTACAGGGGAAGATAAGGCAACTGGACAAACTGGAGCTTTGTTTCCAGCAAGAGCGAGTTGAGTTGATGTCAAAATGAGGTGCTAGCTTTAAGGAATCTCCTCGCTTCTTTCTTTTCCCACTTGGCTGTTTCTCGACGGAAGCAGTGGTGTTACTGTGATGTTGCGTGCTGCTGATAGCTGCCATAAAGGAGTGAGATTGTGTTGTCACTTTAGGCTAATTTTCTTCTGAAGTTCAGAGTCAAGCTCCCACTTTCATTTGAATCCTCAGAAAATTGCTTCTCACTAATTCAGCAAGATATTAATTATACTCTCTGCTTTCCCTTCCTCATCCCTCTTTAAGCCTGGCTGGCAATCATTTCTCTCCAACATCCGCAAAGGCTTTTCTCTTTTAAGAGAGTGATCAAACAAACTCAAGGTTTGTTATTAACAGTCCTCTTGCCCCTCTCGTGCTCAGCAGTTCCTCTTCATTCTCTCTGGTCTGCAGGTCCCCGTTTCACAGAATCACAGGTTGGAAGGGATCTCTGGGCAAAGCCACACTCCATTTCCAAACCTACCCTATTTCCAAGCCTGTGCTCCATCTACTTTTCTCCTCTTTTCCCAGCCTCTCTCCTTACATGCCTAATAATTTTCTGCTTTTCATTTATGAATTCCCCATGCTCCTGCTCCCACCAGCTTTCCCCCACCTTTGTATTCATTCCCGTCTGTCTCTGCTCTCTCCCTCCTCTACTCCCCAGCTTTCCTACTCCGAGCTGTCTACTTCCCCAGCACCCTTGTTCCAGCACTGTCTCTAAGTGTAATGAAATACATCAGAGCCAGCGAGTTCCAAAACTGAGACAGTGTGCTCAGTTTCACTGTTAATCTCATTGGTTTGGGGAAAAAAAATCAGAAACTGTGAAAGAGAAATGGGGAACCACACGGAGGCCCTGATGTCTGCGTAGCATACCTGTTTGTACTCAGCAGTTCTGCAGCTGCCTGCGCGGCAAAATGCCGCTTCTGCTGGTCATCATCTTCCATCACAACAGCTCTTCCCCCTGAGCTCGACTCTTCTGTAGAGCATCAAATTGTAGCATAGTGAATAACTTGCCTTCTAGGCACACGGGAGTAAAAGGTGTTGCTGAAGAACACCATAACCATTCAGTCTTTCTAACGTACCTGTCTCAAGTTTGCTCTAGCTTTGGATCAAATTAAAAACGTTGCATGTCTAATCCTTTGCTTAATTTTAGTTCCAGTGAAATTCTGCCATTCTGACCAAATACTGCATCTTCCACCTGTTCCTAAACATGGTTGCCACTGTGGTCAGAAAAGGTTATAAAAGGTAGATAAAATGAGCAAATATAGATAGCAAGAAGGAGAGAGCAGTGTTATGAGTAGAGTAGTAGGAAAAACATAAGATATTGAGGGAAGCGAAAGTTAAAGAAAGCTTTCATATTTTTAATTATGTCTGCGACCCAGATGATTTGCTAGTGTGCGCTGGAGAAGACGGCTGGCTGGATTCAGCCCTCCTGTCTTCAACGCTAAGTGATGATAATATTACCAGAGGATAGAGAGAGATTTCTGAGTGAGAACTTTTAACCCTGGAACATGGTGCTGCCGCTGTACTGATGATAAGTATCAGGTCCTTTAAGAAATAAGGATCAGAATTTAGTTCATAAACACATCAGAGTTAAAACCATAAAACACAGCCAAATAATATGGTGTGCAGTGGTGTGCCATCACCACACAGTAAGTAAGCAGACAGCTGCGTTTCTTACAATCATTTGGAAAAATCCTGAGTTAGGGGTTTGCAATACCCGAATCTAAATTGGCAGAGATATGTCAGCGCTCATCCTGCTGGGAAGATGGAACAGTCATGGGGAGAGACCCCCTTTGTTACAGCGCGTGTGTGCTGATACAAAAAACCACCACACTGAGACTCTGAGGGCACCATCACAGTAAAAGTGCATCTTGTATTCAGACGGAATTTCTTATTTTGTGCCCCCGGTCCCGGCACTGGGCACCGCCGGCAGAGCCGGGCTCCCCCTTCTCCGTCCCCCCCGCAGGGGTCCATCCGCACGGGTTGGAGCCCCCGACCTGCTCTGCTCCAGGCGGAGCGGTCCCGGTGCCCTCAGCCTCTCCCCACCGCAGAGGTGCTCCAGTCCCTCAGCCTCCCGCTGGCCCCTCGCTGGGCTCTCCCCACTCTGCCCAGGTCCCTCCTGCACCGGGGGGGGACCGGTCCTGGTTTCTGCGTAGCATACCTGTTTGTACTCAGCAGTTCTGCAGCTGCCTGCGTGGCAAAATGCCGCTTCTGCTGGTCATCATCTTCCATCACAACAGAGAACTTTTAACCCTGGAACATGGTGCTGCCGCTGTACTGATGATAAGTATCAGGTCCTTTAAGAAATAAGGATCAGAATTTAGTTCATAAACACATCAGAGTTAAAACCATAAAACACAGCCAAATAATATGGTGTGCAGTGGTGTGCCATCACCACACAGTAAGTAAGCAGACAGCTGCGTTTCTTACAATCATTTGGAAAAATCCTGAGTTAGGGGTTTGCAATACCCGAATCTAAATTGGCAGAGATATGTCAGCGCTCATCCTGCTGGGAAGATGGAACAGTCATGGGGAGAGACCCCCTTTGTTACAGCGCGTGTGTGCTGATACAAAAAACCACCACACTGAGACTCTGACATTTACAATCCAGATCCAGGCAGATGGGTGGTTTCTCACCCATCGGTGGAAAATGCAGGTACTACTCTAATTCTTTCCTCTGATCCTCTCCAATCCGCTGACCTCATCCCATCCTTACCTAGCCTGAGCAGCCGTCCCAGTGCCATCAGGATTCACAGCATCACAGAAACCCCGATAGCTTGGGCTTCAAAGGGACCTCTGGCGTCCCTCTGGTCCAACCCCCTGCTCAAGCAGTGTCACCCAGAGCCGGTTGTGCAGGGCCGTGTCCAGACAGCTTTTCAATATCTCCACGGAGGGAGGCTCCACAGCCTCTCTGAGCAACCTGTGCCAGTGTTCGGGCACCATCACAGTAAAAGTGCATCTTGTATTCAGACGGAATTTCTTATTTTGTGCCCCCGGTCCCGGCACTGGGCACCGCCGGCAGAGCCGGGCTCCCCCTTCTCCGTCCCCCCCGCAGGGGTCCATCCGCACGGGTTGGAGCCCCCGACCTGCTCTGCTCCAGGCGGAGCGGTCCCGGCGCCCTCAGCCTCTCCCCACCGCAGAGGTGCTCCAGTCCATCAGCCTCCCGCTGGCCCCTCGCTGGGCTCTCCCCACTCTGCCCAGGTCCCTCCTGCACCGGGGAGCCCAGCGCTGGACCCGCCACCCCGGGGTGGCCTCGCAGAGGGAAGGGTCCCCTCCCTCCATCCAGATCTCATCACGGTGTTTTAAGATTAGAAATTACACCCTCTGCTGTGGTTTATACCGTTGGCTTTCATCATTATCCACTACACTTTTATTTGTGGCCGCATACGTGGAACGACTAAGGCCAGGGACTGGGCTGGGTGCACCCTACGAAAGCTCTCCAGTTGGTGAACGGTCACTTTGTCACCTTTTCTGCGAAGAAGGGAGGTGGACAGTACAGATTTTTTTCCCCATTAAGTGCATCCCCGTGGGCTTTTACCATCCTTAGCACAGACCGTCGGCAGGTGCAGAGCAAGAGGTGGGTGCGCGGGAGCAGCTCCCGGTCCTGCTGCCATCACCCGCGGTGGAGCGGGCAGGGAGGAGCGTGCTGCTGACATAAGGTCTTTGTTTAAATAACAATTAAAGGCGGTGCTGATGATACTGACTGGATGGCGCCATCTTGAATTACGCTCTTCTTCAACTCCATAGAATAAAGTGGTGGTTTCCGCCCTCGACAGTGGGGGGGTTACCTCAGAGCTGCCCTTTGTGCGAACGCACCTGTGTGCTGAGGAACATCTGCCCTCCGTTGAGGGCGGCCCAGCGACAAAGGACAGCTTAAAGGCAAACAAAACGAAAATAACGAGCCCCTGCGCAGGGGCCCAGAGGGAGCACCCACGCAGGCAGGTCTGGGTTAGAGGAGGGCTGTGGGCTGGCGCTGGTGGAGGGGTTTGCTGTGCTCAGGGGGCTCTGGAGAGAGACCCCCCAAGAGAGAGACTCCCCGAGAGAGAGACCCCCTGAGAGAGAGAGACCCTCTGAGAGAGACACACTCCCTGAGAGAGACCCCCTGAGAGAGAGAGACCCTCTGAGAGACGTTCCCTGAGAGACCCCCTGAGACACAGAGAGAGAGAGACCCTCTGAGAGAGACACACTCCCTGAGAGACGCCCCCTGAGAGAGAGAGACCCTCTGAGAGGGAGAGACCGCTGACAGACCCAGACCCTCTGCGGGACCCTCTGCTGAGGCTTCCACAGCTGGGGCGCCTGGAAGCTGCCACCTGATTGGTGGATGCGGGGTAGTTAGCATGTTCCTGATTGGCCGGTTGCTGACAGGCGGGCTGGGGGAGTGGGGCCTTGCATGGCTGGAGCTGAGGGGAGCTCTGCCTGTGTTGGGGTGTTATGGGGGAGCTGTGTGTGGGGGGGGTATTACAGAATGATTTGAGTTGGAAGGGACCTGAAAGATCATCTTATTCCACCCCCAGCCCTGGGCAGGGCCACCTCCCCCCAGCCCCGGCTGCTCCAAGCCCCGTCTAACCTGGCCTTGGATCATCTTACCCCCCGCCCTGGGCAGGGCCACCTCCCCCCAGCCCAGGTTGCTCCAAGCCCCGTCCAACCTGGCCTTGAACACCTCCAGGGATGGGGCAGCCACAGCTTCTCGGGGGGAGCTGGGCCTGGTCTGGGTGTTATGGGGGAGCTGAGGGCTGCTGGGCCTGGTCTGGGGTGTTACGGAGGAGCTGGATCTGTTACAGGGTGTTATGGGGAAGCTGGGCCTTTCCCCAGTATTTACAAGCAGGTTATTGAGAAGACCAAGCCAGGCTCATCACAGTGTGGTGAAGGAAGTGGGATGATGAGAAACAATGGGCATAAGTTGAATTGCATAAGGAAAAACAGGACACACGGGGAAAAGCTTTTTCCCCATGAGGACAGTCGGGCAGTGGAGGGGGGGCCCAGAGAGGCTGTGCCATCTCCAGCCTTGGAGGTTTCCAAGACCCGACTGGGCGGAGCCCTGAGCAACCTGGGGGAGGCCGAGCTGGCCCTGCTGTGAGCTGGAGGTTGGACTGGAGACCCCCCGAGGTCCTTTCCCGCCAGAATTACTCTGTGATTATGACAAGACTCAATATAAATTAGATGTATTAAAGAAGCCCGCAAATATTTATAAGAGAGAACATAAGTGCAAAGCTGACACGGAATTTAAAAAGATGTATCTAATGAATAATTGTTTCCTCCTCTTCCCACACATGCCTCAGCCACCATTGGCGTGGGCACCTCAGGTGCTGCGTGACCGAGAACTGAGGTGGCACAATGAACAACAGCAGAATTCTTTTACCTAAGCTGAGAAAAATGCAGCAATTAAATGGCATACAGAATGGGTGAACTGAATGCACAAACCCTTAAATATTTGAAGTGATTTGCTTAATGGAAGTACGGGATTCGCACAACCCCCTGAACATGCTAGTGGTCTTCATAGCCCAGCACTTTCTGGACATTCACTGTTGCCGGCAGTTCATCTTCAAACCAAAGAAGAATTTGTAAAAGCTTTCTTGAACGTGTTTGTGGATGTTTGTTACTGGTATGAATGCGAGGTCTGTCTTTTATCTTTCTGATTTTGTAAAAGGTTTTGACCTCAATAACAGGAGGTTAATTGTGTGTTGCAGAGGATACTTCCTCTTACTGGTTTTTGATTTTGCTGTGTTTCAGTTTGGCTGAATGTTTTGTTTTTTTTTAACCTGTGGTAGAAATGGCTAAACAGGAACTATTTAATAAATTGGAAAATAGGAAGCTAACGTGTCCGTCCGTTATCTGTATCCTTTTGTTCTCAGTCTCCCTCATTCGTGTCTTTACAAACTGAAAGTCTGTCTGTCTTATGTTTTCCTCATATGGCAGATTCTGCAAGTTTCTGCATATTTTTATTCTCTCCTCTAGTTTTAACTGTATGATTATTATTGTTGTTGTTGTTGTTTTTAAGATAGCAATGATCTCTAGTTAACAGTCCCACTCATTTCTATATATGCAGCATATTTCCCGTTACTTCCTATTTTGAAATTGTACCATATACTTGATCTGTCATAACTTATTCTGCTGTGCAGTTTATTTGTCTGAAAACAGACACTTTGGTTTGGGTAAATGCTGCAGTTTAACCAATGCCTTCTTACTTCCTTGTCTTAGTCATTTGTGCCTTTTAGGCTGTGTTATGGTTGCTCTAACAGTCTTTTCTGAAACAAAGGATTTTATTTTCTTCCCTTTAGTGTTGTAATTGCTGTTACTCTGCTAATTAAAAAAGTCCTTTCTAATGAGCAGCATCTCTGTTGAAGGCTTTTTAGTAAGTTGCTACTTGCTTCTCGAGGAGACGGAAATGAGTTATATTACGGTACTTTGAAGTTATTTCTATAATTACTTCTTAAACCAACTCTGGATTTGGAATCCTTTCTCTTTGCATTCTCTAGATATCATTTTTTTCGTGAAATGACACAACTTAAGACATTCTGGAGCCATTAACTTTTTTGCTTTAGATGCAAAGGTAGGGAATCTGTCTGCTTGTACTAAAGTATTTACATAGACAGAATCAGTGTCCCATGTGAACTGAATGTGTTTCCGAAGTCATTTTGAACTTTTGACGTAGTTAGAATCAGAATCCAAGTATCTCCACTCTAAACAAGCGGTTTGTACTGTGTGCTTATAATTTCTAAGAATATTTTGAATTTCTCTTTGGTCATGTTTTTCTGTCCTCTTCCCCAGGCCTTGAAACAGCAGCAGCAAAAGCAACAGCAGCAGCAATGCAGAGCCGGCATGCCCGTGTCCTCTAATCAGCACGTCCTTCTGAAGGCTGTCAAGGCAGCCAGTGACTCCACGTCGGCAAAATCTGGTACGTGGCAGTGACACTCCTATGTGTTCTTTTACTGTCCTGTCTCTCTAACTTGCCTTTTCTTCCTCTTAGGGGATGAGAGAAGAAAGTGCTCTTTTCATGTGGCATTCTTTTTGTTTCCGAAATAGTCTAGCCTCTATTCTCCTGGCTTTGATTTTATTAGGGAAGCATTCAGTTAAGAATAATCTTGAATAGATCTTATTGTGCCATTGTCTGGTTTAAAAGCTTTTTTCTGTGATAAATGTCTTCCCCAATAGTTGTCTGTGCACTGCAGTCAGGTACTTCTCATGGCTAAGCAAATCAGGTGGTGTTTCTCTTAGTATTCATTTCTTTCCAAAGTGGCTCCTCATTCTGTAGTGTGGCTTTCATGTCTTGTTCCAAAGAATGTTCTGATCTGAAGGATCCCCAAGTGGTTTCCAGCATTTATGCTGCAGTAGAAATTAATGAGATCACCGCTTTTCTCCTCTTCATTCAACAGTGCATTAGCTCCCTTACCAGCAGCAACATTTCACTAGTTGTCATAAATTCTTGGTAGTTACTTGTAGTTAGTTTTCTCTAAATTCTTTTCAGTGTAACTGATTTCCATTATAAGCTCCTGGTTCTGTGAGCATGACTCAAGTTGTTTGCTTTTAGATGCAAGAAATGCCTCTTTGTTTGTATAGACCGATTTTCATGTTGTACAAATAAATGACTTTGTAGACTAATGCCATCATTATTTTATCAATCCACAATTTTTCAAGTCATCTGTAAACATTACCAGTAGTGGCTCTGTACTGTCTCCCACATCACTGAGAACCAATTTGCTTTTCTTCATAGTCTACGGCAGACATCAGAGCAGCGGGCCTGTCAGATCACATCAAACACGTCTGGCCCGGTGACCTGTGTCCCACACTGCTGATAGCACGTGCAGGAAGCGTGGAAAGGCAGGGTAGGCACGTATAGTGCTCTCCCAGAATTAGGTGTGGTGTGCTCAGGGACCTCCAAAGCAAGAGGAGGTGTCTGTATTTCACGGACTTGGTGGGATTTTCCGCAGTGGATTTGCTTAACAGAAGGGGTGGGAATGTTGACTTTGTAAATGCTTTGTGGCAAACACCACACTGTAAAAACCACTAATTTTTGTTTGGTTTGAGCCAGGTTCCTTATGCCTTTATTTGATTCCTTCTAATTATCAAACAGGCAATGAACAATTATTGTTTATTCAACAGCTTCTTGCCACTCATGACTTTTGTAGACATCTCTTCTTCAATCTGAATAGTCCTACCGTGTTCTCTCATTCCTCATATGGAAGGCTGTATGCTTTTTGCAATAGCAAATGAAAACTGTACGTAGTATTCAGGGTGCAAGAGGCATTCTGAATTTGTATTGCATAATTTTGGTATTCTGTATTTTGTTCATCTTTTCTTAAGAATTCCTAGCATTCAGTTTGGTTTATTTTGACTCTGCCAAGAGCAGGCATTTTCCTAGAACTGTTGAGATTCTGAGACTCTTTCCTGAGTTGTCATTTCCTGTTTTAGCACCCAACACTATGTATGTAAGGTTACAGGAGTGCTTTTTGTACATCACTTTGTGTTTCTGTACAGTGAATCATATCTATGCTTTTATCACTCAGCCATTCATTGTCATTAAGTCCTTCTGCAGCTGTAATGGGGAGGGGAGGTGTTGGGACCTAAGAAATAACCAGAATTTAGGTGCACGGGGTTAGTACATGTGGTACGGAGCAGGGAGAGGCAGGGGTGGGATCAGCAACATTGTGTACAAGAGGAAAAGAGGGCTGGCTTTTTGAGGCTGAGATCTCTTCCAAAAAACAACAGTCTCCTCGTCTGCTTCACAGTCCTGCTGATTCCAATCCTGCTTCACTGTCTTCTGCAACACGTACACAGTCCCTGCCTGTTTAAGCTGTGCGTAATTCTGAAGTCCCTACCCTTAGACCCCATCTGTTACACTAATTGTCATGGGTAAAATGCGGTGCTATCTGTCAAACTCAGGCACTTCTATGAGATGGAAATTCCCTCCCCTTCAGTAATTACCCTGTTTCTCCATCCTTCATGCTTGATTTACTTGACTGGTCGTGATTCATCCCAGCAAGATGACGATCATGGACATGTAACCGTTGAGGAAGGCACAGCAAGAATGCTCACTCTAAAAGACTTCTGTCAGGTGTACTCTCACAGATGGAGTGGCTGAGACTGGCAGTCGTGAAGCTTGCCCCAAAAAAGGAAAAGCAAGTGATCAGATCACAACAAAATTAAATTTCCAACCCCAAATCCTAAGTTATTTTCAGTCTTAAAAATTCCTTTTTGGTAAAGCTTGATAACATGGGTAATACCAACCCATTACCTTACTGAACAAAGGTGTGCCTTCTTTCTTCTTATCGCATCTATTAACAGCATCTCTTGCCAGTCCCACAACTCCTTCCCCATCCAGTCAGTCCTTCAGGCAACAAGCCTGTGCTTAGGACAACACCTGCATGCGGAGAGAGAGAAACAGCATCTCTGCTACTGAGTTAATCACCACCAAAGTACTGGGCATAGGAGCTGGCACTCAGTCAATGCATTCTGCTCAATTCCCTGACGTCGCTTTGGCTCAGGACAAGCTAGCGGTCTCCTAGGCAGTCCTTGGCACGGCTTGGTGTTCAGCACAGGACAACCATCATTCCCTACAGGCAACTGGAACGTGGGCAATCCCGCCTGGAGAGACAGAAAGCGTAAGGGTGTGAACACGGCCGGTTGTTCTTAGGGCCAGGGGAATGCCCGATGTCACCGTTCTGTTTACTAGTGTAGGAGTAGCCAGAGAGGATTAGACAACAGCAATAAGACAATATTGGCATGGAAAACATTTTGCTCCTGGATATTCTTGGTGTAATTACATGAATGTTTGGCTGAAATTCACTGGTCAGGTTAAGAAATGTCATAGAGCCATCAGAAACTACACCTAGGAGTAGCCTTGAGAGCTCATCTAGTCCACATCCTTTCCTCAGAGCAGGAGCTACGATGCATTCCTGATAGATGTTTTCTTCAGTCTGTTCTGAGAGACGCCGTTGATGCAGAGACCAAAACTCCCAGCAAGTCTTGCCCTTCCTGCTTTGTGAACTTTCTCCTTAAAATGTTTTTCTTAGCCTCTAATCAGAATCTTTTCTTGCTTCCTTGGGTTTAAACCCCAGATTTCCTGTCCTATCCACCCTGGACACAGAGTGCAGGTTATTTGATTTCTTCTCCCTACTGCCTTTTGCATAATTGGAGATGTTTCCTCATCTCATGCTGATTTTCGTTAGTATAAAATTCTTTCGGTGTTTTAGTGTGTTTGTTTATTCTCCCTTTCCAAATAACTCTAAAGAAATCCAAACCAAAACTAGACCACTCTGTCCTGGCTTGCTGGTTATACACTGCTGGAATGTTTCTTGTAACATCTGTTCAGGCATATGCAAGGTTGCGGCTATGCGCCATATATCCAGTTGAAAGGAACAAGCATATTTAGCAGCTGTACTTCATGCATCATTTAATAGCAGAGTAAGTATTGAACAGTTGATGAGGTTGCCTGTTGTTGCCAGGCAGCTTTGTAGTTCAGACCCTTTCAAAGAGGTTAAGGGGAAGAAGGTTAATGTAATCTTGCTTGTGTGAAATTGAGTCCTAAGCTGTGCTTGTGCCCTTTACACCTAGGCTGGTGTGGTCTGAGATGGAAGCAGAAATTAATCCAGTAGAAAATTACACATTTCCCGTGACGGTTTTAAGAAAATGCGGTGCCAGGTACATGAAGTCTTTAGCATAAAATGATAGTTTAAAAGCCTTTTGCAATTTCTCTGCTAACTAGGATTAAACCTGAATGGTTCATTAGCACAACAGGCAGATATCGTTCCTGGAGGACCCCATCTCCTGAGCTCCCTGCCCCAGGAGGAATTGCATCTTCACTTAGGGAAGTAGGAACAGGGGAGACCTAAGAGGGACTGAAACAGGTAGGATATTTTGTAAGATTGTTAGCTAACATAGAGTAATTATTAAAATAGACTAATTGAGTAAGTAATCCAAACTCATGTTACTTAGAGTACTTAAAGTATTGTTTGGTGTCTTTTTGTGATTCTAACGAGGCTTTTGCCTTTCCCGGGTATGGCCAGAATCGGGCTGTGGGAGACCTGCTCTCTGGCCCTTCCCAGGCACTGCATGTCAGGCCTCTGGGGCAGGAGGTCATGGCATATCGATTTCTCTCCTTATTTTGATTTCACGTTTCCCAAACTATTGCCACGTGCACTCTAATCATGGATCAACTGTTTTCTTCCCGCATCTCTATTTAATTTTTGTTATTTTTTTTTCTCTGACTTCCCCATATTTTGCTGCTGCATTGTGGTGGTAAGGTATCATACGTTCTGTGTGACCACTTACCCAGCCTTTCTAGTACTACTCTGAAAATATGTTAGAATCATAGGACCATTCATGTCGGTAGGGACCTCAAAGAGGCCTGTAGTCCAACCTCCAGCTCACAGCAGGGCCAGCTCGGCCTCCCCCAGGTTGCTCAGGGCTCTGGCCAGTCTGGTCTTGGAAACCTCCAAGGATGGAGATGGCACAGCCTCTCTGGGCCCCCCCTCCACTGCCCGACTGTCCTCACGGGGATAAAATTTTTCCTTACATCCCATCTGACTCTTGCTTGTTTTCTCTCATCCTCCTGCCGCGCACCGCTGTGACCAGCCTGGCTCCATCTTCCTGCTGGCCTCCCTGCAGGAGCAGGGTGGTGCCTATCAGGTGCCCCTCAGCCTCTTTTCTTCTCCAGCCTGAACAAGCCCCAGTCCCTCAGCCTCTCCTCACAGGGCAAGTGCTGCAGTCCCCTGAGCGTCTTGGTGGCCCTCAGCTGAGCTCGCTCCTGCTTTTCATGTCTTCCTTGTATTAGAGGCCCCGGGACAGGACATGGAATTGAGGTGTGGGCTAATGAGTGCTGAGCAGAGGGGGATCTTCGATCTGCTGGCTGTGGTCCTACAGCCCAGGATGCTGTTGGCTTTTGGTGCCAGGGCCCAAGTTCAGCTTGTGTCTGCCAGGACTCTCATGTCCCTTCCAGCAGAGCTGCCCCCAGCCTGTGTCACTGCCAGGGGCTCTGCCTTCCAGGGGCAGACTTTGCCTTTGTCCTTGCAAGGTTCCTGCTGGCCTGTTCCTCCGGCGTGCCTCAGTCCCACTGGTGGCAGCTCTGCTGGAGGAACAGCAGAGGAGAGTGGCTGGTCGCCGAAAATTTGGCACTACCTGCAAACTTGAGCAAGTGCTCCATTGCCTCCCTCAGTAACAATGTGAACCAGGACCAGCACCCTGAGGCGCTCAGTCGTTACCAGCCTCCAGGCAAAAGATGGAGCATGACTCTCCAAGCCTGCCACCTCACCTGCTGCTTACCCATCTGGTTGTCCACCCATCCAGACCCTCATGTCCCAGCTCATGCACACTATTGTGGGACACAACGTTGAATGTCAAAGTAAAAGGCATCCGTCTCTCTTCCCTCATCCATAAATCTAGTCATTTGATCACAGAAGGCAATCAGGCTGGTCAGGCATGATTTACCCATGGTAAATCCCTGCTGACTGCCTGCAGTCATCTTTATCTCCTTTGTGTGATCAGAAATGTGCTCCAAGAGGGGTCACTATGTGATTTTCCCAGGGAGAAAATTGAGGCTAACCAGTCCGTTTTTTCTCAGGTTGTGTATTTGTCCCTTTTTGAAAGTGGGTGCAACATTTGCTTTTCTTAGTTGTGGGAAATCTCCTGCCATCTTCATCTCTTTTCAGAGATGGTAGAGAGGCCTTGTAAGGACACTGGTGGGTTCCCCCAGGACCCTTGGGTTCAACTCCTGTTGTTCTGTAGGCTTGTATGGATAGAGACGACCTTCTTAACTCGTCTCCCTTGCCTGTCTTTCCCGAAGAGCTGGTATCTACCCATGCCAGCATCCAGCCACGTGAGCTCTCCTACCTTAAAGGTTGTGAGGGACCAAAAGGAGTGAAGGATCGCACTGGTTTCACATGTGGTCTCAGGAAAGCCGTATTCCTCAGCTTTTGCTATGGTCTTATTCGACTGATGTAGGGTAGGAACAGCGTGTGTTTATGCAGTCCCCGGTTAGACTGTAAATTGATTACTGTAAAAGCCTTTGAATGTTACTGCAACACGAGTGGCGTTTGTATGTTTTTCATCAGCATCCGTGGAGTCCTTTTTTCCTCTCCCGTCCACATGATAGTACATAGAAATAGCTCACAGCTGGGACAGGAGGATATATTGAGATGAAGAAGTAAATTAAGCATACAAGTGGAGAGAGAACAATATTCTGATAGAAAGCAACACTGATTCCACAATTTCGGGGATGTATTTAGTGGTACTGGAACAGCTACCGTAAGGAAGGGAAGGAGGGGGGAAAAAAACGGGCAGAGAGGAGAGTAAGAAAGGCAGATGGGGAACAAATCTGGCACAGACTGGGTGAAGGAATTCATAGAATCACAGAATAGTTTAGGTTGGAAAGGACCTTGAAGATCATCGAGTTCCACCCCCCTGCCCTGGGCAGGGACACCTCCCACCAGCCCAGGTTGCCCAAGGCCCCCTCCAGCCTGGCCTTGAACACCTCCAGGGATGGGGCCTCAACAACCTCTCTGGGCAACCTGTGCCAGTGCCTCACCACCCTCACAGGGAAAAACTTCTGCTTAATGTTTAATCTAAACCTGCCCTCTTCCAGTTTAGAGCCATTCCCCCTCGTCCTGTCACTCCATGCCCCAGTAAAAAGTCCCTCCCCAGCTCTCCTGGAGCCCCTTTAGGCACTGGAAGGCGGCAATAAGATCTCCCCGGAGCCTTCTCTTCTCCAGGCTGAACAGCCCCAACTCTTTCAGCCTCTCCTCATCGGAGAGGTGCTCCAGCCCTCGGATCATCGGAATTGATTAGTGCAAGTCGTTAATCAGGGCCAGCATTCATTTATTTTGTGACTTAATCACGTGTATTGTGGAGTTTCTCTTTTGCGGTATGGGACTTCAGTACCTTTCCATACTTGAGTGAGTAGCTGTTATTACACGTAAACCTAAAGAGAGCGGAGCGAAGACCAACTCGTGTTCTTAATTCATCTCCCTGAAGAAGAGGAGGCAAAGGAAGGCAGGGAGAATGTAGGGAAGAAGCTCTTCCCACGGGCAGAAAAAATACTGCTATACAAAAGGGAATGTGGGTGGCAGTGATTTGTAAGGAGGAATCATAGTGGTGAAATCTGTCTAGTTTGGCTAAGTAGTGACTTTGGAGGAGGACATGAAAATACCTCTTGAGTATTTGAAAGAGGAGGAGGAATTACTGAGGGTGGTCTAAAAGAACAAAAGCTACAATAGTAGGTTAAAATTTAGAACGTACACTCGAAGATTTTTCCTAACAGTGAACTCTAACAGAAACTAAAGCTGCCTCTGAAAGGAAGATTTAACAAGATCATTACTGGATTTGGATATAGACAGGAAATAAGATGGGACTAGCTGGGAAATAGACTCAAACCGTAAAAGAAATGGCCGTCCGTCCCTTTATTTTGTGATGGTCTGATAGCTACAAAGGGGTCTTCTACTTTCACCCCCTTGGGAACTGAATGCTGCAAGAATAAAAGAAGAGAAGTGTCCTAGAAGTGCTTGTCCCAGAGCTGCTGGGATTAGGGTGTGCACGTTAAAGAATCTTTATTTCAGTCCAAGCAGATGTCTCGTGTGATATTTCTTTGTACGTCCCGGTGTTTAAATGTTTCAATTTCCTGTGCAGCTTGGGAAGGCAAGCAGTCAGATGGACAGTCAAGCAGCCCTCAGAACTCCACCTCCAGTTCCTCTCCTTCTGTTAAGCTTGATAACTCCTTGCCAGGGCTGGGGAAGAAACCATTCCAGAGATCTGACAGGCTCCATGCAAGTAAGATATTTATTTTTCTGCTTACAGAGATTTGGTTGCTCTGATGACAGAACAAAAGCTTAAACAGCAAAATTGGGTAAAATGCGTAATTAATTACATTGCTAAAGTGACTTCTGGACAACTCTGGAAGGTGCTGCTAGTATGTTGTGTCAATTAGGATAAATAATTCAAACCTTACATATGCAAATACGCCTTTTCTCATTTCTTGTCATCGGGGGTTTCTGCCTGTGAATTTGCAGCTTGCTGTTTGAGAAGCAAAAAAAGGACTTGCATTATTTAGCAGGCTTTTTAATGTACTTAAGACACTTTGATAACATTAAAAAGAAAAAAGAAATTCCTTCCCAGATCTTTATACTTCAGGCCCCACAGTTATTTGGCTTCCTGCCCGTTTATTGAAGTTCGGTCTTTCTCAGCTTTCTCGAACTTTTGTGGTTTCTTTTACAGATACCAATGATGGAATTGACCTCAGTGAACTTAAGGCTATTCTGAGGTCTCTGTCTATGCTAATCATCCCAGATTGGTGAAAACGAGCACTTCTCAGGGCGTTTCATTTGTCCCCTGTAACTAGGAAATTCTGCAACTTCAGTAGATTATAAACCTGCAGAGCTGTTTTCTGAATGACTTCTAATAGAGCACGCTTCCCCCGATGAAACAAGCCTCCGTGGCATTTATTTTGTTAGGTGCTGTCACCTTAAAAATAATTGCTGTCATCCCTGAAGTCAGGGGGAGCCAGGGTCAGTCTTGGTATTACCCATTTTGCTAGTAATGCACTTTTAATCTAAGCTTCAAAACACACAGTGTTTTGCCAGTAATAGACAGTGGATGAATCCAAAGGAAATAAAGTACACAATACAAATGCCTTCTTCATTATTCTTCTCTGAATTTGCAGCACATACATGAAGCTGGCTGTAGGATACGGGTTAATGCTGGACTTGCTGGCTTTCAAACACGGAGGAGGAACGAGAATAGTTACTCATTTGTACTGCTTTGTCTAGTCTTGTGGTTTCTACACAAGCACAATGAGCTGATGATTTTTTCTGAAGTGCTTTTGCTGAGAATGAAGTAGGAGAGTCCAAGAAGAAATCCAGAGGAACAAACTGACCTTAACTAGAGGCTTAAAATAGAAAATTGATGTGGCTAAAAGCAGTTCTAGAAACCCTCCTGAAAAAGACTCCTTGCCAGTCCCCAGGTAGGCAGGATTCTTACAAAAGTTAGGTGAACTGACGCAGGCTACAATATATTAGGTATGGAAATTTTCTGTGCTGGAAACTCCCACATGTTGTTTTTAACTGTGTGTGCAAAGGTAAAACATATATTTCAAGTCAAGGTATGAAATGGATTACCAAGGTGGGATTTTGAAAATCTCGGGTACAGTGGAGCCTTTAATCCTCTCATAGGTAAGATGTTACTTACGTCTTTGTGGTTCATTGCAGGGCAGCTGAAGAGAACAAAATGTGCTGAAATTGATGTGGAAACTCCCGACTCCATCCTCGTGAACACAAACCTGCGGGCGCTGATCAACAAGCACACGTTCTCTGTTCTGCCTACAGAATGCCAGCAGAGCCTGCTGCTGCTGCTGCCGGAGGTGGACAGGCAGGTACGTCGGGGTTTCTGTTGCGGAGAGAAGCTGGGCTCTTAAGTGTCAGTAGGGAGCCTCTCCAGCAGTAATTCAGACTAGGCATCCAAATACTGTGTTTATGTCTAGTGGGATAGACTTTTTCTTCCGTACACGGTGTAAAAAAATCGGAAGATTCTTCAGTGATTTGTTTGGGTATTCGCTGCTGCCAGGAAAAAAAAAGAATTGAGGTTTGATAAACCAGTGGCTTAATTCTGTTTAATCAACTCCATATTCCCAGCCACAGCGAGAGCAGTGTATCTGTTATGTTGGACTTGAGGGCCAGGAGTGATGGCTTCAGCACCTTCCCCTCTCCTGCCCTCTCCCAGACTCTTCAATACAGGATTAACCTTGCAGCCTTTTAGACTGGTGCCTTACCCCGGAACACCTAAACAGATGCAGCCATAGTTCCATCATTCTCATTTCTCATTACCTTGTGTTACTGCTGTCAGATTCTGAATTTGGTAAAGTAAAACTGACTGAGTTTCCTAGTGCATATTCACACTGTCCAGATCGCAGAGTAGACTTGACCTGCTCCAAAGAGCTTGTGTCCTGCCCTGAAACACCCGCTGGGTGAAAGGTACCAAGCAGGCAGCGTCAGCCAGCCTTGAAGGCAGCTTATTTTTGTGGGCTGTCTGTCTAAGACCTCTTCGTGTGTGAAGAGAGGGATGTGCAAAAGCAGAAAAGTACTCAGTGGGGAGGAATGGGTTCATCTGCGCTGGGAGTGGCACAGAGAAAGAGGGAAGGTTTTCACCGAGCTCTTTGCTAAACAGTTGGTGATAACTGGAACAATTAACATAAGTGACAAGAGGGTAAGAACTCAGCCTTCAGCATCGAAAGAACAGCTACAAGTCTCTTTTGGTAGGACAGTTATTTTCAACTCAGCTGGACCTGATGAATTTCATCCTCAAGGGTACATAAAAGAACTGCCTGAAGCAACCTCACGGCTACAGCAGTTTTCTTCAGCGGCTTGGGGAAGGAAGGGATGAAACTAAGAGACCAGAAAAGAACAAATGTTGCACTTCCATGTAAAAGGAGGAAAAAACAATGAGTTGAGGAAGTGAAGTTCAATCTGTTTATGCTCAATACAAGACAAGTTGTAGCTAGAACAAGGATGCTTCCTTCCTTCCTTCCTTCCTTTTACCTTATTCGTACGTTATGTTTGTCTTCAGCTTTCCTGCCCCAACTGGCTGGGAGCTTCGGAGCAAAGTGGGATTGTGCACTGTGCTTCCACTTCAGTTGTAGAGGTGTTAGTTCAGATGCCTTAACCATATGCGCCTAGAGCCATTTTAAATGTTCTTTAGATATCAAAGCTGGCTTCAAGCTGCCACTCCAGATGGAAATCTTCTGTATGTCCTGTCTCAGATCTGCATGTCCCTTGAAGACATTTTTCTGTGTGGTGTTCAGATTAGTACGAGATGCCGATGTTTACACTCCACAGTCACGTCCCAGGAGTCTACATCTCAGCTAGTTACTCTGAGCTCCTTTTACAGAAAGTGGAAATCCAGTTGGTACAATCAAGAGCCTGTGACCGAGTACAGGTGTCTGCTTCAGGATGAGATGAATCATAGAAGCACAGAATGGTTTAGGCTGGAAGGGACACTAAAGCCCATCTAGTCCACCCCCTGCCCTGGGCAGGGCCACCTCCCCCCAGCCCAGGTTGCTCCAAGCCCCGTCCAACCTGGCCTTGAACACCTCCAGGGATGGGGCAGCCACAGCTTCTCGGGGCAACCTGCCCCAGGGGATCACCACCCTCAGAGTCAAGAATTTCTTTCCAATATCTCATCTAAATCTCCTGTCTTCCAGTTTGAAGCCATTCCCCCTCATCCTATCACTCCATGCCCCAGTAAAAAGTCCCTCCCCAGCTCTCCTGGAGCCCCTTTAGGCACTGGAAGGCGGCAATAAGATCTCCCCGGAGCCTTCTCTTCTCCAGGCTGAACCCCCCCAACTCTCCCAGCCTGTCCAGCCCTCTCACCAACTGAGTCCCCACCTCCCTACACTCAGTTGACTCAGCCTCTATAAACTGTGAAGGGACACTGGCTCAGCCGTCGACACGAATAGCGCTGACATCCGTATTTTGTGAAGTTACATCCCACAGCTGTGCTGCTCGTTTGGTTCTCACAGAATGTTAATAACGCGTACGGGTCTGGCAGCTGCATGGGTCTGCTTTACGGAGGATGCTTTGCTGAACAGAGAGTGTCGGTTTGGAGTTAGGGGGAGTTCTAACATTTTATGTTGTCTCATAAATTCTAATCTTCAATCAGCATTCACCAGGGACTTGTTAGTCCAAGGCTGATCCAATAAATATTTGAAGCAATTGTTTTATAAGTCCTGTGGCCTTTGTAATAATTAGGTATGTGTCAAAATATGATGTGATGGAGTTTGCAGCTGGAGTTTACTGGCAAGAACCTCACAGCAGATGGCAAGACATTTCTGTCCTGACTTGTAAGTTTAATTGTCCTTAAATTGAATTAGAATTTGACTGAGAACAAATTTTGACTAACTGAATGATATTGCTTGGCTCCAAAGAGGACAAAATTTACATTTCACTGTAGCAGATCTCCTAGAGCAGCCCACCACATCAAGTGGCGAGGCGTGCTCTAAAAAGCGTCAGGCTTGCTGTAGTACACAGGAGAAGAGGTGAAGGCGTTGGCAGTGCCAGTTGTGAAAGGTCACGTATCTGTTGTGTTTTGCTTGGCAGTGACTCAGTCTGAGCTGTTGCAGCTGGTGCTTCTGTAGGAGGGACAGTGGGCACTTTGAGGCAGGACGCAGTCAGCCCTGTGGTAGTTGTCGGTCCTCCAGCACGAGAAACGGGCAACACTGTATGTGTGGTAGAGGACAGTCTTGTGAATCCCGCTCCCTGTAGAGATTTAGACTGGGAAATAAGTCTCTGCTTTTGTAAATCCCTATAGTGGCTGCTCCTAACTTAGAACTTACAAATTCCTAACTAAATCTTACCTAAAAGCCTTCTGTTAGGTCACCTCCATCATTTGAATTCCCTGCATGACAAATGCTGCCTCAGGAAAAGCAGTGTTTCTCTCTACCAAACCCTGCACAGTTGAACATTTGCTGCACAGCTCTCCCAGTGTAATCAGATGTATCCTGCATTTGGACAGTTGGATTTTGATTGTTCGTTCTGATTTATTATTTATGCAAGAAATGGCAGCACATCAGTTTCACCCACTGCAAGTTTTTGCGACTTACTGAATGATAGGTGTACTTTTGTGTTTCTGGCAGAGAAATTCCACATTTACTTCTGTGGGATAAAGAGCAAAAGCAAACCTGATACAAGTTTTATTACTCTGGTTATAATTTCCCAGCGTGTTACGTTCCAGTCTTAGCCTCATGCTTTCTCATTTATGTCCTACTCTATAGCTTGACCGCCCTGTTCGGTTAACTCTATTTTAAAGACAGAATGGGTTTTGAGCTTCATTTGTCCCTGTTTTTCCTGAATCATGCATGGTTATGATTAAATACATTTCAAAGTTACTTTTATATCATACCTTTTATTTCCTTGCTTTTTCTTCCTGCACTTTTTTATGTTGCGCAGAAGGCAGCAGAGCTGTTGCTTTGGATGGTAGTTCAGGCAATACCGTGCGTTCATTTTGCAGGGGAAAGTGCGTCTGAAGCAGCTTTCCAGAGGCTGCGCTGCTCTGGTCCCTTGTGCTCTCCCTCCCACCTGTACCATGCATGTGTGTGCAGCAGCAGGGCTGTAGAGGACTGGGCTGAAGCAAGGATGAGGACAACTTGCCACAGTCTCCTGGATCCCAAACTTGGCTAAGCACAGCCTTAAGAATGCTGTTTATTTTCTTCTGAGTGAGTTAAAGGCAGATTCAACAGAGATTTGTGGCAATGTTGGGACTCTTGCTCTGCTTTCAGATCCCACGTGGCAACATGTGACATTTGCCTTTCCCACTAGTTACTACTGTTTGCTTTGCCGTGTGTTCCAGGTTGGGGCGGATGGTTTGATGAAGCTGAGTGGCTCTGCGCTCAACAACGAGTTCTTCACTTCAGCTGCCCAAGGCTGGAAGGAGCGGTTGTCAGAAGGTAAAACTTCCCCAGAGAATGAAGTACAACGCTAGAAGGCTTTCAGCTGGTGAATGTTGTGGGGAATGTGTAAAAGAGAAGTTGAAGCACTGGAGTGACTTACTCGGTGAAGACAGCTGTAGTCATTACAGCCCGTGAGAGCAAGTGCAGGCCTAGAACTGTCTAATCTCAAGGTCACAGAGGTGGCTGCAGGAAGGAGTTCTCTCCTGAATTTCACGTGTGGAAAAATGAGCAAGTCTCTGGAAGAGATGAGAAAAGAAGGAAAAATGCATTTCAAATCTTGTTGCAATGACAGTAGGGCTGTGTCATTCTCAAGTAGTGGTAGCTCAGATGAGTAGAGAAGGTAAATTATATTCCCAGAGTAATGCACTCTAGTTGTCTAGCCACACTTGGTATGGTCAGTCCTTCGAGCCATAATTTTTCATATCGCATCAAAACAGCCACTTACTAATCTGCAGGACTCCTGCACCTTCAACAGTCATTTGCATCGTGAACTTAGAGGTGCTTAATTCCCTGATTTGATCAAATTGCATCATCAGAAGCTCACTCACTCATTGTGGGCAGGGACCGTTTCCTCTACAGAATTCAATCACGCAGCTCTCTCCACAGTTTTTATAAAGACTATAGCACCAATCACGACTCATTTTAAGAAAAAGGGAATATCATTTACTACGCCCAGATGATTGACTCTTAAGAGGCTTTTCGTAGAAAATGCATGCAATTCTGTATGAATAACCCTCTATATTTTGTGGATTCTGGGCATATCTATGCCAGTAACCAGGAAGAACTCAGCTATCTCATCTATTCAATTGTTAAAACCACTCCTGGGTTTGGCCCCCATCATTTAGTGTTTTCCCTTCAGGGCTTCTTAGAAGACCTTTTGTCCATTCATGTCCACATCTAGAAGGACTTTCTCACCAGAGGGAAACTGTGGTAGAACCTGCTGCGATGGTGAAGCTTGCAATGACCAGCGTGAGGTCTGGAGACCTCCACTGACATTATTATGGAGCGCTGTATCTCTGCTCAGGTATCAGAGCACGATGCCACTGTGGGCAGAGCAGTCCTGTAGGCTTTCTTCAGCTGCTCCTCAAGGCGCTGACGATTCATACCAGTGCTGTTCGGGGTCACCCGCAGTGTTATGTAACATAGGCAGACCTGGTCAGCCGTACCTTGAGAAAACACAGTGCTGGTCAGCATCAGTGTCATCACTGGGAAAGTGATGGAGTGAGCCCTCCTGGAGCACATTTCTGGGCATGTAGTGACAGGACGAGGGGGAATGGTTTTAAACTGAAAGAGGGGAGATTGAAATGAGATATTAGGAAGAAATTCTTAACTGTGAGGGTGGTGATCCCCTGGGGCAGGTTGCCCTGAGAAGCTGTGGCTGCCCCATCCCTGGAGGGGTTCAAGGCCAGGTTGGACGGGGCTTGGAGCAACCTGGGCTGGGGGGAGGTGGCCCTGCCCAGGGCAGAGGGGTGGAACGAGATGGCCTTTAAGGTCTCTTCCAACCTAAACCATTCTATGTGAAGAAGAAGGTGATTGGAAACCATAGCATGGTTGTACCAAGTGTAAATCATCCCTGAAGAACTTGACTGCATTAAAAATGACTGAATTTGTGAACAAGAGGAGAGCAGTGGGCATCATTTGCCTCAACCTAAGCAAACTTTTGATAACTGTCTCCCACAATACTCTTGTATCCACTACTGGGACTGTAGGGGCTAGATGGGTGGACAACCAGATGGGTAAACAGCTGGTTAGATGGTCAAGCTTGGAGTCATGGTTCATGCTTGGAGGCTGGTAACAAGTGGAGACCGCAGCGGCCTATCGTCCGGGCACCTGTCCCTTTTGCCTTCTTTATCAACGACCCTTGGGGAGTTTGCAGAGGACACCAAACTGGGAGCCCCAGTCAATATGCTGGCGGGCAGAGCTGCCATCCAGCGGGGCCGAGACAGGCTGGAGCCAGGCGGGATCCTGCCCCTGGGAAGGGAGAGCCCCTGGCAGCGATACAGCCTGGGGAGGGGTGACCTGAGAGCCACCACCCTGCTCCTGCAGGGAGGCCAGCAGGAAGATGGAGCCAGGCTGGTCACAGCGGTGCGCGGCAGGAGGATGAGAGAAAACAAGCAAGAGTCAGATGGGATGTAAGGAAAAATTTTATCCCCGTGAGGACAGTCGGGCAGTGGAGGGGGGGCCCAGAGAGGCTGTGCCATCTCCATCCTTGGAGGTTTCCAAGACCCAACTGGCCAGAGCCCTGAGCAACCTGGGGGAGGCCGAGCTGGCCCTGCTGTGAGCTGGAGGTTGGACTGGAGACCCCCCGAGGTCCCCATCAACCTTCAGGCAGAAGTTGATAAGTAAATCACTTCCACTTGACTACAAGCTACCCCACAGGTTTTCACTGTGCTTTGCGCTCACTGCAATCTGGGGCCGAGGCAGACGTACGCTTTTAGTTGAAATCTCCCAACTGGGAGAGAAAGGTGGCATAACCACCGAATGAAAACCCAAGATTGCACTGCTACAACAGAGGTTATTTCAAATGAATGAATTTCATACCCTGTTGCTAAATTACTCTAAGCAAAGGCAGGCATCCCGCTGTTTTCGATGCAACAGACTTTCTGTATTTATTTACGTGGCCAAGTTTATACAAAAATAGAAAAGAAAGCTGATGTACCAGAGACTGTTTTTAGGGCCCTCTGTAATTGCTACGATAAAAAGATGACTGTCCTGATATAATACCGACAAGTAAGTGTACTAAAAAGGGACACACTCTTAGTTTCCTTTGGACATATTTTAATAACTGCACGAAGAACAAACCCAGCAAGAATTTCTTACAATCCCCTTATTTAACAGGAGAAAACTGTTGAGAAACAAACTCTGCCGTGATGAAAATATCCAATTTCTGTTAATATTTTCACATAATCCACTCTGATAGTTGCAGTGTTAGAAAAGATTGGGTTCTAGTAACTGTTTCCTCCAGCGCTAAAGAGCACAAACAAAATGTGTGAACTAGATAAACCTTGAGGATGAATGAAGTCTTGAGGCTCAAGGCCACACGTCTATCACCAAAGCACTGCAGTTGGGTCAAAAACCCAAGCGTTCTTGTTGTCTAATGATGAACTCTTAGAATATTAACATACAGTCTTACAAACCGTAAGGGTTCGAAGCTGCGCTGGGGAGGGTTCAGACTTGACATGAGGAAATATTTCTTACGAACCGCAACACATGTATGTGTGAAACGTGCGCTTCAGGTGTGTGAGAGGAGTTGTTTGTTTCCCACCTGCCTGCGACAGCATAGCGTCCATTGCCGAAAATATTTTCTATCATTTGTGCTGGGCAAGAAGTCTTTGATGTTCTTATGTGCAGACTTCCCCACAGCCATCCGCCACCGTCGGCACAAGGTGCTGTAGTGCATTGCCGTCTGCACAGGCAATACCTTCGGGCCCTGCAGAAGATGGCAGTTACGCAGTGCGAGCATACGTACGACCTACGTTTGGGTATAGATTTGTATTCACGTAATAAGCGCTGTTTCACGCGGAGCATCTCTCGGCAGCCAGAGCGGACAGTGGCAGGGGTAAAGGTGTTGCGACTGTCAGGGGTAAAGGTGTTGCCCATCCGCTGCAGCAGAGAAACACCTCGTGGCTCAGGAGCAGTGCTGCGGGACCACAGGCAGGGCTGCAGCGTCACAGGCTGCCAAGGGGACTTCTGTGAGACGGCACTCGCACCTGCAGGCGGGAACGCTCCTGTGGTTATCCTGATTCCTTTTATCCACGGCTTTTTTAGAAGATAACCCCTATTGCATTTTGCAGGTGAGTTTACACCAGAAATGCAGCTAAGAATACGGCAAGAAATAGAAAAGGAAAAGAAAGTGGAGCTGTGGAAGGAACATTTTTTCGAGAGCTACTATGGTCAGAGGTAAGACATTCAGTGTCCTTCTTATTCCCACATTGCCTTTTGAGACGTACCTGTTGCTGTGTTTGTAGTGTGCTGCCCGTCAATAAACAGTACTTTTCACTAGTCCTGAAACCTGAAAAAGGTCTCTAGCTTCATCTGGCTGCCACAGGACCGAGAAAGTGCCCGAGTGATCTAGGTCAGAAGCCATGTGTTTGCTGCCGTGGTTTCTAATGCTTTAACCAGTGCAGTGCGGTGTTCCTTAGGTGAGGATGTCCTTAGACTTTACAGCTTAACCGTTCCCACTCCTTACGGTGATACTTTGAGACACTCCCCTCTTACGGTTCTCCGAGTGTCAGGATTCTGGAAATCCACAGGGCTGTGGGGTTGAGCGTACTCTACCTTGCAGTAAGTCACCGGCTACAGAAAATCTTGCGTATTTCCCCACGTCTTCAATCAGACACACATTTGGTTAAACTCCCAGGCCTGCAGGTCTTTCATTCTGTGTTTCTTTTTGCTTCAAGATTTCCCCATCCTTTGGGGCTGTGGAGAGGATTTCAGATTTCTGTGTGAATAACTATACTAAGAAACTTGAAAACGAACAGACTCCTGCATCTTGGCAGTCAGCTTTTATGCTTGTCCCTGGGCTGTCAGCCAGTCTCCCTCCCACTCACCTGTGGTGTTTTAACCCTCTGGGGCATTTGGATTATGGGGAGCCCTATTTTTATCATTCCGTGGTCTGATAGTTTGGGGTCTCGGCGGTGAGTAGGAGGGGGGGCTCCGTGTGGCAGGCTGCGGCACTCGGTAAAGGAGTACACCAGCGTGAGAACGCAAGTCACCTAGTGGCTTTAGCAAAGGGCCTTACTGGGCTAACTCACCCAGTTCTCCCAGCGTTGAAAACCAGGATATAATCACACACGGAGCTCTGTGCAGGAAGAGAAAAGGTGACAGCCACATTCTTGAAGCTTTAGGGGGACAAGGGACGGCAGGACAGCATGGAGGTGTCTTCATAATAGCGGGAGTTCAGCTCTCTCTAGCCATTAAGAGCTTGTCTGGGAGAAATCAGTCCCATAGCAGTCTTCACCAGACTGGCTTCATCAGATTTTATGATTCATGTTTGGGCTAAAAAACAGATTTGATATTTCATTATGAGGGATGGGTGAAGTTAATCCTAAATCAGACGTCACTCTGGGAATTAGAGTCCCAGCTCGTTCACTTCTTTCACAAATAAAGATGGGTGAATAACGCAGGGAGATAGTCCCAGTTTTTTGATGATGAAGAAAGGCAGCGATGTCGGTTCTAAGCTAAGGGTGCGTCAGTGGTTCTGGCACTCGCTGTGTTCCTCTGGGAAAGATGGTGAGAGGCTTCTCTGTCCCTGTCCGCAAACGTCACCATATGAGCTTAACTCAGATGCAAGTTGTGTGGGGTTGGTCGCGTGCTGCAGAGATACGTCTGTGGCGGCTAATAAAGGGAATATTTACTGCTGGCCAAATTCACTGGATTTGCAGCCTGGAAAATTTGTATCTGGGTAGAGGACTACATCGGACCTGTGTTCCGTGTATATCATTTAGTTGGTTTTAAGCTTTGCTATTAAGTTCTGTTTCATGTGGAAGGACTAACAGTGCAGAAGGTTTTCAAAGATTGTGGCATAGAATTAGGTGAGACATTTATTTAGGGTGTGGTACGTAGAGAATCCTCTCTCCGTTTTCGTAAGGATAATATGCTTTTTGCAAGAATGTTTTACAAAATAAAAATTCTGATTTTATTGACAGTTCTGGACTAAGTCCTGAAGAGTCCAAGAGACTGACAGCAAACACCAGCCCTGTCGAGACAGAGACTGAACATCCAGCACCTGAACAGCCAAAATGCACGCCAGCCTCTCTGGCACCGCTCAAAGAGGAGACTACTTCTCCCGTAGAGTCTAAAGCACAAGCAGTCCAGGAAGCGCCAACAATGAAAAAAGGAGGAGAGGAAAGAAGAGAGGACACGCAGCCCAAAGCAGCCAAACCTGCCGAGGCCGCGGTTTCCCCGGATGGGTGTGCGGTGAAACCTGGCGACCGTCCTCTCCCTATAAAAGAAAGACCCCCAGGAGAATCCGTTCCGGAGAAACCACAAACGGCTGTTAGTCAAAAGCCTGAAGAAGAGAGAAAGCACGCTGCGTCAAAGGAAGTGCTGGGGAAAGAGACTGTCGGTACCTCAGCTTTGGCCCCGAGTAAACCAAAGAGCCCCGAAGCAGCTGAAGTAGTAGCAAACGTGAAAAGTGCAGTGATTGCTCCAGAAACACCAGAAAAGAAGCCCCCTGTAAATGAAGCAATGGAAGTCAGTGTTGAAGCCCATAAGAGGAAGTCAGAGAGTCATGAAGAAGCTCCGACCACTCCTGAAAAAAAGCCACGCATGATGGAGAACTGCCAGCACCGCCAGGCGTTTCGGGCCCAGCCCCAGTCCTTTCCTGCAGCGGGGACCCCGGTGCCACGGGTGCCCCCACTCAAGGTAAAGAGAAATGAGGAGAGGGCCCCAGAGTGGCCTTACGTGGGCCAGTTCAGCTGGTGGCTCTCACAGAAATGCTTTGTCCCTTCCGCTCTAGTTATGTATGTAAATTACGTTACCTGCTTATTACAGCGATGGAAATATTTGAGCCAAAAATGTAAATCTCAGCTGTTCGCAGAAGGGAGTCTGCAACGTTACGTTAATCAACGTAACTTTAGTTAAGTCTCTCTCCTACACATGCATGTGTTAAAAGATCTTTTGGGCCAGAAGCTCAAAGAATCGCGCAAAAGCCCGAGGCAGAGCCTAACAGGGAGTACTGCAGTTCTCGTTGGAAACAGGAGAGCTGCGGAAGACCTGTGAGACTACCATAACAGGGCAAGTTGTAGCCCAGGGGTGCACAGAGCGTTGCAGACGCGTGAGTACACCCAGCAGTACATTAACAGGTCCAGAAGGAATGCTGTCAGCAGCTTCCCCTGGTGTATCAAGTCCAGAAACAAAATTATTTACCTGTGTTTAAAAAAAAAAGACCATGTAGAAATAATGCAGTTCTCATGTACAGCAGCGGAATGCGGGGCAGTGTCAGGCTCGGTAGCACGGAGAGACCGTTGTAGGAAATGTCTCAATTCCAAAAGCCCTTTAGCTGCTGAGTCTCAGCAAGAACCTGCCTGGGAAAGGGAACGGGTGATCGATTGCAGTGGGTAGGGCAGATGGACAGGAAGTGTGACGGGAACTTAGAATAAGGGAGGGTGGGTGGCGAGTTCTGGAACAGCCTGACAGGTTTTTCTGAGGGAGCTCGATAGGCTTTTGAGCCACGGTGTGCGACGTGTGAGCCTGCAGGTGCAAGGGATGAGCTCCCGCTCTCAGTCACTAAGGTGGTAATGGAGATAAAATAGGTGTGCCAGACATCGAAAGATCATGTGTGTCTTTCGTCATTTATGTCAAGTGAGGGAGATAAGGGACTTCTCCAAAACTACAACTATGTCTCTAAGACTACAACTATAAGCACTGAAGTTCTTAAGTACGTGGGTTAAATGGTCCCCCTGTCTCAGCTGTGCTTCTCTCCTGCTCTGTTTCAGATCCCCGTTTCCAGAATCTCCCCGATGCCATTTCCTGCGGGCCAGGTCTCTCCCAGGGCACGTTTCCCCATCTCACTCACCAGTCCGGGAAGAACAGGGGCCAGAACTTTGGCAGACATCAAGGCAAAAGCCCAGTCTTCTGATGATTTTTATAAAATTCTCAGCAACAAGCGGAACCAACGAAACTGGAATTCGAGGAAACGCACTGGAACTGGCAGGAACTGGAAGCGGGGGAAGTTCGAGAAGGTTTCTTCCCCATTGTCCAGGGACACGTTCCCAAATGGAGACCCCGGCCCCGGGCCAGGCACCGCCTCACGATCCTTCTAGAGCACAACTACAGCAAACTTCCACGCTGCAACCCAGAACTCCATCCAGCAACACAGGCACCAGCTCCTCCTCAGCAGCGCTGTCGGCATTAGAGAAAACCAACAGAATGAAACAGAGCCCCCCCAGTATGACCGTAAGTCAGGTTTCAGGCTCCCCGTATGCTGGTAGCAGTGACAAACAAGAGAAAGCACCTTCTGCTGCGGCAGGTCCAAGCCCGGCCTGCGGGGCGTCAGCTGTCAGGGATGGAACAGTCTGTGTCGCGGTGTCCACAGCAGAGACCGGCACAAATGTAACTAAGGTAGCACCTACGGCCTTAGGAGGCACCAGCTTAGATGTTTCTAAAAGCAAATCTCCTTCCTCGCCGGTGTCTTCACTGACATCCACGAGCTCGGAAGCCCAGGCTGGAGGGGTGGTCACATCTGCCACATCTGTCCCACCCTCTAACACCTCCTCGGTAGCGCCTAGCCTTAAAACTCACGCAACTTCAAGCTCAAGCGGGGCCCTCCCAAAACCAAGCTCCAGTATTCCCGCGAACAACCCTTTGGTCACCCAACTTCTTCAAGGCAAGAATGTCCCTCTGGAGCAAATCCTGCCGAAGCCTCTCACCAAAGCCGAGATGAAAACTGTCCCTTTAGCTTCTCATGAAGAAAACTGGGCAGCAGCAGCATCCAGTGCTCCAAGCGTAGCAGGGAACAGCACTGGAGCCGAGGGTGGGGAAAGACAATCGAGTTTACCCACACAACAGCTTGGGAAGGTCTTTTGCCAGAACAGGCCTCTGCCTCACATTCCAAGGACCTTTCCGCTCCCCTCGGGGAAGGACCCCAGTCCTGACCAGCAGCAGTGCCACGAGGGGCTCAGCAAAACAACCCAAGAGCAGATCCTTCAGACTCTTATCAAGAGGGTCCAGAGGCAGAACTTGTTGCCAGTCCTTCAGCCTTCACAACTGAACCTCACTCACTCAGGTTTCCAGTTAGAAAACAGCTCCACCAGTCAGCGATTTATGCTGGGTTTCATGGGCAGAAGGACATCCAAGCCTGCGATGTCTGGTCATTATCTGCTCAACATTTCCACCTATGGCCGCGGTTCAGAGAGTTTGAGGAGAGGCTTCTCCTTGAACCCTGAAAACCGCCTGTGTCTGAACAGTCCTGCTGATGCTCCAAAAGCAGAATTTGGGGAAGGTGAGGAGATGGCTGGCCATGGCAGCAGCAGCGATGAAGGAGATGCAGATGATGAGAGTACTGGTGATGAACGTGAACATATCAGTGTAAAAGAGGAGCCCCAGGCTGCCCAGGCTTCTGGTCAGTGTGAAAAAGAACAGGTATCACATAGCATGAGTTCGTCGGATTACAGCACCCTTGCTAAAAAGGGTGTAAAGACAGAAGGAGCCACGTCTCAGCAGGCAGCAGGCAGCAAGGAGAACGTCCAGGCATTTGACGGAACTACGCTAGCACGAGATTTTATTCAAGCCGCTCAAGAGCAAATGGCACATGCAATGAGGGGGAAAACGCACAGCAATCCGGAGCCTTTCAGTGCTGCCGTACCGTCCTCGGACTCTGCCCAGCAGCAGCCTCCGCTGCTCTCTCCTTCGCAGCCTCCAAAGCTGTCTGGAGGTGCTGCAGCACAGCTCCTTGGGCCCAGTTACAGTGGGACAATAAACGTCTCCACCTCCCCGGACGTGAACCAAGGGTCTCTTATGAGCGGGCTGTCTGAATGCAATCAGTTGTCCAGTAGCATGGGGAACGTCATGTCCTTCTCTGTGACTGTAACCACCATTCCCACCAGCCAAGCTATGAACTCCAGCAGCCACAGTCAGAGCATCCCCGTTCAGGCCTTCGCTGAAGACAACAGCATGGAGGATTCTCCTTCCAAATGTTACTGCAGGTTGAAAGCCATGATCATGTGCAAGGGCTGCGGTGCCTTCTGCCATGATGACTGCATTGGCCCCTCTAAGCTCTGTGTCTCCTGCCTCGTGGTGCGGTAACCGGGAGGGGAAGTGGGGAAGAGGACGGCTTGGTTTTGGTTTTGCTTTGGGAAGTACAATGGGAAGAAACAGGAAAATTACTGCCTTGCACAAGAGACACGTTACTGAATCAGGAATACAGAGTAGAGTTCTTCTTTCATTAAAGAAAGAGCACCTTCTTGTACAGTGAGTCTAAATTGAGCTCAACTACGTGAATTGTGACAAGAGTTTGCACTTAAGGAATTCTGTAAATATGTCACATTATTTTGTTTAAAACTATTTTTTCAATCTTTTAGGAGATAGCGTTTGACTTGTACTGCAGTTTCATTAACCCCAGCCTGCTCTCCAGCATGTTTGCTGAGCTCTGCTCTAGATGGGGGAACGCACCCCCGGCAAAACCTTCACCTGTTCTTGGGCTTCTCTTGACAAAGAGGAGAACCGGATAATCAAGAAACTAAACATTTGTACTGATCGACCAGAGCAGCGAAGCGGGAATCCCTTGGGCTCACTTTGTTGCTCTAAATTTTACTCGGAATTTTTCAGAATTGGAAGGCGTTAACATTGTACCGGCCTTTTGAGTAATTGCCTTTCACTTTTGCCCGGGCTGGTTCCAGAAGGCGTACTGGGTTGTGCAATATTGGCTGGTGTTTCTGATTTGCATATCCTCTCCTCTTCAAGGAGGCCGTTGCAGTAACCTTGTTTTAAGGAAGGTAATGTCTCGATTTGCTACTGGTCAATACTGAAAACGGCAACTGTACTAACCATAGGATTCAAGAATTTAAATCACTAAAACAACTCAGTAACTGTAATGATCGGTAATCCCGGGAACCATTTAAAGCAGAGATCACAAATATGTGCTGAACTGCATTTCATTTCTGGACTGTTGGGACTCGGCAGAAACCTGCTTGTTTATGAGGCATTTCGGGTGAGCTGGAACGCGCCGTCCCGGTCAGGAACCACCAGCTGTGGCAGCCCATGATGCGAGTGAGTGCACTACGTGTCACCCTCAGTCCTGCTGTTTTCTAGGAAGCTTTTCCTGTGCTCATTCAGACCTCCCCGACAGTCAGACTTCTCCAATTTCTGTAGGAGATTTTATATTTAGCTAAGTGAAAAAGGGAAAGAAAAACAAGTGTCTTGTTGGGCCTCACCATGAGCCCGCCGTGGGTGTCAGTGTTTTACCGCGCCAGGTCAGGCTTGCCTGCGCGCGGGCTCTGCGCGGCCGAGGCCCGGGGCTGTGCTGGGGCCAGGGAAGGCGCTGCGCCGCACCCCTCCGGCCGGAGCGTGGGACACAGCTGGGGACACTCATCCTCACTTTCAGCCTTCAAAATTCATTCAATTAATCAAAATTAAAGCAGTTACAAAATGGTACTCTGTTATCAACAAGAGCTGACGACAGGCTGGCTAGCGAAGCACACGCCAATCTTCGTTTTGATGTATTGCAACGTGTCCGCATCACATCCATGATTTCTGTGTTATTTCTCTTCCGAAACCAAGAACGTGGGGTTCACTAATCACCTCCAGTCCCATGTTGTCGCTGTTCGGGGCGGGCGGGGGGCCATACTGCATCTCGGTCAGGGAACAGATCTATGTATCTTTTTGATGGAAAAGCACTGAATTCACTTTTAATCCAAAGGCCTTTTTAAGATGAAGCAATATTAACAGAACAGGTGGGACAGCCGTTCTGTGAGCGGGGTCCGCAGCCTTTCCTTCTTCTCTCCCTTTCACGGCACTACGGCTTTCCCCGTCCCCCTCGCCTGGGGACCCGGCGAGCTGGTGGTACGGAGCAGAAGTAATCGCATGTGAAGCAGTGCGTTTTTCCGAGGAGCGGGTGGTGATTGATTTGGTAATGATAAACAAAAAGAGAGTCGCAGACTTAATCATGTCGTAACAGAAACATTTCCTTCCCTGTCCGGCGGAGCACGGCATCCTCCAGAGCAGGAGGAGCGGGCGGGAGTTAGCAAGAGCTGCAGCGCATCTTGGTCTCTGTTTTGCTCATTGTAAATGTACTGGGGAGCAGTGACCCTGCTCTCTAGTGATGCATCACTGCGCGGACAGCCAGTGACAAAGAGGATTTTAGTATTAGAAGTAAAGCCCATTTTTTTAATCTATAACTGAAATCTCAAAAAGAAACCCAAAACCCTAAGCACAAATTACTCCCAATGTTTCCGTCCTGCTGCACAGGCGTTGGCGGTGGCTGTAGCCCAAGACCCACCCCAGCTCGTGCGCGTCCCCCGCTGCACACTTGTGTGCGTGCGGAGGGGCAGACCAGCCAGCAGGGGTTGGTGTGTCCCGTTACAACCCCAGACCCTGTGACGGGGACCATCTCCCTCCCTGGGCTGACCTGTACATCGGTGCTGCGCCGGGCAGCAGCCACCGCCGCCCGCTTCCTTCTCTGGTGCTGCAGGAGGAGTTTCTGCCATGGTTTTACATTGCAGGACACGGTGTAATGTCGGTTCAAGCTGTGCGTCCTGGGGAGTCGTGTACTGCATGCAGGGTCTGCGCGTTCCTTGTTCGCTCAAGCCTTGTCTAGACATGAAAGAAGTTCCAGCAGCGTAATCCTCAGGTAGACACACTCATTCCTGTCTGAGACAGACCCCCAGTATAATCCAATTTAAAGATTGTTGGTGGTTACAAAATAAACTGAAAAAGTCATTGTTGCCTCAAATAAGAGCCAAGGGGGTTTGCTGGCATAATGGGATCAGTTCCGTTCGCACCTTGGCTTTGACTGCTGTAGTTCTCCTAGGCTGACAAGGCTGCTTGAGGGGGGAGGAGAAGAGGTGAGGGAGCAGCAGGCTGCGATTTGCCGCCTTGCTCTTCGCGCACCGGCGTTTAACCCTGCTGCCGCTGGGAAAGGCTGTCCCATTCCTCCTTTGGCACTTTCCAAAGCCGCCACCGCCCCTGGCTGTGGGTCCAGCTTGTTCCTCCCTTTGAATTTTACAGGTGTCTTCTGTCGCGCGTGGGTTTGGTTTTCTGTTCCACAAACGTGTCTTGTGAGTCCTCTTGGGAAGCACAAGAAGTTGCTGTCTCGTGCGTGGTGCTGCAGGAATCGTGCCTGCTCGCTGTGGCTGTCCCGGGGTGGGATGTACGGTGACCACGAGGTCTCCGTGGCTCCAGGCCTGGATTGGACTGTGTAGGCATCTCGCAGGATGACCTGGAAGTTTACAACTCTTCAGTGCCTTAGGTGTATTTTAACAGATCAGCACTTTTCTTGGGCTACTTTTATTCTATTTCTTTTTAAGAAAATAAATTCTTTTAACTGCATGTCTTTGATTTTACCGTATGCTATGAGCTACTAGGTGCAACTTGCTGGAACAATCTCCGCAGGCTTGCAAGAGGGCATTAAGTAGTTAAGAATTCATTAGAAATTAATGGGGCTAAGTGTAATAATCACTTACAGGTCAACATAAAACCTTGAAAGCTTTGCCTGTTCGACAGTGCTGGTTACTGAATGATGCGTTTTAGAAGGAGGAAATCCCGCAGCCTCTACAGGAGTGTTCCCGACGTGGGGTCAGCCTGCTGCCGCCTCACTGCTGGGGCTCCTCCAGCATTGTGGTGGTCTGGAAAAATCCCACATTAGAGTTCATTAACTGCAAGTTGATTTTGCTGGGATTTTTGCCTGACACTGGTTTTATACATAAAAGTGATGTCGTGACACAGTTTAAAGCATTAGACTTCAGTTCCCCTGAAATTAATAGCACTATATTAAATGCTGTCATAAAAAAAATCTGAGATAAAACGTTTTCAAAGCCTAATGTCAAACTGTGTTTGTGGCAGGAAAAGCAACTTGAGTAAGAAAAGATACTCGGATTTAAATTTTCCCTTTTGGGCCATATCCAAGTCCTGCAGCACAGAACTAGAAATACAGACTGATCAGTGGGGCTTAACTTCCCAGTGCAGAAACCCCACGTAGGAGTTGCTGCAGCGGAGGAGCGGGCGCAGCTCTGTGGACGAGTTCAGCTTTTGAGACAGGTTGGTAGCACAGGGAAGGAATTTTGTGTGGGATGTTAACATCCCTTCTTAAATCAAAAGGAAAGCTCATTAGTGGCAGCAAAGACCCCAACCAGGGCCGGTCCCTGCCTGGCGTGCCCACAGCAGGAGACGGGAGCGGCTCTCAGGCTTCTCTCCTCCGGGAAGGCTCCATCTGATGCTTCGTTTAAACCCCTCGGCCGTGGGGGTCCACCAGAAGGGCGAGCTGGGCTGGGGTGTTCTCCGGGACGTGCCGGGAAGGCCGGTGGCTTTCTTCACTGGAACTGTCTCACCAGGGACGCGTGAAGCCCTGGGGACACGGGTTTGTTTCTTTTGGGAGTGTTGCTTCGGCCGAGATGTTTGAAAGCCCCCCGACCGTCGGCCCTGGCGGCGCCTCCGTGGCTCTGTTGGCTGTGGGCGTTATGGAGGAGAGCGCTGGGGCTGGGCTGGCGCGGCGCTGAACTTCCAGAGTCCCACCTCTGAAAACAGGGGTGGCTGCAGCGGCGGGAGGAGGGAAAGGATGGCGTGTGCACACTGAATCACCTCCCGCGGCGCGCGGCCTCGGCCGGGGCACGGGGACCCGCAGGCACCGGGGCTGCTGCCACCGCCGTCGCACAGGGAGGAGGGCTCCAGCGTTTGCTAGGAGGGTGGCATCCCGCATTCTCTTTGTTACCTAGGTTGGGTTTTTTTAATGCTATACATTTGATATAACTGAAGATCAATTTTAAGAGCTTACAGTAATATATTTTAAGTAATATATATTTTAGTATCTGTAAAAAAAAAAGACAAAGGATGATTTATGAACTAGATAAACAGGGTATTGGGAGTTTGCCGTTTCTCAGCAAGGCCAAGAACAGTTTTACTCGCAGAACTGAAAAGATTCAGTTTTTTCCATTAATGCAATAAAAATGGGAATTCTTAAAAAGAAGAAATCCAATACTGTTTACCACGTGCTTTTCTTGTTTTGACAACAGGCCTGTAAACACAGTTTAGAAGATACTAAACCTTTGTCTGTCTTTTGCCTTTTTAAAAGGGACATAAATTGGAATAGAGGGTATGTACAGAAAAATCAAGTTGACACCATTTAAAAATGTATTTTTACACAAATAATATAGAAAAATCATATTTTACATAAGAATTTTAAGTATTTTAAATATGTATATATATACTGTATGTACTTCATATATTCTTTATTTTACATTTTCAATGTATTAAAAGTATTTGAGCTGGTTGGATTTGAGCATGTAATAATGTGTTAAAAAAAAAAAAGGAAAAGACGAAAAGAGGGTGAGCGGATGCGGGCGCTGCCCCCGGCCGGAGCTGCTGTCGGCGGCCGCAGGGTAGCAGAGGACCCAGACGTTCAGGAGCAAAGGAATTTTGGAAGAGTTGAGCAGTTTTAGATAGCGCATACAGAACATTTTTCAGTCCCGTGTCCTGTTTGTGTTTCCTACTATTGGTCCATTTTGCCTCATAACCACCCAGAGTAATCTATGGTGAGAAGACAAGAAGTTGAGGTGGATCTTTTATACGAGCAATGCGACCGCGAGAGCCAAAGAGACACTCTGGTACAGAAGCTACGCAACCAAAACAAAATTGGAAGTGACCCAGTTTTGCTGTGCCACTGAGATTTTAGTGAGCATCTTCGGCTGCTTATGGGCAATCCGAACGATGCACCGAAAGTCCAGTGATTTCAAGGAAACACTATCAAAGCAGATTTATTTTTTTTACTTTGTAGGAATTGTGGTGAAAATCTCACTGTAGAGGATGAGAGGTTGCAGCTATTAGAAATGGAGTGAGTCCTCCCCAGGGATGGGATCCGAGAGACGCTCCTCTTGCGCAGCAGTGGTCCGACAGACACGCGCGGCAAAGGGCAGCTGCGGAGCGGGTCGGGCAGCAGTGGGGTGTGAATGGGGAGAGCACGGCGCTGTCAGGATTAGCTGAGCTACACAGCGCTGCGGAGGGGCTTCCCCGGCCTCCTGGCACTGCGTCCTGGAACTGTTTATTGGAGTAACCAGCAAATACTGCTCGTTCTGTCTCTGAAGGGCAGGAGACCTGCAGGCCCTGGACCTGCTGGCCCCAGTGCTGCATCTATATAGAGAGAATACAAATCTGCACGGAGGGAAGGTGGAAGTGGCCCCGCAGCGCAGGAGGCACGGCGGCCCTGCCTCAGCCCCTCTTCCACACTGCCCATTTGGGCTTAGATGAATCTCAAATGACATTTACACTATTCCTCCGGCAAGCGATTGCAGGAACCCTGTACGCAAATTGGAGGTGTTTATAGCAATTCTCTGTCGCTGGGACTTACGGGGAAGGAAACTGAATGTGGGAAAAGAAGATAAATTACCAAGTCAAGTTTTAAAAGTACAAATCGGAAACCTGAAAAGGCGGGCGGATGGTATTTTTATACTGCTACAGTTATTATTGGAATATCTTGAAAGAACCAAACATAGCACCCAGTACTTGCTGTCGACACGTTGGGGGGGGCTTTCACTCTATGAACAGTTGCACTATAAGAAAGCCCCACTGTTTGGGGGGTGGATCTGGAGAGTCTATGGGGGGCGGTGGGGGGCTGTGCAGGTACACGTGTGCGCACACGTATGTTAGCAAAGTGTACATAGTAAGACCGGCTTCATCTCAGTCTTCTGGTGACGTTACACCCTGCAAAGTTACCGCAGAGCTGAGAGGGAATTACAGCTTTTATATTTGTTTTCATATTTAAGATATATGGGTTAGACAGAATATATACTAGCAATGTGTTTTGATCTGCTGCACTTTTTAAAAAAACATTCCTTATTCCCCTGGTACTGCTGCATCTCCCATTCCTTCCTGTCCCAATTTAAAACATAAACCCAATTGGCCTCCTGTACCTTTCAGTTAAGACTTCTCAGATGCTGCACGATAGATTTTCTGTAGGAAAAGCTGGGCCAAGACTTTAACTTTTGGCGGCCTCGGGGGCCCCCACGGGCCAGTTAGGGGGCCAGCGCCGGGCATGCGAACCAGCAGGCAGCGCCGGTGTGGAGATGCGCGCGATGCAGCCACTGCAGTTCCCAGCCGGCGCGACTGTAACTGTCCTGCCTGTGCGGATGCTCTTGGCCCGCCCGTAGCTGAGACGGGACAGGCATTACCTTGACCCTCAGGGACAGAGGTTTCGCTTACCATTTTTTTATCGGGTGTCTCGAGGCGTACAGCGATACCCCCGCAAACAGCCGCCTTGCCTGCATTTACAGCGCCTTCCGTTGCCGTAAATCTGCTGTGCGATTGTAAGCCCGTACCCTATCACAGTCCGTTTGCAAAGTCAAATTGAAATACGAAACGTGGCGAGGTTTGTGTGGGGAAGAAAGCAGCTGTAGTTCAGTACGGTGACTTCTACGCATTTGGAGACCGCACGGGCCAGTTCCAGCGAAGGAGCGATACATCGGGGACAAAGGCGGCCCGTCCTGCTGCAGCTATGCATTTTGGCAAAGGTGGTTTTGTCGACAAGTTTTTCACTCATTTCGCTGTCTGAGATTCCACCTTAGCTTCTCACCAGCATTGAGAGGGATCTGAGGAGCGCTGCAAAGTCTGTTTCTAACCTGTCACTTGACGATCTGCGTGCCCGTAGGAGATAGCACTTTGACAAGCAACAGCCTGCCCTGTGGCTTACGTCTTACTGCGGAGTCTGTTCCTCTTCCTCTCACTTATTTTTGTCATGTAAAACTACCTGCTTTATAAATGAATGTAAAATACAGTAGTTCTTCAGCACATGGACAAATGTGTATTTTATCTTAATGTTTCATTTTATGTTAAATAAAAAGCATATGATTTTATGGTCGTTGGTACTGTTCATCTTGATTTGTCAATGAAACTGAAATATTTTCTTTCGAGGGACGCTGATAAATCACAGTGAACTACATTTTTCTGGCTTTATAAGCTGTGGACATCCGTAAGGTTTTTTCAACATATTTCAAGGGAAAACTTTGGTTTCGTACTAAGCCTTAATAAACACTATGCAGTTCCCTTACGCCTCACTTCTTGGGGTCCTGAAACACCTCGGGGGCACTGAACGGTAGATTTGGGAAAAAGAAAGAAGCAGGAAGAAACCTGTGTTACTGATTGCAACTCGATGGCTCTTAAATGGAGGGATTCAGAGAAATAGATGTGTAATCACCTGTCCTGATTTCTGACAGGGAAACAACTGAAACACTGAACAACTTCAGTAGACTCAGCGGGACTGAGGCGCCCGGGATGCGTAGGCAGACTGGGATTTCTCCTCACGGAATGCATTAAAGTATCACCACTCTGTTTCAAGTACGGAGAGGTGCTGTGACAGCGCTGAGAGCCTACCGGTGCGAATAACCACATCGAGAGTGTCACGAGTGACCAGAAAAGGGAGAAGGAAAGGTCTGTACAGAAATCTGTCATGCAGAGCGAAGAGCGAATCAAGCAGTCCAGCTGAGCCTGAGCCTGCAGCTGTTAGCAAAATAACCCCAAATTCTACCGCTTCATATAGCAAAAGATCACACAAAGAGGAAAAGAAGGAAAGATAGTGATTAAAGATAGTCTTCAGGCATGGCCCGAAAAATGCCCGAAACAAAAGTAGTAGTATTGCTCAGTGCTCACCGGGGATGTTGTTACACATCCGCCGTAACCAGACCACAGCTTTTTGAAAGAGCTGACACAAAAAGCTGGAGTACAGGTAACGCTTTTTGTTGTTCATCAAGAGAAGTCTGGTAACCTGTGCAGCATAGTGCTGGCTGTGTTTAAGAATAAGAGACAATGACACCATCCCCACACAAGGCTCTGAAGTTCTGATGAACCGAAGCCATGCTGCTGAAGGGGGCAGGAAGCAACACAGTCTCACCAAAGGTATGTGCAGAGCGATTCAGTGTATTGTGTTGATAAATTGTTCTCTGGTCAGCTAAAATAAGGTGTATCTTCAGTAATAAAAATGACAAAAGAAACTGATATGTGGGAAATCGGTAATAAGACTTGGGAAGCTGAAGATAAAGGAGATATAAAGTAAAAACTGGTTCAAAGGTGCTTAACATAACAATGAAAGTGGGAGATGAGTTTGATGGAGAATTCTACTGAAATGTCTCAAGGATCAGCCTGGACATGAATCTTTTTACGATTTTCATCAGTGGTACTAGCACCAAAAGTCATGACTATCCCAGCAAAATTAGCTGATGACACACACTTGGGGTCTATGTGCATACAGCCAAGCCTGGAAAATCGTAACTCAAGAGCGAGCTGTTAGGGGAAGTTCAGCAGTACACACTGGTGTCACAAGGTATTTAGTGACAAGTAACACAAGCCTCTGCTCTAGGAGCAGCGCAGGAACTGGAAGGAGGATGACAAGGCGCTGGATATATTAATTAATCGCATCCGGTGATTATAAGCTGTCAGTGTGATGTAGCCATGGGAAGGAAAGGCGATTCTGAAAGCCCAGTCCGCATACGGCCAGCAGCGATGACGGGTGGGAATTGCCACACTGCCACTCGCCAGCAGGCAAGACCAACTAACGGGAGTTCGTTGGCAGACGGGGACAAGGGCACTGAAAGACATCTAAATACCCAGGAAGGGAGAGGCTCTGACGTGGTAAGAAGCCCAAAAGTTTAAGTTAAAAACAAAAGGTAAAAAGCCTATCTATCACAGGGATAAACATTAGGGGGGCAAAACCAACTGTTCAGCACTGGTACCAGAACCAATGAGTATGCGTTAGCTGTGGATAAACTTTGTTTAGAAATCAGAAGAAAGTTGGCACTTGACAAAATGTAAACCAGAAGAGAATACATGGAGCTGCAGGGCTGGTACGTTGCTGTTAAAGGCTTGGGCTTAATATTGCAGGAAGCCCTTGGCAGTCCTGTTTTCCTAAATAAAACTTTTTTTTTTTTTCAGATGTCAACAGGAATGTCCAGATAATGTTCTTGAATAAAACAACCCGTTTTAGAGCTCAGTAATTTTTATGAGTAATTTAAATTATTCATGTTCATGTCTATGTTAAAAGTGATGTCATGGCCTCGACACTGCTTTTTCATCTATTTTGTTCTATTTGTTAAAGGTTGTTAATCACTGTTCCATCTCAGTCCCACAGTCACGTGTTGTAAATGTGAGTAATGTCTCCCATGCACTCACGCTCTACTCCTCATCTCAAGGGTTCCCACACACCTCACATGCTGTTGCTGAAATACAGTGTTTCTGAAACACCGTGCGATCAAAAGCTCCTGTGGTATTATCCCTCTCTGTGCAGCCTACCGAAGGATTGGTCTTCCCCAGCCAGGACATACACAACTATTTTTAATTTCTGGCAATGATGTCAGTTCCTCATGGGGAGATAACGCAACTTATCTGTAATTGCTTCTTGCATTAAGGTATCCCCATCCTAGAACTGCTGCAGCACCTCCCTTCCACACCCTGCAGAGCTGAGCTGCTGCCAGCAGGGTGTTAGCATCATCGAATCGCAGAATGGGTTGGGTGGGAAGGGACCTTCAAAGGCCATCCAGTGCCACCCCCTGCCCTGGGCAGGGCCCCCTCCCCCCAGCCCAGGTGGCTCCAAGCCCCGTCCAACCTGGCCTTGAACTCCTCCAGGGATGGGGCAGCCACAGCTTCTCGGGGCAACCTACCCCAGGGGATCACCACCCGCACAGGGAAAAATTTCTTCCTGAGATCTCATCTCAGTCTCCCGTCTCTCAGCGTCAAACTATTCCCCCTCGTCCCACAGCTCCCCTCCCTGACCCAGAGTCCCTCCCCAGCTCGCCTGGAGCCCCTTTAGGCCGTGGAAGGGGCTCTGAGGTCTCCCCTTTTTGGCCTTCTCTTCTCCAGGCTGAACCCCCCCAACTCTCCCAGCCTGTCCTCCCAGCAGAGGGGCTCCAGCCCTCCCAGCATCTCCGGGGCCTCCTCTGGCCCCGCTCCACCAGGTCCATGGCTCGCCTGCGCTGAGGCCCCCGAGCTGGAGGCAGCACTGCAGGGGGGTCTCCCCAGAGCAGAGCAGAGCGCAGCAGAGGGGCACAATCCCCCCCCGACACCCCCGAGCCCTTCTCGGCAGCGCTGCTCTCCCCCCCTCCATCCCCAGCCTGTGCTGGGACCGGGGGCTGCCCCGACACGGGTGCAGGACGCTGCACTTGGCCTGGTTGGACCTCAGGAGGATCACACGGGGCCACTTCTCCAGCCTGTCCCGGTCCCTCGGGATGCTACCCCTCAGGCTTGTCACTGCCCCACTCAGCTTGGTGTCATCACTTCTTCTTGAGTTTCAGTCTTCTCTTCTTTAATTCGTGTAACTAATTATTTGCTATATCTTGTTAAATAAATAAGATTCTAAACTTTTGTTAGCCCCATAGAACCCCCCTGTGATCCTTGGGAAGAAAGAGGATGGGCAGAACCCAGTTACAAAACAGTGAAGCCTGAACTCTTAAGAGTGAAAGGCATAAATAAATACAGCCAGGTCACCATCTGTTGTTTTTCTAGGTTTCAGAACCTCTCCCTACAGACCAAATGGCAAACTGATTTTCCAAATGCTATTTCGACTATACACTGCTAACGAGACAGGGTGGTGTTACGAGTGGTGCATGGCCTCCTCTGCATCTACTTTGGAGCCTACATCTTCTTAGTAAATGGTAGATACAGTCACAGAATCATAGAGTCATAGAAAGATCACTGAGTCCAACCATCAGCCCAGCACTGCCCAGCCCACCGCTAACCACGTCCCTCAGCACCACGGCTGCCCCTCTGTTAAACACCCCCAGGGATGGCGACTCCACTGCCCTGGGCAGCCTGTGCCAGTGCTGGACAACCCTTCGGGTGAGGACATTTCTCCTCATCTCCACCCTAACCCTCCCCTGGTGCAACCTGAGGCCGTTCCCTCTCGTCCCATCGCCTGTTCCTGGGGAGCAGAGACCGCCCCCCCCCTCGCTGCCCCCTCCTTTCAGGGCGCTGTAGAGAGCGAGAAGGTCTCCCCTCAGCCTCCTCTTCTCCAGGCTGAGCACCCCCAGGGCCCTCGGCCGCCCCTCACCAGACGTGTCCTCCAGACCCCAAGTCACTGTGAGGCAGAATATTCACAACGGTTTCATCACATCAGCCATAAAAGTGAGGGTGATTATGCACTGAAACAAACTTGAAGTCCGGAATTCGCTGTCTCCCAGTCCTTAAACCACAATGGGACAACTTTCTGGGTGGTAAGCATTAGCCAGTTAGTGGTGACTGGGCAGCGCAATGAGGGAAAAAGCAAGGACTATGGGCCAGGAAAAAAACCCACCTGGAAATAAGAAACATTTCATGACTAAAAAGACCAGAGAATAAGGTATGAGAAATACAAAGGCAAGAAGTGAACAGTTCAGTTCTTCCCCCTTCTGTTCCCACCGTGGAAAGACACGGAACACTCCTTTCTTTACAATGCTGTCTCAGTTTCTCCATCTTACATGGGGAAGGGACAGTTTTCAAGGGTCCCCAACGGTGCTGTGAGGCTCTGCCATTATTCTCTCTGTAATGCAGAACAAATACTTAGAAAGGCAGATTTCTGCTACCATGCCGTGGAACGCCCTGTTGCACTGAAAACCTCCCTACTATTGCTCCTAGCTGGTTATAACTGATGAGTACATATATTCTAAGAGCTCCGTACCTGCCCATGTCTGTTTTCTTTCCAAACCTCTCCTCAGCAATGAGTCAGCTGTGGTAAGTTCTGTGCCCTGGGAGAGAGCCATACAAGTATGTCCTATTAAACTTAGACTTTTCACCTGTATTTTAACAGAATCTGCTTCAGTTTTACAATCATCTGGCTTGTTTTGTTCTCTGCCAAATGGCAATAAAAAAACTTGTAAGTGAAAGAAAAGCTGCAGAATCCATTTCTAAATATAGATAAGGAGCACACTTATGGCTCCAGCAAGATAATTAGCCTGTCACACTGAAGAGGAACAAAAGAGGAGATGATTGTTTCTCTCTCCTGAGCTCAGCTTCTACGTTACCTCAGTTACCACGTTGGCTGCTAAGTGGGAATGCCCAGGAGCTGGAAGAGCAGCTTGTGACACGCCGTTACCTGCACAACTAATACTGGTTGCTAAGCCAACAGCTGGGGATAGATGTATACTGGGGCTATAAAGACCTTCTTTGGTACTTAAGACAGCTGCTAAAGTGCAAAATTTTACCTTCAGAATTTAAAATTCTGAAATTATTATGTAAGTAAAAGCAGAAGGATAGCAAAAACATTATCCTGATTTCTCAATCGGGACATTCTCAACCTCACCTTTTTAGTTATACTTATTTTGGACTGAACTATGTTCTCTTTGCAACCATGTACAGCATCACTTCATGTAAAAGTTGAGGAAAGTTGACATAAGAATTTAAGATCAGAGCCTTCTGACTTCTGGACACTTCTTCAGACGGTGCTGCATGCCAAGAGATCACGTACAAACAACAGCACAGGCACTTGATTTCTGTGGGAGGTTCACAATGGACTTTTGTTGCTACTTGAGAAAAAAGGGAAAAATGAAGAAGGGCAAATGTAGCAGCCTGGCTGTGATAGCTAAAGAGCCAATAGCTCAAAATTAGGAATGATACCAGAAAAGAGGAGAAAAAAAAAAAAAAAAAAAGTGAAGATTACAGCGTTACAAAGTGTGGACCAGTCTTGGATAATGCGTTACAATCCATGTAGAAGTACCAAGAGTTACCACTGGTTTGCAGATATAAAATACCAGGAACAGTGAAAAGACAAATACAACACTGAGGCTGAGGGCATGGGCATCAAAAGGATTCGTAAATGTGTAAAGGTGTACACTGTAATGGTGAAAGATATGGAGCAAAAACATGCTATACAAGTAGAAATTAATTAAAATCTAGGTATCAGTAAAATATAAAACACTGAAAGCCATCAACAGTGAAGATGCACCTGAAAGATTTAACAAAGAATTAACACCTAACTCCTACATGAGTGAAGAGGTAAGAAAAGAAAATGGAAGAATGAAGAAATGGAAAACTAGAGAATGGGGAATTGACAGAACAGACAAATTCTGGTTTGTGCTTCATAAAATACTTACTAGGAGCAACAGACCAGTCTTGTCTTTACCTTCCATAGTATTCAGGAATCCAACAAAGAAATACAGACTAAAAGGTAGTCTGGGACCTGCACAAACAGTGTAGAGAAATTTCTTTTTAAAATGTAAAAAATACTACTAAAAGTGCTTTTTTCTTTAATCAGACATAATTTCTAACATTAATGGGATACAGCATAAAATTAAAAGTGAGTCAGTGTTCAAAGAGGAAATTCAGCTTTCACCTGGAGAAATTAGATAAAAATTATGAAAGGAATTCAGAAAGTTTAAACTATTTGAGACCAACACCATGAAAAAATGTCAAATAGATGAGTCCAGGTTGAGGCAAACTTTTCAAAGTACAGATGCTTGATGAAAAGAAAAGTCAATGGAGGGAGACATGATCCGTTGGAGGCAGCTACCACCTCAGGAGTAGGTAAGAAATGAGGACCCAAGTGAGCCAAGTAGCCCATAACACCGGCTAATTGCTGGGCATTTTAATAGGCCGCGGTCAGTCAAGCACCCAAAGAGCCGGCTGGCCTCGGCAGAGCCTGTGCTTATACAGTCCAAGGGGATGAGGTCTGTGTCCGCGGTCTTCTCGCCCCTCGCTGATGCCTAAGAGCTCATAATTACACAGTAATCATCACATTGCGTCAAGAAAAGCCACTGATTTGGTGCATACCAGCAGACTGGCAAGGAGGGATGCTATACACATTTATAGTGTTCTGGGTGGTATACCTATTTCTAAATAGAGAATAAAGAAAAGCAAACATGAGAAAAGGTTGGTTTAAGCCATCTGAAAGAAGAATTAAACCATGCACTGTCAAATCTGTGGGTGACAGAAAAATGATTTAGAGTTCTTTATATGCAGAAGCTATAAAGACCTAAAGAATGACTCAAAATTAGCCATCAGTAAGTTTAATTTTTAGAATTTTTGACATAAATAACTACAAATAAGTAAACGTAACTAGTACTAGTACATTGAAGCATACCTGCGCAGAGTGCAGTGCACAGCTCTGCTCAGCCACAACCACGAACAGTGAATTCATAGTGCAACGGGGTCCATGAAAGCTTTTTAGTGTAACCAGGGGAAGAGAGAATCTGCCATTGACAGAAATTCAACAAAATGAAGGTAGATTCTATTGCTCTTCATAAACAAAACAAAACAAAAAGATACAAAATAACTACTGGAACTAAAGAAACACTGGCATAGGATTGGAGTGCTCTGAACAGTGAATAAATTTGAACGAAAGATAGAAAATGGCTTCTGTCTGCACAAAAGTAGGATTTTGGAACATCTTCCAATAGATGGGCAGGTGGAAAATCCAACAGTTTTTAAACCTTATAAATTTATGAAGTGAATTATAGACATGTTGCTAGTGACATCAACAAGCTGTTGGGGATGATCCCAGATATTCTTTCCTTTTCTACGTTTCTAACCATTCAATAAACTTTGTGCACTATGTCACATTTGGAGATGTCATATAAATAAAAGCATCCAGCTCACCCAGCGGTGGAATATGCTGCTTTTGAGTCACCCCTTACCAACATCTTTCTTCACCATCGATTTCACCACAACAACAGAAAGGCAATTTTCAGTCAATGACTGGACCGAAACCAAGTATCTGCTGAAGATCTTAAATTCACCGGTTATCTTCTGAAACGTCTTCTCTCTGTTTCAAGACATGAGAAGCTGCAAATGAATTTTAAGCAAATCTTGCCACATTTTGCCACTTTGTTAAGAAAGCAACAGCTGTAAAAGGGGAAAGACATTTAAGATTGTACCACGGTCCGTCCCGTCCCCCGTCCCCCGCCCCCGCATCTTTTTCTATATTTTGCACAATTTATCTTTAAGAAAACACTTGCCCTTGAAATGACTCTGGTCTGAGTTCGCTGCCTCAGCATTAGCTGAGATTTCACCACTCACAGGCTGTAGTGGGCAGCTCCCACTGCCGCCCTTGTCTTGGGTCTTTGTGGTTCTTTTAGACAGAAGTCTTAATAGTCTCATACTGCTGAGAAAAACCACACAGGCGACTAATATAGCCTGTGGAAAATAAGCTATTTACATTGCTATGCAACTCCTGTTATTACTGACATTGCAAAGCCCTCACAATTTCTCCATACAGAGTTTGAACAATTCCAGTGCTTTTTTCTGTTTTAATTTCTTCTTCACCTCTACTAAATTTGGTTTAGCCCTCTCCCATCACACCTTTTGAAAACCTTCTCCTGTCTTGCCCGAAGCTGATCCAAAACATGGCTTTGTAAATTTTAAGCGTGGAGAAACTGAGCAGAACGGTCCTACTAGGCATTTTGTTTTTAAAATTCCTTTTAGTGCTGAATATTTAGTAATGGAAAATAAAATGAACAGCTGATTCTCTGCCGGAGATCTTTGAATACAGAGACTTGCAAATTGAAGTTATAGCAATGTTCCAAAATGTGCTAGGGCACTGAATTTGAGCAAAGAGGTACTGATGTATTTTATATTCCGATTCCCCTTCAGATCTGTGCTGAGCAGTTTTTAAAGGAGCAATAGGAAAAGCGTAGTAGCAGCAGTGCGCACAGACAAATGCACATAGGTACAAACAACGGCACGCACGGGACAGGACAGGCAGCAGTGCTGTGTAAAAAGATGTAGGAGTCCTTTCAAACATTGGAGTTGAGAAAAAGGAAATCGTAACACTGGGCTGCATAAGCAGAAGTATTATTTGTAAGGCAAAGTGGCACGGTATCAGGATGGCACTGACCCGGAGCGCTGTATCTCGGTTTGGAAACCAAAGTTCAAAGACGAGTGGGTCAACGGGACAAGAGCCCAGAGAAAAGCAGCTGAGTATTTCTGCATAGGAAACATGCCCTACCCGGAGGGCTGCTGTCTCAGCGTGAGAAGAGGAAGGTTAAGGGACATCACAGCAATCTAGAAGTAACTGTAAAGAGGAAGGGAGTCGAGTTGCTCAATATCCAATGGAGGGAGGACAAAGAGTAGTGCAGAAATAACTCTCTAATGGTAAGGCTAATTTCACACTGCAATAGATCACCTAGTGAGATTATGAGTTTTCCATTGCCAGAAATGTTTTAAGCCACATTTGACAAACGTGTTATGGGCACATGTTCCATGTTATGAGAAAAACGATGGGCATGTTCGTCTTTCCACAGGACAGACAGAGGTCCATTCAAGACTTACTGTTTGTGCACTATATTCCAAGCAAGGAGGATGCTGTTCTACTAGAACACAAAATTAAAGAATATTATAAACCTTCTACATCTACAATCATCTACTTTTGGGTTTGCTTTTGTTCCTCTTAACGTCTTTGCAACAGCCCCAAAATGCAAACTCAATCTTGTGCTCAGACCTGAGGTGACATTATCTGAGGTTTCCTTTTATTTTTCTGTTTTGTTCACAATCGGATGAAATGACGTATGACGACACTGACGCTGAAGATCTCAACAAGAAGGAAAATATTTCCTATGCCAAATTCTGTGTTATTTTTAAACTAGTACCACTACTCTGGAATGCTAAGTACATTCTTCTGACAAAAACTTCTGTCACAATTGTATCATCAAAGCATATTCCTAGAGAAGACTGTCTTCAGCCTCTTCTGCTTTTTCATGTAGCTGTTTCTGCATCCGAAAGAGCAACACTGTGGGCTTGCAAGAGCTGTTTGATATTACCAGCTCCAATCCACTTAGTCACCATTTAAAGAAAATGACATTTTGAATTAAGAAGTATCTGTAGGGCTTTACTCTCCTCTTGATGCACACATCTGTTGCCCACAAATGCAAAGAGAATTTGTATGTACAGAAACTGACATGAAAATCCATTTTTTTAATATCTAGCTTCTGTATGCAGGTACATTTAAGCTGTAACAATATGAAGCAGTTGAAAATGACAGTGGGGCGTTTCTAAGCATTGATAATTTCTTCACATTTATTTATTGAGTGTGGTATTTTCTGCCTCTCACAAATTCGGACCAGTAAGCTAGTACATAGACATGAGGTAAAGAGGTTCTCCAAATACTTATTGTCCCTGGTCCAGAAAACAAAGTAGCAGCATCAGGAAACAGCAATTTACTGAAAAATCATAAATCTTACATTGATTATGATGTTTTTAAATTGTTTTAAAAGTGTTTAAGCACACCAAGGGAGGGGATTTTGCCCCTCTACTCTGGTGAGACCCCACCTGGAGTACTGCCTCCAGCTCAGGGGCCTCAGCACAGGAGAGACATGGACCTGGTGGAGCGGGGCCAGAGGAGGCCCCGGAGATGCTGGGAGGGCTGGAGCCCCTCTGCTGGGAGGACAGGCTGGGAGAGTTGGGGGGGGTCAGCCTGGAGAAGAGAAGGCCAAAAAGGGGAGAGCTCAGAGCCCCTTCCAGTGCCTAAAGGGGCTCCAGGAGAGCTGGGGGGGGACTCTGGGTCAGGGAGGGGAGCTGTGGGACGAGGGGTGATGGCTTTAAACTGAAAGAGGGAAGATTTAGGTGAGACATGAGGAAGAAATTGTTGGCTGTGCGGGCGGTGATCCCCTGGGGCAGATTGCCCCGAGAAGCTGTGGCTGCCCCATCCCTGGAGGTGTTCAAGGCCAGGTTGGACGGGGCTTGGAGCAACCTGGGCTGGGGGGAGGTGGCCCTGCTCATGGCAGGAGGGGGAAACTAGACAGCCTTTAAAGGTCCCTTCCCACCCAAACCATTCTATGATTCGATGATTCTATGTAATGCATTTCACTGAGTGTAGATTGTAAGGCTAGATTCCATGTACTCCATTTTGCCAGCACCTTTCACGGAGAAAAAAAAAAAGAAGTATGTTTTCACATAACTACTACACATACACACAGGACAGAATCTGCACATGCTGAGGATACCAAGTGTCTGACTTCCCTAGACGTGGCAAAAGACACTAACACTATATCACGTCACTACTCAGAACCAACAAATTAATCTAATTTTCTGGCACTACACTTAAAAATGGGAATATGTTCCTGTTCCTATTTTTTCTTAAGGAAGCAGGAAATTAGGTTTCATTATAAGAAGATGAAACAGAAAGATATGTCACTGGGAAACAGTATCTCCTTCAATTATGAATGACATGACCAAAATGCTTTATTATTGAAAGAAGCCAGCGGTTTTTTCCATCAGCCAAAGGAAGTATGATCATTTTCTAACAAAATGCTAGAGTGACAAATCTCATAAACAGCTGCTCCCCTTCTCTATTAGTTTAATTCAAGTTTTAAATTTATATCTGTAACATAAATGAACCAGAATCTCTGGAGGGAGAAAACTATTTTAAAACCAAACTGAAACAGTCTGATCTAATTTTAAAGCTGCTCTTATGGGTCTGGTCCTCAACTGAGTAATGGCTTGGAGCAGAATGACCTCCGGAGGTCTCTTCTCACCTAAATTACTCTATGGCTTATTGAATGTAAAGTCTGTAGAGCAGCATATCTGAATCTGAAGGCAGTCAGAGGATCACAGCATAATTCAGACCTCAAGGAGGTCTCCAGTCCAACCTCCAGCTCACAGCAGGGCCAGCTCGGCCTCCCCCAGGCTCTGGCCAGTCGGGTCTTGGAAACCTCCAAGGATGGAGATGGCACAGCCTCTCTGGGCCCCCCCTCCACTGCCCGACTGTCCTCACGGGGATAAATTTTTTCCTTACATCCCATCTGACTCTTGCTTGTTTTCTCTCATCCTCCTGCCGCGCACCGCTGTGACCAGCCTGGCTCCATCTTCCTGCTGGCCTCCCTGCAGGAGCAGGGTGGTGCCTATCAGGTGTCCATCAGGCGTTTTTCTTCTCCAGCCTGAACAAGCCCCAGTCCCTCAGCCTCTCCTCACAGGGCAAGTGCTGCAGTCCCCTGAGCGTCTTGGTGGCCCTCAGCTGAGCTCGCTCCTGCTTTTCATGTCTTCCTTGTATTAGAGGCCCCGGGACAGGACATGGAATTGAGGTGTGGGCTAATGAGTGCTGAGCAGAGGGGGATAATCGCTTCCCTCTGTCTGCTGGCTGTGGTCCCACGGTCCTACAGCCCAGGATGCTGTCGGCCTTGGTGCCAGGGCACACTGGTGGCTCAAGTTCAGCTTGTGTCTACCAGGACTCCCAGGTCCTTTCCAGCAGAGCTGCCCCCAGCCTGCACTGTTGTCAGGAACCTTCATTCCCAGGGGCAGGACTGGATGACCTCCTGGATGGACCTTGAACCTCATTCATTGCACTGTCTCTGGGACTGTTGATGGATGCTGTTGAGCACCTTACTCTGTCTGCTGTGTTCATATCCTGTGGGACGATGCCCTGGTCAGTGAGGGTACTGCCTGCACTGTGGTCACCCTCAGCTTCTAGCTTGTCTCCCCTTGTCAAGCAGCTGGGCATTGCTGTCCCTGACCACAGGGTTTGAATACAAAGTGAGGACTTTCTTCAAGCTCATGTACTGCCTCTATTTTGAAATACAGTGGTATGCTTCTTGGGCTTCACCCTGTCTCAATCCACTTTAAAAGCGACAGTGTTTCTTTTCAAATGCTGTCACTTCATGGGACTAAATGTAGCACTGCACAATGCAATGTTTTTGAGGGCACTTCAATTAATTGCAGGTAGTTGATGTTGAAATTCAACACGACAAGGAAAAAAAAAATCTATTGATTTGGGTTATCTCAAGTCAGGAAGTCATGACTGTACCTGCTGCACTCCTTTAGAAATTGTGACCCGTAAGGGTGAAGCTGTGGAGGGCACTACCAGCCAATACCATGACAGAAACATGAGATGGGATTCACTGGCCTTAACTTTCGCATCTTTAATTTAGATGTCTAAATCTAAACAAGTTATGATTTCCCTTATAGTCAATGCAGACAGACAGAATTCCAAGGGCAATCATGTCACCATAAGACAGGTGCTTAAGGCAGGTCATAGGAACTGCTGTCTGAAGGTACCTATTTATGCAACTGTAAGGGGATCCCGGGCTGTTGGGATCAGACTTTTTATCTCATTTTCAGATTTCTCAAGTCAGATGATATGAACCCCACTCAGGTGGCTAAATTCACAAAGAAGATACAGGCATCTAAATGTCTCTTTATTCACCAAAGTCCAACATCAGGACACTGAGAAAACCCCTATCTAGCCCTGCATGTGCTTAATTTTTTATTGTATATAATGGAATAATTTCTTTCTAATCCATGTTAAAAAGTGGCTCCTGGGGCCCAGGTCAAGCAAAAGAAAATGTTTTGTGGCCATAGTGTCCTAAGATCCTACACAGCAAATCAGCTGGGGTGCTCTGGAGCATGATAGCTGTTGCTTTAGCCCTTGCACCTCGACAGCACAAGCCTCTCTTGCACACACACTATTAATGCTCTCAGCATATTTTCTTCAGACAACATCAGTGTACTCTACATAATGATGTAGTCTCTCTGCACACTTTCCGCTGCTGTTTTTCTTTAGTTGCATAAATATTCTGTGTACTATTGCTGCGGTTCCTCCTTTTTTTTTTTCCTCCTGAAATGGCTTGGAGAGGCTGTGACCGAGAATGGAGCAATACTGGGCAGGCAGATGTTGGCATCTTGGAAGCGGCTGTACTGCACAACCACGAGGGAATGGAAAGAGTTTTGTGCAAACCATATCCATCAATCTCCCCTCCTAGGCAGTGACTTTGGTTTGGGCCACATCCCAGGCTTGGTTTCGCCTTTGTCAAGGAAAGATTTTGAGCCGAGGGACTAAGTACCCACTAGTGCGTGGGCACTATTGTCCTATTTACGCTGAGCAATCCACAGCACTTCAGAAGGGAAGAGAACAGTCTGCTCTGCTCTGCGGGGAGCCGGTGCCCACTCAGGAGGACTGAGGGAGCCAGCTGAAACCAGTGCGAGGCCATCCCCAGCTATGTCTGAAAGCTCATCGTGATCAGGAGATGTTCCTGAGGACTGGGCAACAGCAAATATCACTTTTGTCATCAGGAAGGGCAAGGCAGATCCAGCCTTACCTCAGTCCCTGGGGAAGTGATGTACCAAGTAAGTCTGGAAACCATTTTGAAACATAAGAAGGGCAAGAAGGTGATTAGTAGTAGTCAGTGAAGACAAAATCATGCCTGACCAACCTTATAGCCTTCTGCAGTGAACTGCCCAACCTGCGAGCCACCTACAATGAGGGAAGAGCAGTGGATGTTTACCTGGACTTTAGCGCAGCTTTTCAAACTCTCTCCCATAACACACTGATAGAGAAACTGGTGAAGTAAGTACAAATTTGGTAAGGGGACAGTGAGGTGGACTGAACACAGGCTGAACTGCCCGACTCAGAGGGTTATGATCAGTGGTACCAAGTCCAGCTGGAGGCCAGTCGCTAGCAGTGTTCCCTAGGGCTTGGTGCTGGGTCCAGACATTTAACATTTTCATTAATGATCTAGATGATGGGACAGTGTACAACCTCAGCAAGTCTGCAGAGGATACAAAACTGGGAGGAGCGGTTGATACTCCAGATGATTGTGCCACCATTTAAAGGTGCCTTGACAGGCTGGAAAAATGGGCACAGAAGAACCTCATCAAGTTCAAAGGGAAATGCCAAGTCCTGCACTGGGAAGGAACAACCCCATGCACCAGTACGGGCTGGTGGACAACTGGCTGGAAGACAACTTACCAGAAAAGGACCTGCCCTTAGGGCAAAGGAGGTTAACAACATCCCAGGCTGCACTAAGCAGAGTGTCAGCAGCAGACTGAGGGAGGCGATCCCTCTGCTTTCTCAGCACTGGCGAGATCACAGCTGGTGTAATGTGTTCAGCTTGGGGATCCCCAGTACAAGAAAGACACGGACTTACTGGCATCAGTGTAGTGAAAAGCGTCAAAGATAATTAAGGCATTGTCATAGAAGGAGAGGTTACGAATGCTGTGCTGCACACCCTGCAAAAAGCCTCAGGTAAGCCACTCCGTATCGACTGAATTTGGCAACTGCGTTTCGACCAGTGTCTGCAACCTGCCAGAGGGCTATTCGCAGGCATGAGACCGTGTGGTACAGAATGGGCTGCAGCCACATGACTAATACCTGTCAGCCTGCACAAAACGGTGATTCTATCGAAACTGCCTATCAGGAACAGCCCTTGTCCCATGCAAGATGCCCAGAATTGCCCAGAGGATGTCTGGGAGAATAGTAATTAGGCTGGAGCTTATACATACACACTAAAATACATTGGTTGCTTAACTGTTTCAACAGTTAAACAGTACCATCAAATTCCACTGCCAATGCCTACATCCTGCTGCTACTTAATTTACTAGCATAGATGCAGCCAGCAGAAGCAGCCCTCTACACCACGTCTGCCTAATCTGGTTCCACTACTGCTCGTGTGCCTGACTCCAGGATTTGAGGAAAAAAAATCCCACATACTATCATTTGCACATATATAGCTCAGAATAAACATTATCACAGCACTAGCTAGAATGTCTAAGCAATGCTTTTCTCTCCCATTTTCCTGTTCCCTCATGACAAAGTATCTCCCTCCCACACACGCAAAATGTTAGTAGTCCCTCCTCTCCACACACTGTGTAAGAATCCTGTTCCTTTCCCATGGGCACAGAAAACATTTTGCAGAAGGAACCATGGCATTTTCACACAGGGAGACTGATCAGAAGGAGGCTGCACGCACAGCCGGGAACAGATGCCCGTCCTGTCCAATCTTCCTCAGAAAACACTCACGTACTAGTCATTGCTGTGACTCTTTGTACTGCGATTGGCTGCCAGCGAGCCAAGCTGTAATATAGCTGATTGCTATGCAATAGCGTTATCCAGCCAGACACAGATGGTCAAAGAATGGAGCAGGGGAGATTGTCATTTGAAAAACTCGCTATTCCTCTGGTGGGGGAAGCTGTGAGACACAGCAGCGTGCTTTTAGAAGGCTCCCCCAGTGCACATCCTTGAAGTACACAGTTCCTCACAAGCCAAAACTGCCCTCCCGGCCCACGAGGGCTGAAGGTATAATCGCAGCAAAGCGTACTGACAGACCTAAGGCACTACACCAGCGCCTGACCTTCAGCGGAGGATCCCACAGACTGCTTTGCTGATGGCTGCCGAGGGGGCTGGCAGGTTCCATCCCGCACCCTGACCTCCCTCCCCGGCCCTGGGCCTTCTGTGATGCGGAGCCCCAACCCAACCCTGAAACCCACCAATGCTCCCGGGCACAAAATCAGGCGTCAACTCAGCACGTGCTGGGCAGCACCAGACCGACTGGCTCTGTGGGGCTTTGAGATATATATATATATACACGCACACCACAGTGTGCTTTTTGGAGTCACAGCAACACCACGGAGCACTCCACCAGAGCCCACCCGTGCCGGGCCTCCCCCTGTCCCACTGACAGGTCGCCCTCAGGCTCAGAAGAGGGTTTCCACAGTTACCTCCAGACGTTTAAATGGCTTTAAGAAGCCGCCTCCCCACTCCCTGATGGCTGCCGAGGGGGCTGGCAGGTTCCATCCCGCACCCTGACCTCCCTCCCCGGCCCTGGGCCTTCTGTGATGCGGAGCCCCAACCCAACCCTGAAACCCACCAATGCTCCCGGGCACAAAATCAGGCGTCAACTCAGCACGTGCTGGGCAGCACCAGACCGACTGGCTCTGTGGGGCTTTGAGATATATATATATATACACGCACACCACAGTGTGCTTTTTGGAGTCACAGCAACACCACGGAGCACTCCACCAGAGCCCACCCGTGCCGGGCCTCCCCCTGTCCCACTGACAGGTCGCCCTCAGGCTCAGAAGAGGGTTTCCACAGTTACCTCCAGACGTTTAAATGGCTTTAAGAAGCCGCCTCCCCACTCCACACAGCTGTAGAGGCACCACAGGCGACCCCGGCCCCGGCGGGCGGGACACGCGCCGG
>NW_009649585.1:618887-659498 GCF_000708025.1 Charadrius vociferus
TCGCCTGCCCCGTCGGTGCTGGCTTTGGGGAGCCCGTTGGCCGGCAGCGGGAGCAGTCCCGGCGCCCGGGGGGGTTTGGCTGTGTCGTGTTGTTTCATCTCGTAGCAGACAGATGTGGGCTTCATTTCTTTGTAATTAACGGGAGACACAATCAGGGCAAAAGTAGCATAATCATAGTTATGACTGCGAAATAGGGGGAGGTGTTATTTTTCTGTGGAAAACCACGTCTTTCTTGGAAAGAAAGAACACCCAATGCTTGTTTTTTTTCTCCCACCTTTTTAGATTGTCTTTAAATGTTTGAAGAAGGAACTGAGTCCGGGAAAGTAGAAGTTGCCCTGGGAGACTTCTCAGTGTAGTTCAGGTAACACGATCTGTTGTCACTACCTGTGGTATTGAACGTAAAAACTTGTGTTATGTAACGAGTTTCAGTTGCCTGTTTGTTCACACTTGTATAACTTGTATTGAAATTTTCCATTTATGACAAACTTCCGGTATGGAGTAGTGCACTTTATGTGAGGTATTGGGCATGTTAAAATATTTCTATGTGAGATGCAATCTTGTACTTAAAAGCCCTCGCACAATTACATTCTTGTGCAGCAGAAGCTTCCCCTTTAGCTGGGGAAGATGAAGCCGATGGATATTCTTGCAGAGTCCCTTAGTGGTATGCAGAGCACCAGTGTAGTACTTCCTTCTTTCAGAGGGGACAGGTGAGCCACCGACAATGGGCTGGACGGCACAAGGATACTTTGAAAGTTGTTTCTGTGCGGCTTCAAAATCCATGTCTAGTAGAATCTGAGTTACTAAAGTTAGAGTTTGGTCAATAATTGCGCATGACTGCCCTTTAAAAATGCTTCATACTTTCAGTTTTCTTACTCTGGTTCCTAAAACTGATGATATAGTCTGATGCTCTGTCTGGTGTGGCCGCCCAGTGACAAAACACTCCATGTGCCTGAACCAGTGGTTCAAAAAGTCAGGGGGCTTGGTTTCAGGTTTTAAAAGTTGGGGAATGCTGGACTGAAGAATCGGGGTCATCCCCCCCACTTGACCTGGTACGTGTGTATGATCCTGTATGGCTAGATGATGTCATAAAGTACACCCAAAGGACAGGAGGTAGCCCAAAAGCATTGGTTTAAGACTCTTGCTTTTTGTGTTTCCTCTTCTCCAAAGGATGTTTTGGATTAATGGGTAATTCAGATAAAAAGGCAAACGTGCTACTGACCTGAAGACATCCTTTTTAGGGAAGCTGAAAAGAGGAGAATTAATCACTGTGGACAGCGTAGGGCAGATTGAGCAGTAACCTCTCTCACCAGAACATGTACATTTTGCGAAGGGTGTTCATGGCCTATGCTACAGTCTTTTCTGAAGTTTTTTTCTGGACTAGTCAGTCCATGTCATGTTTCCAGCAACATCATTCCTTTGAGCCTTAAATTCTTGCTAGGCTTTCATCTGTCCAGGATGCTACTCCAGGGATAGCTTGCTTAGGTCATTGCCTTGACCGTATTGTCCTATTTAAATCCTCTTTGGGTTTCTGCTACTTATCATTATCATACCTAGGATTCTTGTCCTTGTTTTCTAGCTGTTTGTTGATGTACCCCCAATCTGCAGCTGAGGTTCAATACCAAGAAGGGAGCTCCCCGGTCCGATGATTGGGATGCCGGAGTTTGTTGCCAACTTATTACGCAATCTCAAATTTAAGAGGGCACATCCAGTAGACCTCTGTGTAAGCGCCTTGTGACACCCGCCTCATTGTTCATTAAGGTTTTTCTAGTGATGAATACAGAAGCTATGCCAGTGTTGTCTCAGGCTCCCTGTTTTTTGCAGCAGACTGCTTCTTGTCTTAGGCTGTAGATTATTTAGAACAGTAAATTCCTTTGTATGTTGTCTGTGTTGCAGCTAATACATTCAGGCTGTTGGTTTATCACAGAACTTAGGCGTTTTAATAATAATATAAGTTTTAAGAAGTTAAGTGATGAATGGCACAGAAAACTTAGGAAGAAGCCTTAATGCAAGGACAAGGGCTTTTGCAGTATCATAAAGGCATAAGTTTTCCATCAGTTTAATTATATTACACACTCAGTACCACAGGGTGGCATTAGGAGTGACAACTTCTTTGTAGCCACGGTCATATGTTATCTATGGTATGTTGTGCAAGCTGACAGTTTTTGAAGAGGGAGAAAATCGAGTCTTGATGTTTTAACCAACAAATTGGGGATTTTTTTTTTGGCACATTAACAAAAGTGCAGAGCACACACTTTGTCTGCATACTTCAGAGGGTCTGGCTTTGTGTGGCTGGTCCCTTACAAGCTTTTAAAGAACCTAAATGATGTATTCAGATAAGGCACTTTTTTTTTTTCAAATAATTTCCTGGACCTTATTTTAAAAGGAAAGGTAAATAATTCTCTTAGCTCAGGCTTGGTGGTCTGTAGTGTTGACACTGCCCTTGCAGTGGCAGAATACATCACCTGATAGGAACGAGACAGTTTCCCAGCAGGTGTGAAGGGTTGGCTTTCAGCATTCCACTCACAGCACAGCCTGATTCTCTTACCATTATCTATCACTGATACTTTAACTTTGTCATTTCAGGGTCATGTTATCTGGTGATAAGGATTTGAATTCATAATATTTGAATTAAGTAAATTTTTTTTTTCTTGAGTACCAGGGAGAAGAAATCATGATTGTATTGTGTATGTTTGGTTTAGTGCTTAAAGAGGTTTCCACTGAGAAATTGTGGCTAAACTTAAATAGTTTCATAGGTCTTTTCCATCCCTATGGGCTTTTAAGGGCTACTAGAAGGAATTAAAGGATTTTAACTTCCCAGCTGTGCTTAAGTAATACAGATTTATAAGAATACTTACACTAATGAAGATTTTTAGGCAACCTAAATCTGGAAGAAGTGGTAGGAGATCTTACAACTGACCAGATAAAATTGCACATTATGTCTCTGAAAATTAATGGAATTATGGCAGCAGGTACCAATTCATGTCTACATTTTAAAAAGATTGGATGTATAAAGTGTGTACTGGAGTTACAAAACACTTAAAATGATGATAACTCTACTGTAAGTAGTTACTGACTGACTACAAGCATGAGATATTTTTTAGTCTTTATCAGTCTTGCTGCTTTCACATGCAGCTTTTTACTTCATTTAAGAGGTGGAGAAATGAGGAGGGTGTTTAGCCATAAAGCAAAACTAGTCCCTAATTTAAATTTCCTTTAAAACAGGAAAAGCGACCAAGCCAAAGGATAAAAAGTCTTAGTTTTACAGAGGACAATGGCAAGCATGATCAATTAAAGCGTTACAATGGGTGTTTTTTCTTTCTCAAAGAAAACCCTTCATTTGTCTCCACAGGATAGTCAGATATTTGGAACGTTGTTGGCTCATAGATGATTAGAAAAGAAGCTGAGAGGGTTCTGCATATACGTTACGGACATAGATGTGGGAACAGCTATAGAAGACCATGTAGAGCTGGATGTTAAGGACTGAATATTCTAAAAGGGAGTTTTTGAATATAGTCTGCAAAGAGAAGTTGGATGGGAGGCAGGGGAGGGGTGAAGTTCCCAGTTGTATTATAATGTATTCTGTGTTAATGCTTGTAGGTCAGGTATTTATAACAGCTGGATAGACTTCGAGAAGAAACTTAAGGCAATAGTAAACATTAAGAACACTTGTCTGGGTGGTGGTATCAGTTAACTTGATCCTACAGGTTGTATAGCGCAGCAGACAGCAAATGATTTGGAAGTAGGTGTGCTATGAAGTACACACATTAAAGTGTTTCTTGCCCTGGTTACCTAGAGGATGCAACCAAAATATGGTTTGGGTTTTTTTAATACCTTGCAGTATGAGCAAGCCTGCAAGTCTTGAGAGGCTTAACTTGGGTTGTGGGTGGGCATGGGGGAGTCACAGCCAGGGACAGAGGCGCTCTGGGGACGGGCGGAATGCCCTGTAAAAAGCACAACAGCATCCTTTGAGTTTGTTTATTTATATTATTTTTTTGCAGTGCTTATGGAATCTTATCTTTTAATTATTGTGAGTTACTCTTCTATTTATTTATTTTTTTAATAGAATGATCACATCAAAGGAAATACCGAGGCGGTAGGGAGGCACTGGTGGTTTTTTGGGTACAGCCAAATTTTTGGAGGAGGTATATTGTATGTTTCTGGCAGCTCAGACAAAGCTAGGGTTTTCTTGTACCTGGGACTATATCTGTGTTCACTTTCCCATTGACTGGGGCAAATGTCACATATACTTTTAAGTTTAGATTAATGTAAATTCCTTATTCTATACTCTTATACCTTTCTAATAACTTTTAACACTTTTCGAAAAAACAATAGCTTTGTAGACTTGTGCAGTTGGCGAGGGTGTTTTACATCCTAAATTAATGTAGGAGATAAAATAATCATTATGTAAACAATTCAGCTTGGGTAAGCTTTTCTTCCCTAATTCAGTTGTGATAGCGAAAGCTGTTCATGTTTACAGGTGTTTGTCATTACCCCTTTGACTGGAATTTGCCGTCTCTACAGGTGTGCCAAAGGAGCGGTTTGTGTGAACTTTATCTGATGCACTAAAACTTTTAATCTAAGGTGATTACACCTGAAGTGAGGTGGGAAGGGAAGGTCTTGTGTGGATTACTATTGATTGGTGAAGATGGTAGCAGGTGACAGAGATCTAGAGGTGATGGCAGGTACTGAAAATGGTATTATTGTCTGCTGCTGTGGATGGCTTGGGAGGAGAGCAGTCTTTGCTCTCTACTGTCATCCGCCAGCCCGTGATCAGGGTTAGTTTACATTCTGTCAGTGTTCGTATTCGTGTGTTACCCTGCTGGCGGTGCATTCCTACTCTGTTCTGTTCGATCTGTTCATCTAGGTTAATAGAGAAAAGGGCAAAAATGTTACTCAAGACATTTCCTAATAAATACTTCTTTTTGCTGAAGAGGCAATTTTAGAATCCTCTCTTGTGCTCTAGTAAGCAGTTCTGGGAACCTGCAGATTAAAATGGCTAGAAAGGGTTTTGTAAGATTCACGTTGGAAAAGCTGGGAAGCACAGATTGCACAGAAATCCCCTCCAGTGTTATAAAGAAGATGAGTCTGCCCTTCCTGAGAGGGAGAGGTAAGCTATTAATTAGGGTATTTCCAACTTCTTACTGCTTTAAAATCATGGTGTAATATTTCATTTCTGTTATCGAACATTAACACTGCTTTATTTTAAGAAAACAATTTTAACTGCTAAATTTATTCCTGTTTGCAGGCTCATGGTAAATCTTAAGTATAGGTGTTACTTTTAACTTCAGCCTCAAAATCAACAGGGCAGTTTGTGAAAACCCATTTCTGTTCTTCGGGCTTTTGGGCAGTAAAGAAAAACCAGAGTTTGTGATGGCTCTCCAGTTATTCAAGAAAAACATTTTTGTATTCTAGGCACTTCGTGTCCTGACTTCTATGTATCCGCTCTTGAGTTTGCTGGAAAACAGATCTGACTGTGCAATATGTGTTTAAACGTAAAGTGTTCTCCTTAATAGCTTGCCGTTTTCCTGTTCCTCATGCTCAACAATTCCCTGATTACTAAAAATCAATATATATTGCTATGTACCTAAAATAATACCTTGCAGTGTTCTTTTAAAGCTTGCTTTCTTTTTGTGATTTGAACTTTACAAGAAGTAGGCTGCTAACGCATGGTGCCTACTGTCAGTCCCAGCGACCCTCTATTGTCTGGCACCTGACCTGTAAATTCTTCAGGGCAGGGATTTCTTCCTGTTCTGGGCATACAAATAGTTACATACGTGAGGTGAAAGCTTGTTGTGTTACAGTAATTTGGATGGTTTGGAGCTCTACCTGGATTTGAATTTCTATTTTTGTCTTGAGGTAATCTGGAGCTTCTTTTTAAACTAGTGTCAAAAGCTTTTGAAGATTTTAAAAGAAACTGATGATTAAATATTGTTATTTGTTCCATCTTTGGTTAACTTGTATCTATTAAGATCTATCAATTTCTTACTATTTGGGAAGATAAGATTGCTGCTCTCGCACTGGGGCTTAGACCGATGCTATGGCTGTTTTCCGTAATGATAAATTAAAGCAGTAAGGACTGGCTGAGGGTGTGTTGCTGCATGCAATGTCCTGTACAAACAAAACAGATGGCATTTTATGCCTTGAAAAAATCTTACAGTTTAAACAGAAGTGGTACGGCATGGAGTAGGGAAATGTTTAGTTCTTAGTACTAAATTTTATTTTCTAGGCTACTTGATTGCCCATGCATTGTCAACAAAGTTTACTGTATAATATGTGCATGTTTTTTCAGAATCTTCTTTAAGAGTAGCTTTTGATCCACTGTATTTATTAAAAATTAAAAAAGGAACCATTGACTTGTACAGAATTTCACTGCAAAGTTCTAATTCATTCTCTTAGTCTAGTGGGTTTTTTTCACTTATGCCCTTTTAGACTGAAGTCAGCTTTGACTTGTAAAGACCTTACGCAAGCACTTGAGTCCAATACTTGTAAAAAAGCCTTATCTTAAAAATCTGTGAGCAATCCAGCCTTAAGTTTTTAGGAAACTATCCTACTGGAAGATGCGTATTATTTCTCAAAGATGTTCTGTTACTGCTGTTGCTCTAGATACAGAAGTAACATTTTGAAATATGTGTAATACTTCTGTGCATAACTGCTTATGCTTCAATTACTTATCCCATACAGCGATGGGAACAGAGTGAAATTTTAAGTTAAACTAGTATTATCAGAAGTGGTTAAAATGCACTTTCAAAGAAGACACTGCCGGTCTACTTGCATAAGTATAAAAGGCTTATCTTTTTGTCTGCCTGGGTTTTGGTCTGAGTGTGTTAGAAGTGTCCCCCTGAAATAACCTCTTGATCGCTTTCTCTTTCCTAGTAAGAGGCGTGGGGGAATGAAGGAATACTTATAATCAATTACACATTGATGTTTGCTGATAAAAGGGAGATGGGAATATGAACGAAGAGAGGATGAAGAACAAAGGACCGAGTAAGATAGCATCGGATATTTTGGATAGAGAGGGAGATGAGGGAATGAAATCAATCTTTGTGGGGTTTTTGTTCAAATTCTTAGTAAAGAAAAAGTAAAAATACTTCAACATCTTTTTACTGAAATCCATCTAAGATGAATAAATGTAAACACCTTTATATCATAAATTTATTTTTATACTTTAAAATTAACGAAGCATTTATGACAATTTAGAAATTATTTAAAATTATGTAAATCAAATGACAGTTGAAGCCATACAAGTTTAGAAGCCCAAAACAAATGATTGAAGTGCCAAACCAGATGCGACAGCAATAGCTTTTTCTGCATAAAGGTAAAGATATGCCCTGAATTTTTATTCAATATTTTCATCTCAATGACAGGTCATTCAAACTTTTAAAAGGGAATAAACTGACAAGGGATAAGAGCTTTTCTTAAACCATCTGTGAAGATGTGTTCTTTCTATTTAGAAAATTGGCAGAAAGTTAAACTTCCTTCACTGTGTATCGAGTACATTAAGGTTAACTTATGCCCCAAACTGGTATTCTGATTTTTTTTTAATTACAATTTATTTCTGAACATAAATATGTATAAGCACAATTTTACCTGCACACAGCAACTGCAGTTGTCTTACCAGTGATATCAGATATTATTTCTGCTAGTAAAATGCTACATCAAGAATCTGAACCAACTCAGATTTAATAATTCATAAATTAACTTGTATTTCTGTGTTCTATTTGGCTGGAAATGGTTATCAAATCATAAAGATAAGAATTTCCTTTGGCGTATATCTTAAGGGTGGAAATACAAAATAAAACAAAATTGACTTTAAAGCAAAAAAAAAAAAGCCCTCTCTACCTAATTAACTGATCTAGTGACTAAATTAGAGTACTCAAAAAGCAGTGAGGAAGCACCTGAAATTGCAGACGTGATGTTTACGTTCCAAGTCTCTAAGGTAGTAGGAAGTCCTAACAGTAGTTAGGGAAGAAGTGTGACTTTTGAGATGGTGGCTACAGTTAGTGCAGGAATATAAAGGCTGCTGTGTTAGCTGAGATTAATTACATAGTCTGTCTCCTTCCCTTCAATTTGAAGAGGAAAAGCTGCTTATCTAGGCCGTTACCTACAGCTGATGAGCTCCAAGAAGAGCGAAACCTTTTAAGATAGGTCCTGTAGTATTGGCCTAACACCCCCCGGAGTGGCTTGCTTGCGTCCGTTTTGTGCCTAAGCTACAGGCGGGATCGGGAGCCACAGAAGCGTGTGCTCCAGAGTCATCGGGGGCTGAACCTGTTAGAGCAAGTCGAGGGGAAAACAGTCATTAGGTTTTACTTTTTATTTATATCGTTGGTTTTTATCCAGCCAGGTGTACTTAAATAATGCACGCATGCGGTGTGGGTGTGGGAGAGAGTTTTTGAAGGTAAGGAAGAGGGAGAACTGTGAAACAGAAGAATGGAATACAAACAGGAAAAGAAAAAAAACCAAAACAACAAAACATGAGAAATGTTTGTGTTTATGTGCTATTGAAGGTATTTTAGATGGTGACTGACTGTAGAGCTCTCCACACTTACTGGTATGGAATTTATAAATTAGCTTTTATATTAACTCTGTCATAGAGGTTACTCATGAACCAATTGAACAGTGTTATTGTAGCTATTGAAAGAGGGAGAAGGTGAATGGCTGAAGGAAAATAGTAAACTTCTTGAAGGTTTGCCTCAAACATACTCCAGTGGTTTTGTAAGGTACTGTATCCTGCACAATTCTCATGCTTTAAGGTGAACATTATTTTGCAACAAGTATATACAAATAACTTAGCATTTAATGATTTTTTTCTAATATTATTCAGTAATAATTAAACTGTTTCTTTAGTGAATATTTTACTGTAGTGCAGATAATTCCTTGCTGATTCTCAAAATTATGAATTTAAATAATAGGTATCTTGAACTAAAATCTCCCCTGGGACTTGAGGTTAGTCTTCCCCTTGCAGTAAAAAAAGTCCTTTTTTTATAGATGTGTATAGACATACAGATATATACATGCACTTATGTTTAAGTAAAAATACATTATTATAATATTACAATGTCTTGGTAGTTTTCAAGAGCCTCAGTCTCTAATCTGAATACTTAGAAAAGCGAGTTGAGCACGTGTTACGATGGAACTAGTTGAAATTGGAGCAGGTTACTGGTACTTTCCGTATCTCTGAGGTGAACTCGGCAAAGGCAGTCTGCGCGGGGGCGGGTGCCGTCTGCGGTGGTAACTGCAACTCGGAAACCTCCCGCTCCGATTTCAGCCTGGGCACACCTGACTGTTAAGACTTCTTGGCCGCAGTCAGCGTTAGTGCCCGTACTGACTTCTCGGCACGTACAGGATCAACTCTTGGCCACTCCTGGGTTCATCTTACTGCTCGCAGATCGTCTTCCTTAAACAAAGGTGGCGCCTCCTGACATAAAGCAGAGCCGTACTCTGTGGAACCGGCACCGTTCTTACTTTAAATTCAAGCACTGTTCTGTCACCGTGGGGAGGAAATTCTGTATTTCACTGAGTCACACTTGTGCGCTCTCTTGCACGTTCTCTGTACCTCCACCTTGGGCAGTGAGTGTAAATTTAGCCCGTGCTGCCAGAGCAAGACCTGATGGGAAGAGCAAAGCCCGTGGAACTAACGTTTGCTTCCAGCCCTCCGTATTTATCAGAATCCTTGAAACTTTGGGAGACGTCCAGCCAGAAGAGATGGGTCTGGCATGCAAATTCAACTGCAGCTGGTTTTAACGGCCTTTAAGGAAAAATGCAGTAGGTTGGACCTACTGTTGGTCCTTATTTGTAAGTGAGCCAGGAGCTGTCGTAATGCAGGTGTACTCTCCGGATTGCTAGAGGTTGCAAAAAGCTTTTTGAGGAAGAAATACCTGTGGAAATCATCCAGGACAGACCATGTAGAGTCACTGTCATGTCACTGTAACTGAAAGCAAAGTTATTTGAAGGTGCTGCTTTTGCTAGAATAGCAAAACAGGATGTTTGTCATGAAACGCCTGTGTGTGTGAAATTCACGTCTTTATCAGAGGGGAAAAATCTAAAATCTGATAAAGATTGGTGGCAGTACAGAAGGTTTGTGTCCAGGCATATTTCTTTAAGTACTGGAAGTTTCAGCCTTTGGTTGACTTGTGTTACTAAAGCTAAAGAAATTGAATTTCAGTGTTATTCTTCACTTATTTACATGTGTACCAATTCTATATGTTTTGAAAAACTGCTAGGCTCACTTAGCATTGAAGCAATCTGTAGACCTCTGATTTATCTTTTGATTCAGTTGTGAGTGTAGTATTTGACTGTGACTTCTGTGTCTTTTTAGCGAGAGAAAATAGGTTTGTCCTGTATTGTGCAATATAGATTTCTAATTTGGAAAACACTGACGTGGGGAAAGGAAAACAGAAACAGACTAACATGTTATCTTACAGCTAAGAATGCCTCAGGGTAGGGTAGAGGTAAGAAAAATGTATCCTACTCTAAGAGCAAGGTTACATTTTTGGGCAGGAGACAAATACAGCTAAAGAGTCATAGAATCATTGAATTGTTATGGTTGGAAGAAACTTTTAAGAACATCGAGTCCAACCATCAACCCAGCACTGCCCAGCCCACCGCTAACCACGTCCCTCAGCACCATGGCTGCCCCTCTGTTAAACCCCCCCAGGGATGGCGACTCCACCACCGCCCTGGGCAGCCTGTGCCAGTGCTGGACAACCCTTTGGGTGAGGACATTTCTCCTCATCTCCACCCTAACCCTCCCCTGGTGCAACCTGAGGCCGTTCCCTCTCGTCCCATCGCCTGTTCCTGGGGAGCAGAGACCGCCCCCCCTCCTTTCAGGGCGCTGTAGAGAGCGAGAAGGTCTCCCCTCAGCTCCTCTTCTCCAGGCTGAGCACCCCCAGGGCCCTCGGCCGCCCCTCACCAGACGTGTCCTCCAGACCCCAAGTCACTGTGAGGCAGAATATTCACAACGGTTTCATCACATCAGCCATAAAAGTGAGGGTGATTATGCACTGAAACAAACTTGAAGTCCGGGATTCGCTGTCTCCCAGTCCTTAAACCACAATGGGACAACTTTCTGGGTGGTAAGCATTAGCCAGTTAGTGGTGACTGGGCAGCGCAATGAGGGAAAAAGCAAGGACTATGGGCCAGGAAAAAAACCCACCTGGAAATAAGAAACATTTCATGACTAAAAAGACCAGAGAATAAGGTATGAGAAATACAAAGGCAAGAAGTGAACAGTTCAGTTCTTCCCCCTTCTGTTCCCACCGTGGAAAGACACGGAACACTCCTTTCTTTACAATGCTGTCTCAGTTTCTCCATCTTACATGGGGAAGGGACAGTTTTCAAGGGTCCCCAACGGTGCTGTGAGGCTCTGCCATTATTCTCTCTGTGTGCTCTGGACCCCTCACAGCTCCGTTGCCCTTCTCTGGACACGCTCCAGCCCCTCAATGTCTGTCTTGTCCTGAGGGGCCCAAAACTGAACACAGCACTCGAGGTGGGACCTCACCAGTGCCGAGTACAGGGGAACGATCACTGCCCCAGTCCTGCTGGCCACACTGTTCCTGACACAGCCCAGGATGCCGTTGGCCTTCTTGGCCCCCTGGGCACACTGTGGGCTCATGTTCAGCCACTGTCGACCAACACCCCCAGGGCCTTCTCCACCGGGCAGCTCTCCAGCCGCTCTGCCCCAAGCCTGCAGCGTCCATGGGGTTGGTGTGACCCAAGGGCAGGGCCCGGCCCTTGGCCCTGTTGAACCTCACACCGTTGGCCTCAGCCCATCCATTCAGCCTGGCCAGGTCCCTCTGTGGGGCTGTTCTGCCCTCAAGAGTCAGAGATCAGTTCCTTGTAGTCTCGCTGTCCCCAGGTTAACTCTGTCGCTGTCATAAGCAGCAGTGAATAATCACAACTGGTGAGCGACCAGGGGGTGCATAGTGGGGTGTCTGCTGAAGGAAATAGTATTAAAAATGCAAGCCAATTCTTTAGAAGGTTAGAAGGACTCTGTTAGCAATTGAATTTCATCTCCTCATTTTTGGCCAGCGTAGAAGCATGTAGAGTTAAAGGGGTGAGAGAGGGGAGAGGGTAAACAGGCAGTCCTAGGTTTATCTCTCTGCTCCCAGGCTCTGAACTGTCTGTCCCTCAGGAAGTACCCTGATGCTTTAATACCATTCTCTGAAAGCTTCAGACCAGTGCCCAGTCATAGTGGAGGAAAAAAAAAGTTAATAGAATATGCAGAGACTTTTAAAAAATGAAAAAGACGACAAGAATGTTACTATTGCTGCTGTATGAAGCAGTGGTGTGCCTACACATTGAATACTCTGTTCTGTTTCTCCATCTGAAGGGGCTCCAGGAGAGCTGGGGAGGGACTTTTTACAGGGGTATGTTATGATGGGATGAGGGGGAATGGCTTCAAATTGGAAGAGGGGAGATTGAGATAAGATATAATGAACAATTTTTTTCCCTGTGCGGGTGGTGATCCCCTGGGGCAGGTTGCCCCGAGAAGCTGTGGCTGCCCCATCCCTGGAGGTGTTCAAGGCCAGGTTGGACGGGGCTTGGAGCGACCTGGGCTGGGGGGAGGAGTCCTTGCCCAGGGCAGGGGGGTGGAACTCGATGATTTTCAAGGTCACTTCCAACCTAAACCATTCTGTGCTTCTATGATCGCTGACAGTAGATGATGGAACAAGAAAAGGGATAGTAAAAGACAGTAAAGATAAATCCTGAGTGATTTCTGTGCAAGAAACAGCTCGTCTCCAGATTCTTCTGTCTAGAAAAGAGGTTATGTTTGTCTCTTGTCCGATAGAGAAATGGGCGGAGGCAGGAGGAAGCATAAAATGGAATTAGCCAGTAATGAGTCTAAAAGAAGCGAAAAAGATGATGAGGAACCATACTTTTTGGTCTGACACAGTATGGTCATTCTTAGGCTTCTGTTTAAAATAAGCAAAGGAAAACCACACCCCTGTACGTTTCCACGCGTGCAGAACGGAATTTTGCGGGTTTCTCAATCCGACAGAAGGAGCATAGAGATGATGGGACTCAGTGCTGCAATTTCAACCCTGACCTTTAAAGCAAAGGTGGTTGAGGCCCCATCCCTGGAGGCGTTCAAGGCCAGGCTGGAGGTGGCCTTGGGCAACCTGGGCTGGTGGGAGGTGTCCCTGCCCAGGGCAGGGGGGTTGGAACTCGATGATCTTCAAGGTCCTTTCCAACCTAAACCATTCTATGAAAAATTCTAGCCTTTTCCGAATAATTAAAGCATAACATCTCTGAACCTAATTAGAAATATTTTTAGAGTTTTCTGTGAAATTCAGAGGGTTTTGATTTCTAGCTTTATACAAATAGCGAGAAGTATTGGCTGGATCTCAGTGCTTGGCTTTCAAGAAGCTGAAGCATCTCTGCTGACAAGCGAGAGATGATTTTTTATTTTTTTTTTTTTTTTGCTGCAAGGACCTCTTGGGGAACCTCACTTTTCTGTGTAATTATTCCACTGTTTAATGGGGTTTAGAGTGGGGGAAGGAAGAAAGCAGATTCCTTAATTAAACACTGCTAATCCCAAGTCTTGGTACCTTAACGCATAGAGTCTCTTGATGAGCACTCACCGGGTAGATGGCAGGAAGGGTAAGGGAAGGAATAAGAAGTCACGATGCCTGGTCTGTGGAGCACAGTTGTACTGTCTGGCGTTAGGAGTCTCAGACGGGATGGAGGTCGGGCATCTCGCACTATGGCCAGACCCACAGAAGGCTGTCTGGCATTTTTGGTATTTGTGTACGCAGTTTAAGACTGCTTACAGAAACACTGAAGTTAGGATTAACATTTCCCTTTCAGTCTTGGCAATTCCGATCCGAATACATGCACTAAGATACAGTGTTTACTGTTTGTTTTTATAAAATTCTGATTAATACTTAGGGCAGTTTTCTATTAAAACTCCCTCCTAATTTCATCTTCCAAATCCGTATCGATTCCAGCGTGGGTTTTTCATCTGCAAGTTCTAATGTTTGTAGGCATTTGCACCTTCAGGTAGCGCATAGCCACGCATACCGCGAGCTACAGGAAAATGAAATGCATTTTATTATTATATTTCATGGGTAGAAGAAAACTTAATTCACAGTTACTTTATTTTGGAAAAGCTACTTTTTCTGCTCTAAGGATCAAGATTGCTACAGACCTCTCATCTTTCAGTTTGTCCAAGTCACATAACGTCCTGTGTGTGGTGCGCTGCTGCCCGTGGCCCCGCCAGTCATCCATGTGCAAAGCCGGGAGTGCTCGTCATCTTCACTTCCCCCTCCTTGGGCAGTCTGCTGTGGGTTCCCATCCTGGGCTGCACGTTAATTGATTTACCCACCCCACTTGGTTTGCCCTTTCCTTGGCTGCTCAGCTTTCTCCGTGTGCCTGTGTTGATTCGGAGTCGCGGGAGCACAGAGGGCATTCGGTACGAGGAGTGAGTGTGGGAGAGAGGCAGCTGGGGAGGAGATACGATGGAGATCTATACAATCATGAATGTCGTGGAGAGGGCAGATTGATTATTCCGTATCTCTCGGTACAAGAACTAGGAGGCTTGTGAAGCCGACAGGAGGAGGCAGGTGGAGAAAAATCCAGGGAGGTGATTTGTTGAGCTGTGGGCTTCATACTCAGGAATTCTCGCTGCAGAGTGTGTGAATGTCAAAAGTTTATGGGCGGTAAAGGGACAGACACACAGGCTTGGGGGGGAAAGTGGTTGTTGGCTGCTAAATATGGAGAATCACTTTGGCTCAGGAAGTTTTGGCGTTGCAAACTTTTGGAACTTGAAAGGAAGTTCTTGCAAAGTTTTACTGTAGGCTTGCCCCATTCTTGTGCTCTTCCCTGCACATCTGCTTTGGGCTCTTTCTGGGGACACGATACTGCGCTGGCAAGCTGGATCTGGCCCAGTAGCCTGCTGTCATTTTCTTACTAGAACTTCGCAATAAAATAGTTAAGGCTTTTAAGCATGACTAAGCATGTTGCTTCTTCTAAATCCCTCTTTAGCATTTTATCTGAGTTCTTTTTATGACTCAAGTCTACGAACTTGATCTGGCTTACTGTTACGGAAATCTTCAGGTCCAAAGCTGACATTTTGTGAATGTATAAGAACTTTCTTCTGTTGACAGTGTAAAGTATTGACAGTTTTAGATGTGTGTTGTTGCTGTCCTTTTTGTAGCAGAACAGTGCCTGGTTACTGTAGGCATGGACTTGGGGCTTCCTTGGCCCAGAGTGGTCATATAGCCTATGCTGTATAGTTAGCACATTCTAAAGAGAGAGCACAGAAACGCGATGCTGATCCTTGCGACAGGCCTTGGTCTCTGTACGGCACTCATCCCAAGCACTGCCGATCTGTCGGGGTTTGGAGGAATGATGAAGAGGATACCAAGTGTTTAGAAGCGGCTCATCATGAAATGCAAAGGACAAAACTGGATGAAAAACCACCTCATAAGTACCCGTTTAAACATGTAGTGTGATACTGGAGGATCCCCAGTGCGTTCACATTTTCCCCTCTTGGTACATTAAATATATTTAAGCGTTTTTTCTCCACATATGCCTGTTAAAAGGTGAGCATCCATCTTGAGAATTTGTGTGTGCCTTGTTATTTCAATCCATGCATGTTTCTTAGCGCTTTGCTCATGCATTGTGCCACAAATCATAAGGAAAATAAAAATAACAACACACAACCAGCCAAAGAAAAATCCCCACCCAAACCAAATACCCCCACCCCCTTCAAACAAACAAAACCAACCAAACCAAAAAACCAATACAGAACAAACTGCCGTTTACCCTCCTTGTTTTCTGATGTTGAGCACTGGAATTTGCATCCTTAGCATAATTGCAGTTATTCTGGTTTTAGTTCATTCCTGATTTGAACTTGAGATAGGTTTAAAGTGCGAAGGCGAATGTAGACTTTCCATCTTTCTTCTTCCCACCTGCATCAGTAAGGGATCCTTCTGTGTCTGATTGTTCAGGCTTTAAAAGTGGGTTTGTCATTTCTTCTCGTAGATCTCATACGAGTAATGTAATTTCCACAACTTTTCCAAATATCTGCCAGTTTGTGTCTTCTCTTCCCACGCTATTGGTATTTCGAATGCGTAACTCTGGCCCAGAAAGGTCATTTCCTAGCCGTTTGCCCCCTCACGGGTCCTAGGAGGAGAGAATCAGCACGGAGAGCTTGTGAATCCAAAGGGTGACGCTTGGGGGGTTTGGTGAGCTGGTACATGACTGAGCTGTTCTCCTAATGAAAACTGCCAATCTTTTGCTCCCTTCAAGAAAGGCAAAAGACTTGGAAGAGGTCCTGAGGGAACATTCCTTAGGACATGATTTTCCCGAGGTCGTACCTGGAAAATCTGTACAAGATAATTCCTGAGCTGTGGGTTAATCGGGCTTTGTTGCTGTGTCCCTGCAGCACTTCGTAATCATGGAGAGACCAGTTTACTCATTCAGATCTCATTTCAAGGGCATTGCTGAACAGATAATTTGGCGGGTTGCTTTGCAGAGAGCACGAAGGGTAATTTTAAAATTTTAAAAGTGTGTATCTTGGTCAGTCTAACCTATTTAGCTGTGAATTACGCATGATAGTGTTCTATGACTGTGGTCCATGCAGCTTGAATGACCTCTAAAAAAATTCAGATCCTGACACCCGCAAAGCGATAAAGCGTCTATAGGGCAAGAGATTGATGTCATGGTAACATCGTGACTTTACATGTACGCGTCACCCAACAGCAGCTCCCATGTGAGACAGGTTCCCCGGCTCAGCTTTGCAGAAGGATGAGATTGCCTTGGAAGCAGGGCGTTGGGAAGGGGGAGTGAGCGACGCGTGCACCTAAAACCTAAGGACCGGGAGATCAGATATTATCCTGATTTTTTTTTTTTTTGGTGTTGCAGAAGATTCAAGTGGTATTGTCCCTTCTGCCTTGATAAAATAGTCTCCGCTAAAAACAACTTAAAAGATCAAACAACTAATCTACCCCTTGGAGTCCATCTGTTGTGGAATTTAGCGAGGTGCTAGCACTTGAAATAGAGCTAATTACTGGTACAGTGACTGGCATTCTTCAAGATGACATTCATCTTTTATGTGGTGAGGAAATAAATAGTAGTTAGTTCCACAAGCTCTCAAGCTTGGGGCAGTGTATGAAGATAGCTGGAACTTGTGAACAAAATGAATTGCACGGGCAGTTTCCAGTGCCTGGCTCTTTGAACACCTGCCTCAGGCACTCTGTTTGCATATATTCATTTAACTTAATAAAATGAATTTATTTTAGAAAGCTGAAAAAGCCCCAAACTTTTACCTGTCTGCAAAAATGCCACTGCGGTTTTTTCCTCTAAAAAAAAGAATAATACAGAAGCACGTTGGTTCTGAGTCTATAATTTTCTAAAGTAGGAAAAAAATAAAATATATTTGCAAATTACTTTGTACCACCGTACGCTTATTTTCTTTTTATGAAGAGGTAAGAGAAAAGGCTTCGGTAGCTTCCGAGGTGAATACACGTTGTGAGATCTTTACCGGCGAATGATTAACAGGCAGTGGACAACTGCTGAGGGAAGCTCTTAATCAGAGAGTGTATATTAAGTGCCAAGACACGACTTTCTTTTCCCTGGTTGACATTTAAGCCTAATGAAATCTGTCCTGCCATGTTGCACGAGGGTGAGCTGACTAATTTCCTTAGAGTTAGATTCTGGTGTAATTGTAGAACAATTGATTAGTATTTTTGCCTTTTTTTAGACATTTAAGAAACATATTTAACTAGTTGGTCAATCTGTTAACAGAATAATATAATGTAGTTATTTTAAGTGAAATTTTACACTGATACTGAATTTAGTTGCTTTTTTTTTTTTTTGCTGGAGTTGACTGAAATTAGCGCCTGTCTTTTAGGACTGCACAGGGAAGTCAGCCGTCAGAGGTACTAACTTGTCCCCATCCTCCTTCCCTTGTTATAAGTTCCACTGTGTTACTGTCACTTCTTTAATCTGCTTTCCGAAGAAAGAGAGGCCTGGGTGACCAAACTATGCTTTTTTTTTTAATTTCCACCTTAGTTATATTTAAGATCTTTACTTCCCTGACAAATCTGATTTGCACTCAGGCATCAGGCCTCAAAGTTATATGGATTCTTTCAAGTTTTGTTTAGAGCCACCACAACGCCCCCCCCAAACCGCATGTCCCCTCTGGAACCCCGGGCAGGGAAGAGGAGTGGGGTTTATTTGTCAGCCAGGGAAAGGAACGTAAATGCCTTTTCCTTTTGACCACAGATGTGTGGCTCTGTAGAGCTCAACTGCTCATGGAGAGGTCTCACTTGCTTTGTATTTTCCTAACAAAATCTCTTTGAGCAGAAAGGAATGCTTTACACGATGTTGCTGTATATATATGTACACAGCTCTGAGTTTCGCAAACTTTAGATTAGCAGCTAAAATGTTCGGATTAATGTTTCCTGTACTGTGTGCTGCTTTAAAAGGCATTAACAAGTCTAAAGCGTATCTCTCTGCTGTGGAGTACCATAGTTATGGAGGTGTCTGTCTTTCCACCGGTCTTTTCGTTTACCGAATATAATCAAACTGTTTCAACTGAGAGATAAAATAATGTTGTTCACAGTAAGTTGCTCTTGTAACAGAAATTCTAGCACAAACAGTGTTTGCCATTTTTGTCTTCAGAATGATTGAGGAGAGTGGGAAGAGGAGGAGGACAATGGCAGAGAAGAGACAGCTGTTCATGGAAATGAGTAAGTAAGAAATCTGAAGACAGAATGTCATTTATTCTTTACTGCGAGCTTCGCTTTGGTAGCTTTACCACATCATTCACATCTGGTTCCCACAAGACCATTGCCTCATCTAGTGAGAAGCATCCTGGGTGCTGGTCAGGAGCAGAATGCGAGAGGTGGGTCACAGCCGCCTAAAAGGTCATTCATTTCTAGGTTTTGTGAAGCTCCTGTTTTAAGGAACGTTCACATTTCTCATATATGACAATATCTAAAGTTTGTGGACAACTATTGAAGTAAATAATGACAACAAACAGATCACCTTTTACCTTAAAAAAAAAAAATTGCACCACAACACTGGGATGACTCAGAAGAGAAATGGTTTGGGGGGTTGTTTTTTTGTACAGGACCATTCCCTGAAAGAGAGGCTGTAATTGTTACTAAAATCAAATGCCTGTCCAGAGATAATACAATTTAAAGGAATGAGAGAGAACCTTTAAAAAAGATACGTGCAGTTAGAGGTAAAAAGCTCGTACGCTTGCATGTCGTCATGTTATTTTACTTTCCTATGGGAGCACGGGTCTGAATGAAGCTCCTAGACTAGGCAGGCGTGTCCTAGGAGTGGGCTACAGGCTGGTGAAGGTCTGTCTTAGAACACATAGTGTAACAGTATATTCATGCTACTTTGTTGGAGGAATTCCAGAGTAACTATGAGTGTCTTATTTCAGGAACAGTTTCGTTTCTGGCTAATGTATATTTGCTTCCTCTCATCTGAGGCCTGTCTTGGGTAGCACTCCTCCCCACCTTCCCAGCTGCCTTTGTGTCCCAGTTTGTAGTCACATCCCTTTCTGGCTTGCTCAAGGGATGGCACAAGCTCACTCCTGCAGCCCCCCTGCTGTGCACCTCATCCCTTGTTCTTCTCTGCCTCTGTCCAGTTTTACTTGAGCAAAGGTGACGGAATTGTGTGGGATTTCCTGGGTGAAACCTCATTAAAACCTTGTAAGATGACAATGATGCTTCTCCCCTAGGAACGCGTTGGCTGCTGCACCAGAGTATTACATTTGTCTCATCACTTCAAAGGGTTGTAGTCGTCTTGTGATCATGTACTACAGAAGCTGACTTGCTAGTTGTTAGCTTTGGCTAAATTGTTAAAAATACTCAGAGTCATCCTGGTTATCTTTGTGCAGGGTCTCTCTTTGCAGCTGTGGTTTTTGCTGTTCGTTGTCAGTGGTACATAGACATTCCGCGCTCCTCTCTCTGTGAGGCTCATTAGCGTATCCATATGAGAAATCTACGGTCTTCAAGCTTCACCTGGTGGAATATTTCACTGTAAAGTGAACACATAAATATTTTCCTTTCTAGGTGAGCTTCATACCCAGAGCAGATGTGTGATGTGTCAGATTGATGCTTTCGGGGACCATTTGTTGTTGGTCAACATACAAATTCGCTGAAGTGTTTAGATAGTTGCTCATGTGAGACAGGCATAGACCTTGGCATTCACCCCCACTGGATGTGCTACCCAAGGATGTGTTTGTTGGGTTTGTAGTACTTGTGGAGCTCTGACAGGCAAGAATCCTGTGTGAGCTAGTCTGATTTCTCTGAACTGCATAATGCGTATGGAGTTTATCTTCTGGAAGGGTATAACGAGCATGGAGCCGGGCTTTTCTCAGCCCAGTGGCAGGATGCAAGGCAATGGGCACAAACTGAAACACAGCAAATTCCATCTGGATGTTAGGAAAAAACGTTTTTACTGTGAGGGTCGTTGAGCGCTGGAAGAGGTTGCCGAGGGATGTCATGGAGTCTCCATCCTTACAGGTACTCCCAACTCGAGCGAGCGCAGTTGTGGGCAGATTGCTGTAGCTGACCCTGCTGGAGCAGGGAGGCTGGACTAGAGGATCTCCAGCAGCCCCTGCCAGCCTCAGCTCTGCTGGGGTCCTGAGCTATAGCCATTGTCTGGGAAATACATCCCATTTTATCTTCAGGTAGTTGAGGAGAATGACCTTGGTGAAGCTTTTGTGGCAATGTGACACAGGAAGACAAGAACAGAACAGGGATGACTTTTTGTTTTTGCATGTAGCTGTTAAATGACCTTTTGTGTGGGTGTATATATATACACACCTGTACATTTTATATACCTTTATATACATATATTTTATACAGACAGAGCATTTTGTGAAGACTCACGATGTGTGGAAGTGATTCCTTGGTTTGAAAGATAGAAATATGCACCCTAATTGAGAGTTTTGAAAAAATATTGCATAGAAAATGCTAAACGAGCTATTTTGTTGTAGCCTGGGCTCTGAAAACGCCAGCTTACCTTTCCTGGCCAAGTACTTTCCCGAAATGTATCCGAGACTAGTTTTCTACAGATGATAGTGTGAAATAATGCACTCAGGTTTGTACCATGCTATCAGGCAGGACGCTCCTGAGGTGTCGGCGAGCCTAGAGCCGCTCAGGTAAGCTGCCGTGGGGAGCCGTGGGGTGGGAAAGGGGTCAGTCTCCACACTGATCTTATCGGAGCCTTTTCATCTCATGTTCTACATCAGTGATGAAGAGAGATAATCCTTGTATGTCGTTTTCAAGCCATAGTACGTAGGTTTCTAAGAACAAGGAGATGCTTTGGCATGTGTGCAGATGCTTTGGCATTGTGTTTGGGAAATGGTAATGAAATATCTAAAAGACAAGAATCCTTTCTTAAATTTGCAACTGTGAGTCAGCGGGTGCATACACAAAGGTAATTCGAATGAGGTATTTGCAAGTTGGTTTCTGAATTCGGAATGTAGGAGGGAATAAGTTATCACCTTTAAGCAAGACCCTCCGCTATAGCAATCGCATGCCTCCTTCAGGAGGATGTGGGTTTGGCTTTTCGGTTTTAAGTATCTTCTAGAAGTCTGGATTCTATAAGTCCCAGTTATCCCTGTTTCTCAGGTCTCTACTCATCTAGGCTCTGGCTTTTGAGAAAAGTATGAAAGGCTGCAGCAGATCCTGCTGTTACAGACTCCTGCGAGAATACAAGAGGCGCAGGAGCCATGTGCACCCATGCCATTGCCCATGTGCAGTGCGTTGTTCCATACTGCACCTTAGAACTGTATGGATTATAGGACATAGCCGCTAACGCTGTTGAAATGTGAGCCGTTTAAAAGGCATTTTGGTTTATGTTTAATGGGATTTTCAAGACTTGACTTGTTGGCTGCTTCCAATTAAAAATGATCAATACTGGACTTTACACTAGTATCGTTTATCATCCCCGCATCGTTTGTCATCTCATTCGGTCAGCATAGGAGGTACACAGGTCTGTTTGGCAGAGGGTTAACACCACTTTCTGAAATGGCTCCAGTTTGTAATGTTCAGAGTAATTGCTGGAACTGGTAGATGTGGTACAGACTGGCGATAATAGCGTTCAAATCGTTCGTGATATGGTATTGTTTGAAGGTTGGGGAGGGACTCTTGATCAGGGAGGGGAGCCGTGGGACGAGGGGAACGGTTTGACACTGACAGAGGGGAGATTCAGGCTAGGTATTAGGAAGAAATTGTTGGCTGTGCGGGTGGTGATCCCCTGGGGCAGGTTGCCCCGAGAAGCTGTGGCTGCCCCATCCCTGGAGGTGTTCAAGGCCAGGTTGGACGGGGCTTGGAGCAACCTGGGCTGGGGGGAGGTGGCCCTGCCCAGGGCAGGGGGTGGGCTAGATGTCTTTAAGGTCCCTTCCCACCCAAACCATTCTATGATTGGATGATTCTATGATTCTCTGATAACACTTACACATCTTGAAGTGGGAAGTTGTTGGTGAAGGTAAGATTTTTTTTCTTCTATGCTTTTTCTTCTACTTCTTACCTGATTTGGATCTGTTTGGGAGACCAAAAGCATGCTCCTGATGGGGCTGCAATGCAGATGGTGGTAGGAGTACCAACCCCCCTTTTCTTTGTTTCTGAGCTTTTGTGCACGTGTCTTCTAATATCAGTGCAGTCCTCTTCCTTACCCACTCACCACTTCATTCTTGCTTCCTTTTAAGGTACTCATATCAGTCCCAAACCTAGGTCAGTTTATAATACAGTGCTGAAACTCACTTTACCATGAGATACCTAATGAAAATCTTTGTCATGTTCATATGATAAAGATGATGTATGTGAAGAAACGCTCATAGCATTTTTGAAGTAATTCTCTCAGATAAACTGAATGTTACAGAGGAAAGAAAAACACAAAACTTTTTTTTTATTCATAGGAGCACAGAATTTTGATGTCATCAGACTTTCAACGTATCGAACAGCCTGTAAACTGCGGTTTGTACAAAAAAGATGTAATCGTAAGTTATAATTACTCTTTATCTTCAAAAATTTCTCATGCATGATTGTTTCAAATATTCTACTCATGTGCATTTTTAGTATAGCAAGAGTAAGTAAACATTTTATCAGACAATGGTAGTTGTTACTTAAACTAAACAGAGATTAAATATATAATTAAAAAGAGACAGTGAACTTTGTCCAATACTCTATAATACCTTCGATTTTATTATTTAATGTTTCTAAAATTTAAAGTATAGGCCAGCTTGTCATATTTCAGTTGCCCTAAGGGTTGGATGCAGGCAGTTGCAAGCTATTTGAGCTCCCGTTCCATCACGGTGTACCGCGAACCACCTGACGGCCAGGCACAGCCCTGAGTTTGGGGCTGCGTAATCCAGGCGCTGCCATGGAAGTGTCTGCGTCTGGTCATGGTGGCACATATGAAATGTAGCAACAGTAAAGAATTCTGCAAGTTCATACCATACAGCGTAAGTTTTCTCATTCTTTTCCGTGGTCCTTTGCCCTTGGGCAGCTCTGCACAGCAAAGATCAGTCCGTGAGAAATAGGTGATGGTACTTTGCATCCTGCTGCCAGTGCTGAATTGGACAAAGCAAGGAGCAGAACAGACCGGCGTGCATAGGAATAGGTCCCTGCTCCCAGCAAAGTGGGATTAGCGTGTGTCTGGTGTGGAGGAGGACAGGAGGACAGCTGAGGAGTCCTGCAGAGGACATGTGCGACTGCAATCTGCAGCTCCGCTGCAGCGCAGCTGCCCCCGGGATGCGTGTGGCTCTTCGGGCTCTTGTGGCAGTACCCGCAGTGCCTTTAGTTATGGATGGCTTACAACTTTTTCATTCCTGTGGAAAAGTGTTAGTTCTTGTCTGTAATTCATGCTTTTGAATTAAAAATCTCCCTTAATTGACATAGAGATATTAAGAAATGCTAATTATAGCACCTTGCCCACTTTGGGCCCGATTCACTGTTGCCACGCATATGCCTTGAGTAGCCTTTACCGTACAGGTATGTATAGATGAGGCTGCGCATTTATCATCCTTGTCTGGACCACGCAGTGATCCAGGGGCATATGCTGGGTGTGAATAGGTAGCCTGGCTTTTATTGTTGCGTGGGTTTTATGTGAGAAATATAAAGATGAGTTTTATGTAAGAAATGTTACAGATCACACTCTTACTTCAGACCCTTTTTGTAAGTTAGGGAAGATAACAGAAGTTGTGAAGTTAGCAAATAAGTCTGTCCTTTCTAAATGTTGGAGCACGTTCAGTTTGGACTGATGGATTACTGTTGATCCTTAGATGTCTTCTCCCACTATCATGCATGCTTTTCAAGCTTTGAAACACTTCAAAATATTATTTAATGTGGTTCTGCAGATCGCTTACTGTGGTTTTGGAAAAATTTTCTCTACGTTGTTAACACTTCTTAGATATGCGCTAAGATATGGCAGGGTAATTTAGGGAAAGGCTTTGGAGTTCTAAACCTATGTTTACAAAGCATTATGCTCTGGACTTGGCAACTGGATCAACTGGAAATAGTCATAGTTTAACAGGAACATCAAGTTCCTCCTTCACTACTCAACTACTAGTCAGCATGAGGATGTTCAAAATTATTGTAACCAATTTGTAGTGCATTTGGAATATGGCTGATGTCCTTCTCAAGCGAAAATATCTAACTCTGCTAAAACACACTGCATGATGATGGAAGATTGCTTTTCTCCTTTATGAAGCTTTTCTGTCAGAGCCCCCGGGTGTTGAAGGGTGGAATAAAAGGTACGCAAGATGTCTGGGCAACGCTCTGTTACTTTAAACTAGCTGACACGGGCTATGAGTGTGAATATCAAGAGTCTGTCTCTCACTTTGAATACAAATAAGTAACTGTTCATTCCAAAATGAAAGCTAACATAGTATTCAGAAACAGTATCATAAAAGTAAGCTTGCATGCATTGCAGAATAGAAGTTAATTTTTTTTCCTTTATTTTTAGTTCATCTTGTTGATATCTGGAATATGATTGAAGCCTTCCGAGATAATGGCCTTAACACTTTGGATCATAACACAGAGATCAACGTGTCTCGACTAGAAACAATCATTTCATCCATCTACTACCAGCTAAACAAACGCCTTCCTTCTACTCACCAAATCAGTGTAGAGCAATCCATCAGCCTCCTCCTCAACTTCATGATAGCAGCATATGACAGGCTAGTAACTCCTCTAGTTGTATTCTTAAACTAATTTTCTCTTTTAGTTAGATGAATGCAGCCAACAACTGCATGAGTCTCTGGCAAACTGTCCGCATGCTGTTTCTCAAGTTCATGAAATTGTGTGTTGCACATACACACGCGTATATTTAATATCACAGTAGCGCCTGCAGAGATTTACATTGCCACAGCAGCAATGCTTTGTCTTAAAAATTGCTCTCTTAAGAAAGATGAGTTAGTGCCTTCTGGGACTTGCGGAGTGCTGTAAGCCGTGTTTCTGAACTGAAGATGAAGTGAAGCTGTGTTCTGCAGATTGTGGTAGAACATAATGTTGTGTTCATGGTGGTACAGCACTGTTTTACAAAGTGAAAAATGTGTTTTTGAATCTTGATCAACAAGACCATTTCATAATGCTACCTTGTTTTGACAGTCAGCTTGCACCCCGTTCTAACATGCTGTGACCCCACAGAGGCTAATTCCCATTTCTTGGCTGGACAAAGCTTGATTTCTTGTTCAGGGCACTGTCTAGGCGTTTCCTTGTGTCCAGTTTTATGAGTTTCTTTGGCAGCCTTTCTTCTGGGTTCGGTCTGTTAGTCTTCTTGAGTAGATGCATCTCTGTGGGTCTCAGAGCAGCAACTGCAAATCTTTCACTGTTGTTTAGCACTTCTTACTTTTTGCTTTTTTGCCTTATCTTTCGCAGTCAGCTATTATTTCAGTCTCCTCTTTCTTCTGCTTTTGCCCTCTCTCCGAGCAGTAGAGAACGGCTTGTGGCCAGGACACTGTCACAGAGACTGAGGAGTTTTACCCAAGACAATCTGCAGCACTGAATATGCCAAATAGTTGTTCTGTTTATAATACCCAGACTTTGATTCTTTCATAATGTGACGACTTCTTACTGTCACCAAATAGAAACTAGGTTACCTCTCAAAGTCCAAGGCTTCCGAACAATTCCTGGCTCACTAAGAACAGATAAAAAGAACACAGAGCTCAGAGCAGGAAGACTGCCATGAGAACCGAACCAAATGTATATTTTTCTGTTTAGTTCTGATTTGGTGTTAGTTGTAAGACAAGTTGTAAGGGTTAGCTGATGGTTTTAGTTATTCTGAGACAGATCACATTAGAAAATACAGATTTTCTAAATAGAAATGTTCGTGTTTTGAGGAGCTGGATCAAAAGATTGAGGCTTTAGTCAGAGGTATGTTTTTCTCCCCCCACTGCTCCCAGCCCTGCAAGTTCTGCCTCTTCTGGAAGCCAAGCAGCACGCTCCATCCCAGCACAGTACATCAGCTTCTCTTTTGCTTCCTCTGTCTGGCACACGGGATGGAGAGAGGAGCTGGGATGCTGCTGCGTTGTGCAGTGGGAGAACCGAGAACAAGAGGAGAGGCAGGGCTGTGGCTCCCTCTCCAGGAGTTCATCAGCACGGCAGATACTGATTGTTAAAAAAATCCACCAAACTACACCTCTGCGCTGGAATTGCATCGCTGGGGTAGCTGTGTGGTTGCTTGAATGCACATAGTGCAGTAGCTTCTTACAACACGGTGCTGGTGGTAACATCACAAAGTCATTAGCATTCCACCAAACCGGTACAGGAATCAAAGGTCTGACCAGCGTCCTGCCCATGGAAACGTTTAAGTTGGGGCTTATGTTAGGTAAGCGTGAAAAATACAATGAACACTCTGCTGGGAGCCACAGAGCAAGCCTGGTGATGGTGCAGAAGCGATGGCTCGTGCTGCATCAGTGGTGAGGTGGAACGGCTGTGGTGTCGTGTTCTTCGCCGCTTTCTCCCACGCAGCTTTGCATGGGTGTTTGACAGTTTGCTCCTGACAGCCTCTCGGGGCTTTCCAAAGCCCCTGACCCGTTACTGCCACCCCAGAGTAACGGCCTGTTCCCTGACCCCATCTGACTGTTTCAGAGCAGTTAGTTTTTTATTTCATCATTTCTAGGAATCGCATTTGATTTGACAGTGGGTTTAGTTGCTCCAAATTCTTCTTAAAATGTAGGTATCAAACCAGACTGTATTCTGGCAATAAAGCAGCGTGCAATAAGGGGGAGGGAGAGGATGGCCAACAAGCAAGTGAGGAAGCGAGTTGGCAAGCAAAGCCTGGAGCGATGCAATTAGGAGGAACCTCGTAATCAGCACAGCAGAGCTGGAAGGGGCACATGTGCGTACGTAAGGAAATGCCTGCAGATGAGCGTTGCGCAGAAAGCTCTCGTGCCTTTGGGGCATCAGCAGGAGCGGGTGCCTCTCTGAAGCGGCTGTACAGCACTGCGTGCAGCGTGGGGGACACGCAGGAGGAACTGGAGGACGTGGTGGGAGAGCTGGCACAACTGGAGTGCTGCAGCGGGTTTTTAGGAAGGGCAGACGAGGAGGGGGAGTTGCCCTTTATGCGAGAGCACGGCTGGAGCACACGGAGCTTTGCCTGGGGACGCAGGAGCCAGCTGGGAGGCTGAGTCAGGGTTAGTGGGCAGACAGACACGGACATCATTGCTGTGGGCGTCTGCTGCAGACCGCCTGGGCAGGAAGGCGTGGAGGATGAGGCTTTCTTCGGATGACTGGAAGAAGCCCCATGTACGCAGCCCAGTCTCTTTTAAACAACTCCCTCGGTTCTGTTGCCAATCCTGAGAACTGCTGATTGTCATAGGAGTTCCAAAATCATATTGAAAGTTTTGCCCTTTTTCCTTTCCTTAGGGAATTCAGCGCATGGAATAGCATTGGTACACAAATTGATTTTGGCAAGTTGCTTACACCTCTACCAGACGGCAGGGGGAGGAGTTCTGCTTTTTTTTTCTTGATTAATAAACAGAATGTCAGCAGAAGCAGGCCTAATATCTGGAGGCACCGTAAGATACCTTTGCAAGGATAAGACTCTGTCCCGTGAGGCGCTGTTGATGGCTTTTGATTTTTCTGGAAATTAATTCAAAGCTGAACTCTCTCTTGAGAGAAAATGAACATGCATAAACAAGAAGAGAGGGAGGGGGGCTGAAACTGTAAGGTAAGGAGATTTGAATTAGCTGGTAGGATTCGCTCAGAAGCAGTGGAGGCTGAGGCCTGAAGAGGATGAACTTCTCAGGTAACCAGTTTCAGATGTAGTCACGTCTTACTGTCTTTTACACACAGAGGGAGTGCCAACTTATTCCTTTTAGAAAGCTATTTAAGAGAAAAGTCAGGAACAAAATAGGACAGCTGAGGTCTTCACCTTGTTGTTAACTTTATAGCAGTTATATAGCTCGAAATAACTTCTTTAAGCAGCAGTTGAAAGGGTACTGGATATCAACAAAGTGATGGCCTTCGAGTCGCCGTTCCTCTTCACAGATCTCCGGCAGCTGTAGCTCTGGGAGAGATCTCCTCTCTTCTGTAGAGGGAGTATTTGAAAGATACTCTGAGTCTGTATTAGAGACACAGCATATTGTATTTCAGATACTTCTCAGCCTGAGAAAGACTGAGAGCCTTTACCTCACCACAGGGTGTGAAATGTTCCCAGAAGATATTTGCCTATTAACTCAGAGTGTGAAAGGGGAAAAAGTTATTTGGTTTCTTCCTGATGTCTCCATCCGGTTGCTTGTCTGTCACTGACATTAGACCTTGTCACTACTTCAATGTTTACTTGGAATAATTCTACTCTTAACGCTTTCCAAGTGCTTGTCGTCCAAGTGCAAATGTTAAATACGCATCTCATTTCCACTGAGAAGTATTCCCGAGTTTTTCTACATCTCTTTCAGCGCTCGTCATGTATTTTCCCCATCGTTGTATTTTCCGTGGTAGTACAAACTATCTGTCCAATATGTTTAATTACAATTACATGAACTTATTTTAATTCTCTTTCTCCTTTTGGATGTGACTTTACCTTTCTTGGTGGTTTATCAGTCTGCACCACTATTGCTGTTTCTAGTTGAGGATAACGACTCGGCACATTTCTGTTTGACAATAAGTTGTTCAGAATTCCAACACCTTTTACCCACATTTACACAGTTTTTTGCTCCATGTGCCACTAAGCCAACGTTCAACCAACTTCCTGCTAACAGAGGGTTTACACCAAGATCACCGCCCTGTGGCTGTCTTAACGTCACACAGTGGAGGGTCTCTGAGTCCTGTCCCGTTGCTGTGAGAGATGGGAATTCGGGGGGCAGGGAGCGGGGCGCCTTGTGGGGCAGCACTAAGCTGGGAGAAGCTGGTACTGATACCAGCTGTGCTGTGCTTTACCCCAGCGAGCCTTCGTCTGTGCTTGACTTAATTCCCTCCTAATTTCATCCCTCTCTTTCTTTCCGGTAACAGGAATAACACACGTCGCTGGTTGTACGTATCACACCCTGCTGAATGGGGACTTCGGACTTTCCATAGGGACAAATTCATTCTCTTGCTGATGCTAGAAAAGGGTTCCCCAAAGGTGCCGTCTGTTCCGATAGCACAGCCGCTTTATTAACTTAAATTAGAATAAAACACTGTTGATGTTTTTCCTGTTCTGTGTGGTGTACTCAGGATATCGCACAACTTCTCCATTAGCTGTCACTTACTCTACTGGTTTTAGAACGAAATGTGTATTTGAACATCAGAGTTTAAATCAAGGAGTAAAGATTTAAAACGACTGACAAAGGGTAGCAGAGGAAAACATGAGATGTTTTACAGTTAAAAATGTATTTTAATGGAAAAAAAATAATTAACATGTTACTTTTTTATAGGACAGTTATGGGACGAACAAGACAAAAGGTCTCCTTTTCTGTGCATTTTTTCATCATTCTGCAAGAAAATTTGGTTTGCAATTAGGCACTTGTTAACTCCTCCAATATATTAAAAATGCTAATGCTATTACTGTTTTAATGTTACATTAAATAGTTTTGGCAGATCTTAGCAGTTCATGGAGGGCGTTTATGAATTTCCTCCTAGGCCCCAAGTATTGTTGTTACGTACCATTCTCTGGAGTAATCACTTACCATGCAATTTTTTTTCACAGTGAGGGCCATGGGAAGCTGACGGTGTTTTCAGTGAAAGCTATGTTAGCAACAATGTGTGGCGGTAAAATACTCGACAAACTACGATGTAAGTATTTTCACGCAAATCAAACTATTTTATGAAGTACTTTGTTTCCATGACTGGCCACATGTGTTACTGTATTCAGTTCTGAAAGCTAGCTTTTTTGCTTACTCAGCAATCTTTATACAGAAAGGAAGCTTGCTATATGAATGTGTTTGTCACACATGCCATCTGCTGGCCATAAAACATACCGAGTTTGTTATTGCGTCGCCTTCGCAAGTCCATTTGTTTCTTTTGAAATGCTTGGGCACTTCTTTACTATCAGATAAATCAGACCTGAAGTTTTACATTTAATGTCAATTTTTTTGCCATTTCCCCTGTTTTGAGGACGTTGGGCTGCTGCTGTGTATCTCTGCTTCATCGGAGGCGCTCTCCGCATCTTCTCGTTCTGTGATTCCAGCTTCTCAGTTCTTAGTTTTTAAATCTTTTTTTATTCTCTTTTCATCGGTCTTACTTCCTTTTTCCTGTTTGGGTGAGCCTTCTGCTGGATCAGCAGAGAATCGGTGATATCCATAAACACTGGCTGTGTCCTTCAGTAGTAATTCTTGTTCTCTCTTTCTCAGTGGCAAGGGTACTGTTATGAGTGTTTTCTCTTTTCACTTCCACCCTGAAGAGCCGTGAAGTTAATCTCGCTGTCAGCGCCAGATTTTACTGGTCAGGTCTTGGCATTTTCACCTCGCCCTCAGTCTCCTTTATGAAAGTTATCTTCTGATAGTTCATTCCTCCTAATCTCCATGGTTGTCATTCACAAGAAAGAGTTCTTTAGACTCTTCTACATCATTAAGCCACTTTGCTAATTTTAAAGCAAATATAATAATGTGAAATACTTCTGTGCTGAATTAAACTACATGGCAAGGTCTGAAAAATAGATAGTGAGAAATCATTGCATGCACATATTAATATTAAGGCTGCACATGTTGCAGTAGCAGGAAATACCATTTGTTTGGGGTTTTTTTAATCTGGTAGTAACTACAAAACTCTCCAATTGAAGAAAAAAAAAGATGCAGGTGACTAACGATTAGTGTTAAATAAAGGAGACAGGCGTATATGACAGGGGATATTTAAGACTTCTTAAGCATGTTTAACAAACACATTACCTCTATAAAATATGTAAGATCAAACACGGGTGGAAAGAGGCTATATCTCCTCTGGATTTAATTTGGGTAAGATTTGCGGAGGTTACAGTAGATGGGCAGTTCAGCACAGGCCTGGGACTGAAAAGGAGCATTATTTCTAGAATGATCAAGACAATACGGAAACACATCAAGAAAGTGGCAATGTGACCTTTCAGCGGAAAAGGCAATTAACCACTGGAATTAAATGTTATAGGAATCAGGAAACTTTTGATGTTTTCAGGCAAAGACCTAGATAACTTTCTGGAAGTTTATTAAGCCTCAACTTTTGTTTCGGAAGGTGGCTAGTTAAGATGCTTTCACTTTAAGGACACCTCATTTAAGAGTTCTATTTAATCGATGTGTCTTCTTTTTAAAACTTAAAACTTGTGCATTTAATGTACTGGTCTCTCTCTCTCTCTGTCTTTTCATAATGTCTGCTTTTCTTCATAGCATTTGAAGCTTTCTTTTTCTTTTTTCTTATTCTGTTGGCTCCTGGTTGCTTTGCCACCGTAACTTTCTTCTTTATAAAAGTTCTTAGCTGATTTTCATACACGTCAGAGGAAGGGCTTTTGAGTACTTTCACCGAATAGTGCTGCCTCTATATAGCGTAGTTATGTGCTGGTTATATACTTACTCTTGCCTGTAGCTTACCGGCTGGCCTGTAGTTGGCATTGTACTTCTGGGGTCTTCCCTCCACTATCTGCTCTCCCTTTTTTCTTGCTGCACTTCTCTTGGGAGGTGGAGCATCATTTCCAAAGAACACGTGACTTTGTATTTGACGTGTTTTGGACAGTAACACGGGTTTTTTTTAATTCAGCGTTAAAGTTCAGTTCCTCTCCCTGGCTTTTCGGTATGTCACTCACACTGACTTCCCACCGTTGGATGTTTCGAGGCTCGTTCTTGTGACAGGGCACTAACACCTATTTAAAACCTGGTTTTGGTGAGGTGGTTTTTTTGTTGTTCTGTCAGGTGTAATATCTCATGAGTCAGCTGAGAAAGAAAAATTTCTTCATCTGTAACTGTAACAGATTTGGCACTGCTTTGTATGGTCATGGCACTTCTCAACGTCCACAGTCTGCTGCGGACACTGCTCTGTCACTTCTGGATGCTCCTCTGTCCCCTCAGGCGCTCGTTGTCTCTGCTTAGTTGGAGAGAAAGTTAAAGGCTGGAGCCACCTCACTGTTATTTGCGAAAACGCTCACAGTGCCACGTGCAAGGTTAGCCACAGAGGCAGAATCTCGGAGCATGATTAACAAAATTGTTCAGGAAAAGGGGACTTTTGGCTAACTAGAAATTGTGATTTTAGGAGTATAGGAAAACTGTGCAGGAGGGAAAAGCTTTCTCTAAACCAGGATAGAATTAGGCTTTTCAGACAAGGTCATAGGACAGCTTTCTGTGGAATGTGGGAGAAAACCTGAGATTTGGGATAGGGCCTTGTAACCCTTCTGGGGGTAGGGGAGAAGAGAGGAAGTGTGTCCTATTGTTAGCAGAATAAGCTTCTACATATCACCAGAACTCAAGAAAAGTAATAAAATAGCCGAACTATTAACTGTTGGTTACCTGTCTTTCTGCAAACTTCCTAAGGTGCGAGGGAATGGGAAGAGGGAAATGTCAGGCTAAGTTTGGGAGGAGAGGTGTGGGAGGTGCAGGCCTGTACACCTGACACACGGTCTGGGCAAGCTGCTGGTAATGAAGAACAGAATTAGTTGATGCATGGATAAATGAGATTTTATTGTTGGGAGAAATGGCTTTTGTGAAGGGATGCGTTATAAAACCACAGGAGTTCATTAAAGGCAAAAAACCTGAACAGGTGGACAAAGGAGTTCTGGCTGATACAGGGTTCTTGGATTTCTGGAAGGCATTCAAGAAGGTCCCTTATCAAATGCTTAAAGACATTTAAAAGTTTGATGAAAAGGAGGAAAGATGGGCTCTTTGCACAAGTAGAAGATTGGCTAAAAGCAACCAACAAAAGAGCGATAATGATCCCTTTTGTATATCGAGATTGGTGGACAGTGCTGGACCTAAACTGGTTTTAACACTGTCGTAAACGATCTGGAAAAATATAGTGAAAGGTGACAATTTGATACAAAGTCAGTGTAGTAAAAGCTAAAATAGACTGACGAGTTGTAGTATCATCTGACGGCACTGAGTAACTGTGAAATAAAATGGAAGGTGAAATTCAGTGTGAGCATATGCGAAGTGGTGCGTGCTGGAGGGGTGAAGTGTAGTCCTCATGTGATGCGCAGAAAGGTGAGCTAAGAAACTTGATGCTGCTCAGCTGAGAGATGGTGGGGCTGTGCTTCTGGTGGTGGAGCTGTGCCCCTCTGAAGATGTTGATGCTCTGTTTAGTAATGGCTAAAAATGTTCTGGAGGGGAAGGACGTGAAGAACAGAGTGGAGAGGTACAGGCACCGCATAAATCCGTGAGTGCTGCTCTAGTACCCCCATCTGGTACTCTGCCCTTTCCAGTTCGTTTCTGAGAAGAACAGCAAAGATCGTCGAAGGCAGAGAAAGCTTTCTGTACAAAGAGCAGCTAGACAGAGCAGGATTCTTCAGCTTGGAAAGAAAAATGGTGGTGAAAGGATAGTGCTCTATAAAATCACAAGCAACGCGTCAGTGGTGACTGGCAAACAGCTGTTCCTTCTCCCTTCCAGTACAGGAACTAAAGGGCAGTGACCGAAGTGAGCAGTGACAGAATGAAGCAACAAAACCCAATAGTTTTTTCAACTTTACCGAAGGATGTTGTCAGTATCAAACACTTACACCACTCGATTACTCCTTGAACCAATTTCACTGACGGCAGATTCCTCAAAGGCTGCTGAATGCAGAGACACGGTCAGGGAGCGGAGGAATATTCTGGCCTTGCCCGAGCCATCTGCTCTTGGGATAAACAGACTTTTGATCTGATCTGCCTCAGCTGTGCTCGTATTCTTCATTGCTTCTTCTGATCATGATGAATATGCTGTCTGGTATTTTCCCCTTTCCCGTCTTTCCCACCTCTCTGGTTACTGACCCATTTCATCACTCAGCTGCTTCTGTTTCCAGTTTACTTGTTCCCTGGATTCCACTCCCACCCCTGTGTCACCTCCACTCCCTTTCCTAAGCAGGCGGTCAGCCCCGGCTCAGCTGGAACACGAGGCTTTCTGCAAATCTGGGGAGTTGTAAATATTTTTTTTTCTCATCTGATAATTTATATGAACAATAGTAACTTGGTCTCTGTACTTGCATATGTACAGGCTTTTTTTTTTAATTCTGAAAGTGTGAGCAACCAGAGTGGTTTTCAGTCCATACAGTGTCTGACAGCACATCTGAAATGGGAGTTGGTCAATCAAGTTGTAGTTCTGAGGAGAAGGATTTGGGGGTCCTGGTAGATAGTAAACTGTCCATGAGCCAGCAGTGTGCCCTTGTTGCCACAGAGGCCAATGGCATCCTGGGCTGCATAGGGAAGAGTGTGACCAGTAGGTCGAGAGAGGTCATTCTCCCCCTCTACTCGGCACTGGTGAGGCCACAACTGGAATCCTGTGTCCAGTTTTGGGCTCCCCAGTTCAAGAGGGACAGGGAACTGCTGGAGCGAGTCCAGCGAAGGGCAACCAAGATGACTGAGGGACTGGAGCATCTCCTGTATGAGGAGAGGCTGAGAGCGCTGGGACTCTTTAGCCTGGAGAGGAGAAGGCTGAGGGGAGACCTTATTATGGCATACAGGTATCTAAAGGGGGGGTTGGAGGAGGATGGAGCCAGACTCTTCTCGGTGGTTCCCAGGGACAGGACGAGGGGCGATGCGCACAAGTTGGAAGAGAGGAAGTTCCGTTCCAACAGACGGAAACCCTTCTTTAGGGTTGGGGTGACAGAGCAGTGGCAGAGGCTGCCCAGGGAGGGGGTGGAGTCCCCTTCTCTGGAGGTTTTCAAGACCCGCCTGGATGCAGTCCTGAGGGATGTGCTCTGGGCAGTCCTGCTTTAGCAGGGGAGTGGGGCTGGGTGGTCTCTACAGGTCCCTTCCAACTCGGAACATTCTGTGATTCTGATTCTGTGATTCAGTGATACCACTTTGCTGTCTCTGGAAAAGAGCCAGATCTCCTGGGACACGATACCCTTTGCCAAGGGGTTCCCTTGTGTGCTGTGCAAGGCAGGAGCTGTAAACCCAGACTACTGCTCTGGACTTTATTATTTTTGTCATAGCTTTTTAAACCAAAGAAATGCCGTGTAAAAATATCAAATTTTGTGAATTCGGATTACTTCATTTTGGCATTGAAGTAGATTCATTGTGAAGTAATTAGTGCTTCCTTCCATGTCACTTCTGCAAGTAAATTGCAAACAGAACTTCAAGTAAATCAAGACTCCATGGCATTCGTTTTAAGGGCTGCCCGATTTCTCTAATGACGGGCTCTACTGGTGTGGTGCTCCCTCGCCTCACTAGCTCCTGTTTTTCCTCTCACCACCTGGATCTGATAAGCCTTTTGTGCTTACTGAAGTTCACCCTAAGAATTCATACAATAATGGATTCTAAATACTAGGTTGCTGATAATAAAGGCTCTGAAAGTTAATGTGCTGTAGATGAATTTGCCTGATTGTAGGGTTTTGACCTGGGGGAGAGGGTGTTTTGTTTTTTGGAGGAGTGGAGGTGAAAGGGGAGTTAGTTGTTTTGGTCTTAATCAGTGGAAAAAAGGAGGAGGAGGAGTAATATGTGGTTTGTTGTAGTATCACATCTATTCAAACTGAACCAACTCAGTCCATGATTTTATACAGGATTTCTTATATCTGGTTTGTTGATGACCAACACTAGGAGTTGCGACAACATCTGATCTGATAGAGGTAAGGCTGCTGCAGCGTCATCTCCCCAGTCTGCCAGCGCTGAGGGTGGCCACACATTCCCAGTAGGAACACGCGCACAGAGCCACAGGGATCCACACAGACAGACAACAGCCACGCAGACATGAACTGCACCAGCGGCCTGGTTCTGTTCCCCCCGGCTACCTGATCGGGGTGAAAGCCTGTGAGTGGCACAAATACGTACATATATGCACGTACCTATACATGCATATAAAATATGATAAAGGACCGGCTGGACGGTCGCACTCGAAGAGCTGCAGTCAACAGCTCGATGTCCAAGTGGAGAGCAGTGACGAGCAGAGTTCCTCAGGGTTCAGTACTGGGACCTGTACTGTTCAACAGCTTTGTCGCGGACATGGACAGTGGGGTCGAGTGCACCCTCAGCGAGTTTGCCCATGACGCCAAGCTGTGTGGTGAGGTAGACACGCTGGAGGGGAGGGATGGGATGCCATCCAGAGGGACCTGGACAGGCTGGAGAGGTGGGCCCATGCCAACCTCATGCAGTTCAACAAGGCCAAGTGCAGGTCCTACAGCTGGGTGGGGGTGATCCCAAGCACAACTCCAGGCTGGGCAGGGAATGGCTGCAGAGCAGCCCTGAGGAGAAGGCCCTGGGGGGGCTGATTGACCAGAAGCTCAGCATGAGCCGGCAACGTGCGATCGCAGCCCAGAAGGCCAACCGGATCCTGGGCTGCATCAGCAGAAGTGTGGCCAGCAGGGCGAGGGAGGGGGTTCTGCCCCTCTACTCCACTCTGGGGAGACCCCACCCGGAGTACCGCGTCCAGCTCTGGAGTCCCCAACAGAAGAAGGACATGGACCTGCAGGCTGAGAGAGTTGGGGCTGTTCAGCCTGGAGAAGAGAAGGCTCCGGGGAGATCTTATTGCCGCCTTCCAGTGCCTAAAGGGGCTCCAGGAGAGCTGGGGAGGGACTTTTTACTGGGGCATGGAGTGACAGGACGAGGGGGAATGGCTCTAAACTGGAAGAGGGCAGGTTTAGATTAAACATGAGGCAGAAGTTTTTCCCTGTGAGGGTGGTGAGGCACTGGCACAGGTTGCCCAGAGAGGTTGTTGAGGCCCCATCCCTGGAGGTGTTCAAGGCCAGGCTGGAGGTGGCCTTGGGCAACCTGGGCTGGTGGGAGGTGTCCCTGCCCAGGGCAGGGGGGTTGGAACTCGATGATCTTCAAGGTCCTTTCCAACCTAAACCAATCTATGATTCTACCTGTACTATATGGATCCCTCCAGTGACTGGCCTTACATTCTCATCTGCGGGTTGGACTAGAGGATCTCTAGAGGTCCCCTAGAGGTCCCTTCCAAGTGTGACCATTCTGTATCATCTACCTAGTAGCTGGTTCTTGGAGCCTCTTAGATCCTTTGGTCTCTCTAGGATCTGTCCCAGACTTATGACCTCTCTCATTCAAACTCGAATCATTCAATTTTCCTCCAAAAGCACCTTCATAATCTTGTAGGTGCTTGGGTGGTGTTAGTGGGTCTTCTCAGTGTCTTATCTTCTCAGGCTGAACAATTGCAGTTTCCTCAGCCTGTCCTTGGAGGATAAGCGCTCCAGCATGCTGACCACCCAGAGCTCACTTCAGTTTGTCTTTCACGTTCTGTGATTCTCAACAGTTCTCTGATTCTGGGGGGTGTCCCCAAAACTGGACAGAGGGGAGGTCTAACAAGTGCTGAGTGGAGGAGGACAATCGCTCGCCTCTGAGCTGAGCTTCTGTCCATGCAGCCGGGGTTGCTGTTGGCCACCTTTGCTGCCACAGCGCGCTGCCGCTCATGTTCAGCGTGTGACCTCAGAACCCTCAAGGGCCTCTCCAGCAGAGCTGCTCCCGGACCAGGCAGGCCCCAGACTGTATGGCTGCCAGAGTCCCTTCCTTCCCAAGGGCAGGACTTTGCATTTGTCCTTGAATTTCATACGGTTCCTGCCGGCCCGTTCCTCCAGCCAGTCTAGGTCCTGCTGGATGGCAGCCCTTGCCCTCAAGGGTATCCCCCAGACCCCCAGTTTGGCATCATCTGCGCCCTCGGCAGGAAGGCGCTCTGGTGCTTCTCCCAGATCATTGACAGACATGTTGAGCAGGACATGACCCAGGACAGATTCCAGCAGTGGCCTCCATGTAGAATTTGACCCATTATCCACTACCCTCCAAGCTTGCTCCTCCAACCAGCTACTCACCCGTCTGCTGGTTCACCCACGCAGACTGTGACATCCCAGTTTGGATACTGGAATATTGTGTGTTGGGGGGGAAAAGTAATAAGCCTTGCTCGAGTTGAGGTGAACGATACCTACAAATGCTGTCATCTTATCGCAGAAGACAGTCGAGCTGGTCAGGTGTGATTTAGCCTCAGTAGATCCATACTGATGGGTATTGGTCACCTTTTTTTTTCATCTGCGCAGGAATGTGTGCCGAGAAGATTTGCTCCGGGATTTTCCCAGGAACCGAAGTGGGGCCGACTGGCCTGTATTTCCTTGGATCGTCCTTTTGACCTTAATCCTTTGGGTTAATGCCAAAAAACCCTGCACACACACCACCCCAAAAAGTACAGTCAAACTAATTAATCTGTCAAATTTATTTTCTTGGCTTTTACTCAAATGTAGTCTTTAACAAGTATTTTATGAATTTGTATGATGAAAACTGACAGCTTCGTAGGAATTGAGACGCAGGGTGCACTCAGGGTCAAGACCCTGGAAAGCGGGGCTGCCGGGGTTTTGTTGCTTTGTTTTTAACTTGATCAGAGCAATGGTAGAGCCTTCAGCTGAAACCACGCCAAGCATCAGGCAAATGCCTTGACTGGGAAAGGCAGAACAGCCAATTTTGGCAGTTGTAGGCAGCTGAAAAGAGGCTCTCGAGGGGACTGCTGGGCAGGTTTAACATGATATTCCGGGCTCTCTTTTCAATCTAAAATTCTACTACAAAGATTCAGAAAAAGAAAATTGCGAGTTACACAAATGCCGTTTTACGTTGGTATCTTTGGAATGGAGCAGTGCTTTCTGCAGTTCTAAATTTGTGATTATCTCTGGTTTAAAAAAAAGATGTCTATAGCATAGTAGCATTGAACTGAAATTTTAGATGAGAATTAAAATATAATACGTTGTCATCAGGAAACTTTATTAGCACATGGCCATTGTGATCCTGAGGTGAGCTCTTGAGAAATGACACCGTGAGCCTCTGTTTAGCTTGAGGTTTTCTCTTTGAGGGTAATTTACTGCCCTTTAAAAGGGCAGATGAACATATAATTATAGCCTACTAATCTTTATCTTTTCCAATTTCACTGGTAATTTCCCAAGTGGAAGTTTCCCATGTAAATGAGTTCAACTTTACTTTGACTATAAAACCCCATTTTTATGTCTGCAAGATATAGGTTAGTGGGGTTTGGGGTTTTTTTTTTTTTTTAATTTACCCTTGATAGAGCCTGTTCTATTTCATCTCATTTTCAATTTATTTCCATAGGTTTAATTAACTTTCTCCTTAAAATTGTTTCAATCTTGGATACTGTTGAGTTCAGATTAATAGACTTCATTTACCCGGAAGATTTCTGTCCTTTTTTAAGTACAAGTACTGTCATGTTCCTGTCATGTTCTACCAGTCCCACCTTGACAGATTCATTACCAGACCTTCAGGTTTTGTGCATGTGCCAGTTCCGGAGTGATGTTGATGTAGAATGGATTAGGATTCTGGAAGTTTGGCTCTCTAATTAGTTTTAGTTGCTTCCATAGCGTTGCTTCCATAGCTTTCGTTTGTGAGCAGGGATGTGTCCCCATCCTTGGAGGTGTTCAAGGCCAGGTTGGACGGGGCTTGGAGCAACCTGGGCTGGGGGGAGGTGGCCCTGCCCAGGGCAGGGGGTGGACGAGATGAGCTTTAAGGTCCCTTCCCACCTAAATCATTCTATGGTTTTGATCCTGACTTTTCTTCCACATTCAGCTTTCAGGTTAAATTCAACTTTTCTGCTTGGCTTAATTGGCTCCCCCCGAGCCCTATTTTTTTTCTCTTTCTTTCCCCCTCCATTATTCCTAATACGCTTTACAAGATTATTCAACAAGGGCTTCACATATCCACTTGAAGCTTGTCTGGTTAGCCAGGGATACAAAATTCCAGATAGCTTTATCGCCCTTCGCTTAGATACTGTAGGCTTCTTCATCAGCCCCTTCAGTCAGGAGATTGGAATATTTTCCCTACTTTACTAGAAATATGCCTTTCTGAAATAGTTGTTTGGGGTTTTTTTACAGACCTACTTTTGATCACTTAAATTAATCTTATTTTGTGTCAACATGTTCAGTTACTGATGGTTCTTAAATAACCTGAGATGATTCAGTGGCAGTTAGTGAAGAATTCTGGTAGCTGTCACATCTTAGAAAATTTTAGGTCTTACTAATATTAGTGCTTTTATTAGCGAAATCTTCCTTTATAAAGGAATCTGACTCTGCAAGTGTATCAGAGACCCAGTTTTGCTGTTGGAGAGATTTGTCTGTTCCAAGGAGATTTTTTTTCTGCTT